>NW_008341879.1:925425-939054 GCF_000622305.1 Nannospalax galili | reverse complement strand
GTTAAAGCTAAGAGTCCCCCTCCGTTCTGCCCCTAATTCGGACCCTTCGACCACCTCCTTGTGTCCTGTTGTGGTAAAACAAAAGCCTGTTCTTCCCCCTGATGAGAGTGTTCCCGCTGATCTGCTGAGTGAGAATCCCCCTCCCTACCACCCTCCCCCGCAGGCCGCTGCGGCTGTTCCAGATGAAGTCCCAGCAGAAGGACCGGAGGTTGCTCCCTCCCCCATTGTGGGGCGACTCAGAGAAAGAAGAGGACAGGGAGATTCCTCACACGTCCTGCCCCTCCGACTCGCAGGAGGGGAAGGAAACCAGTTTCAGTATTGGCCCTTCTCCGCTTCAGACCTGTATAACTGGAAAACTCATAACCCGTCCTTTTCCCAAGACCCGCAGGCCCTAACGGCTCTGATAGAATCTATTCTCCTTACCCACCAACCCACGTGGGACGATTGCCAACAGCTCCTGCAAGTCCTCCTAACTACGGAGGAAAAGCAGAGAGTCATTCTAGAAGCCTGAAAGCATGTCCCGGGGGCAGACGGGAGACCAACCCAATTGCCAAACGAGATCGAGGCTGCCTTTCCCCTCACCAGACCTGCTTGGGATTTCAACACGGCTGAAGGTAGGGAACACCTATGTCTTTATCGCCAGGTGCTTGTAGCGGGCCTCCAAGGGGCAGGAAGATGCCCCACCAATTTGGCCAAGGTAAGATCAGTAATGCAGGGAACCGACGAGCCGCCCACTGTGTTTCTAGAAAGACTTAAAGAGGCATATCGGAGGTACACTCCCTTTGATCCAGACAGCCCCGAACAGGAAGTAAGTGTTTCCATGTCTTTCATATGGCAATCAGCTCCTGATATTAGGAGTAAGCTCCAGAGAATGGAAAATTTGCAGGGGCAAGGTCTTAGAGACCTCTTGAGGGAGGCAGAGAGAATTTTTAACAAAAGAGAGACACCAGAAGAAAGAGAAGAAAGACAAAAAAGAGAGGCAGAAGATAGAGAGGCAATGAGAGATTGAAAGCGAAATAAGGAATTAAGCAGAATCCTGGCCACAGTAGTAAGAAAGGAAGACGAGGGCAGAGTAGAGAGGAAGGGAGATTGAGGGCGTGTCCAACTAGGGTCAGACCAGTGTGCCTACTGCAAGGAAAAAGGACACTGGGCAAAGGACTGTACCAAGAGAAAGAAGAAACAAAGGAAAGACAGAGCTGAAATCCTTAACCTTGATTAGGGAGGTCGGGGCCAGGAACCCCCACCCCGCCCAGGGATGGGAGGATGAGGACAGCACGTTCCCCGACGTTGCACAGCACGCCCCCCGCCTGACCTTTGTCTCCACCCCTCCGCTCTGTCCCCTGTCCAGAGTCATCATGGCTTTTTGCCCTCAGTTGATGCTTTTACTTTGGAAAAACTACATTTATCGCAGGAGACAGCCGATCCAGCTACTCGAGGAACTGCTGTGGCCCCTGTTCCTGTTCTTTATCCTGGTGGCCGTTCATCACTCGCACCCCCCAGTAGAGCACCACGAATGGCACTTCCCCAACAAGCCACTGCCATCTGCAGGCACGGTGCCCTGGCTCCAAGGACTGATCTGCAACTTAAACAACTCTTGCTTCCAACATCCAACGCCAGGAGAGAAGCCAGGGGTCCTGAGCAACTTTAAAAACTCCCTGGTCTCCCGGCTCCTGGCTGATGCCCGCTCAGTGCTGGGAGGCCGCAGTGCCCGAGACACACTGGCTGCCCTCAGGAAACTGTTGCCATTGCTCAGAGCTGCCCAAAGTGAAGCTTGGCTACAACGGAATGACCAGCCAAATGAAGAGCCCATGCTGACCACAGAGATCCTAGAGACGCTTCTGAAGAGGGCTTCCCTGGTGTCTGCAATGGGGCAAGCCCAGGACCCCCTGGCCCGCTTTCTGGATGCTGCTAAGGACTTTGCACAGGAGCTGCTGACCCTGCCCAGCCTGATGGAGCTCCGAGGTCTGCTGCGGAGGCCCAAAGGGATAGCTGGGCCCCTAGAGCTGATGTCAGAAGCCCCGTGCAGTGACAAGGGGCCTAGCAGCCCAGGTGGCCTCTCCCTCAATTGGTATGACACCAGCCAACTAAGCGACTTCCTGGAGCCTGAGCCGCGCGCCCCAGAGACCAATGACTCTGCCAGTCTGCCTCCCCCCACATACCCTGGAACAGGTGACAGGCTCCTGAACCTCGTTAGAGGAGCATTCCAGGCATTGAACCACTCGGAGCCAAACAAATCTAAGAATTGCTGGCTCTGTTTGAACCCGAGCCCCCCTTACTACGAGGGCATAGCCGTCCAGGAAAACTTCTCAGTACTACCCGCGAACTCTGCTGCCCCCCTCGCCTGCACCTCTTCCACCCACACGCTCACCCTGACTCAGGTTACCTCAACAGGCACCTGCATCGGAAAAGCGCCCACTGGATTTAAACCTTGCCTTAAGAATAACTCCTCCCTTTCCCTCCAGGCCGACGCATACCTAGTGCCCCCTAATGGCACCTACTGGGCATGCAGCACGGGACTGACTCCTTGTGTCTCTCTCGCTGTTCTAAATCTAACCCAAGATTTTTGTGTCCTGGTACAGTTATGGCCCAGAATCTATTGGCATGAAGACAGCTATGTATTACAACATTATGAAGAGACACCTACCCCTGTCAGATTCAAGCGAGAGCCTGTGAGCATAACCTTAGCTATATTATTGGGAGCTGGGGGAATAGCAGCGGGAATCGGGACAGGGGCAACTGCCTTAGTTCGCTCGGACCAGTTTATGCTCCTTCATGAAGCCATGAACCAGGATCTAATAGCCTTAGAGGAGTCCATAAGAACCCTAAAAGACTCCCTGACTTCTCTCTCTGAGGTAGTGCTGCAGAATAGAAGGGGTTGGTTTGAAAAACTGTATGATCAATCCCCCTGATTTACCACGTTAATATCTTCCTTAGCAGGCCCACTTATCCTTTTGCTTTTAATCTTAACCCTGGGACCTTGTGTACTTAATCGACTGGTCCAATTCGTGAAGGAACGGCTGTCTGTAGTGCAGGCGCTAGTCCTCACCAGCCAATACCAGGCACTGAGGACCCAAGACCCAGACATGTAATGAGTGAAAGATTCCACTCATATGTCCATAGAAAAAGGGAGGAATGAAAAAGACTAGGCGCCATGAGTACTCATGAGCCCACATGTTTAAAATTGACAAAAACCAGGACCAGCCTTATCAAAAGGCTGCAGGACGGGCAGGCGCCGGTCAAGCTTCACAGATCAAGCCATAAACAAGTTTTACGGGTAGAACTCCTGACCACCCTGAGGGCCCGATACCAGGAAATCAAGGGAAAAACATCTGTGCCTCTGAGGTCACCTCCCATTTAGCAATCCCACTTCCCCTTAGCCCCGGCCCTTACCCCATATCTCTGCATACTTTTGAAATTATTGTGTGTGTGTTTGAATTAACCAATAACCGCTCTTCTGCTTCTGTACCCTGCTTCTGCTCTATAAAAACTGCCAAACCCCAACCTGGGGCGCGCAAGTCCTCCGAGGAGACTCTGTGCCCACAGGTACCTGTGTATCAAATAAACCTCTTGCTGTTACAACCCGAAAGGCTGACTTGTCCTCAGTGGTCTCACTCTTACAAGGGGAAGTAATGATGCATGAGATAGAGATGAAGAGATTATATTTGTTCTTTGACATGGAGTTTGCTCTTCTGAAAGCTATCCATTTTCTTGATAAATACATTAATCCATGAGAACAATATGTCATGATGTAATCATTTCTTAATCTACCCACTCTCCATTTCCCAATACTGTTACATTGGGAATTAAAGTTTAGCAGTAGTTTTAGGAGATAGTATTAAAATCACAACACACACATGCATACACAAACAAACATGTGAGATACAATTTTTCACATGACTCTCTGTAGCATGATCTCTATTTTATTTCTCATTTCTTTCATGACCACTTAGACCTAGGACCTCCACAATATTTTTATAATAATGAAAAAATAATAAATGGCCAACACTGTAGCAACATGATACTGAATCAATTATACCAATCTCTAAAATCAGATTTTGCTGCCTCAAATCTATATTCTTTCCTTCAACCTTTTTTAAGTCAAAGCACTACTTAAAATTAATCACATTAAAAAAAAATTCTAGTATTTTGTATTGTTTTTTTTTTCCTTAAATTTTTCTTCAAAGCTGCTCCTGGTTCTACAGCAATGCATTTAGAATGCATTTGGAAAATCAGAATCAAAAGGTGATCCAAAGTGTTATGTGCCTGTAACTTGGTAGTGAACGCAGCTGCTCATGCTTAGTGTGTGAGAATGAATACAGAGCACGCAGAGGTTTGTGAGATAAAGCGGAAAGCGAGACTCTGGCACTGAAAAGGAAGCAGTGATTTGACACAGAGATAATACTCTCAGTATGGTATTTATTTATTTATTTAGGGAAAAGAAATAAGTCGGAATACGTGAGTGGGAGAATAATTTATGGTCACATTGATTTTGTATGTATTTCTTATTTGCATATAATGTTTGTAATGGTAAACACAAACACTAGTACCAAAATTCCGAGTTTGAGCCCCGGCTCTGCTGCTTGACTATACTGAAGTTGTGCATCTGCCCTGTGGTGCCTCCAGACCCTTCAGTGGTGTCCAGCAGTGATAGTAATAGACCAATTTTGCTAGAAAGGCTACATAATGAATAAACTTTAGTACAGTGCATACTAAACATTTCCTGGGGTTATTATTTTATTCTTTGTTGATTGTTACATCACCCCTTTTACAATTGAGAAATCTGAAGCTTTGGACACAAACTTGTGTATTACATGGTAAAATTCAAACTTGAACTTCAGAGCTCCTGCTCACATCACAAATAATGCTTTCAAAGACCACTTTCTGAAAGACCAGGAAAACACTTACAGTTGAATCTTACCTGTTTGAACTCTTAAAGAAATAAGCATTTCCAGGTAGCTGAATTTTCTGGATAAGCAAATTTTAACAGCAATGAGCACAACTTTCTTTTGGTTTCTATTGTTACCCAGTGACCAATATGTAGTTAATATAATGTATTTTGATCTTTAATTCAGGCTTGCTATTATTTCTGTCAACTATTGCACAGAACTCTAATAGCCCATATTTTCATGCCGTAGGGAGTTAGTAAATTTTGCAAAGATGCTTGCCTTTTGCTCAAAGTCTCTAGCCTGGGCTTTTTGAGTTCTTTCTTCTCTGTCATCTTAGTATCCCCTCCTCCATCCTGAATCACAGCCTTTGTGAGTGTCTACTGGCAGCATGCATGCCAATAATAGCCACATGTTCTTGATGACTCTTATGCTAAATTGCATAATGAGGCTAATTATAGTCACATAGAACTCCTGAATATGAAGGCGGCCATATTAGTAGAACCCATATATCTTATGTATGTTTCCACTTCTGATTTGGTCTGCAAAGGCCATTTGATCACTAATATTGGCTTCTAGGTGTATTAGGGTATGCATTGATGTACATAGTTAATTCATCTAAATATTCCACAAAGGGGGACTGCAATATTAAAACAGCAAAAGGGAGGCTTATTTAAAGGCAGAAGACCCATAAGAAGGTATGACACTGTGTCTAGGCTGTCCATACTGTGTGTTGTGGCTGTACGATAACAAGGTTAAAAAGTTTGAATAACAGTTTGCTACTAAGATATGTTTTCACAAATTCCATTTATTTTGTTCCATCAGCCACAAGATGGTGAAGAAGGTGAAACAAATGTTTCAGTACCTTAGCTGAGAATAATTCCTTTAAGGATGGCCAACACAGTACATAAAATAAAATACATTATTCCTAGCATTTTCTCAGAATTTAACTTTATCCATAATTGGGAAAGAAAATTGTAAATGAATTGCTTGGAATTCTATTCCTAAGTATTTTAATATTATCAGCTAGATATTGACTAGTTTATAAAATCTATAAAGTTGTAGACTTTTTAGAATAATGCTTCTCCCATTTAATATACCTGTTTTACTTATTTTTTAGTTGTAAAAATATTTTATTATTTTTATATTTGTGTATAGGAGTATACCACTTGTCTGTCAGTGCAGCCGTGTCATGCAATGCCCACAGAGGTCAGAAGAGGGCACCAGTTCCCCTGGAACTGGAGTTACAGATGGTTGTTAACAATCATGTGAGGATTGGGAACCAAATCTGGGTCCTCTTCAAGAGCAGCCAGTGGTCTTAACCACCAAGCCATGTCTCCAGCCTTTTGTTTTATTTTTTATAGTAATTAATGTGAGTGTATGCTTGGTGGCCTCTACACATCAGCCTTCAGCCTTGATGACTTTATTCTGATGGCATAATCTTGAAATCATGCTTTAATGTCACAATTCTAATCCAAACACTGAAGGAGCTTAAGCATTTTGTATTTTCAAGAAAAATATATTTCTATGATCATTGTTATTGGTTTACATCAGTAAATATTGGCCTACATAGCAGCTTATTTCTTCATTCCAGTATCTTATTAATTTTATATAAAAGCCAATAATGTGAATTTGCTTGCCACTCTGTATTTGTGGGCTGTTTTTAATTATTTTATTTACATATTAATTTTTTAAATTTTTTTAGAAGAAGCATTTCATTACAGCTTTAACATACTCAATAACAGTTTCCAGAGCAAAGATACCTCTCTTTCAAAAGTGACTATAAAATTTTTAGGATTGCTGCTGAATTAATACAGTTATAAAATATTGAACTCAGTATAAGCCCTGTAAGACATGAAATTGAATGAGTTTTTAACCTTTAAAAAAAGATCTCCATTTCATTTTAAAATATATTGTTTCTTAGAGAAAGGCGTGTTCTTTTTGCAAATAACATTGAGATGTTGGTGCATACATGCATATTAATTTTTGTCCATTATGATAGTGTCTTTCTTCTCAGGAAACTTAAATTTCCTCCTTTTTTACTTGCTTGTGTTCATTTATTTTTCTGGAAGTCTCTCTTGTTTTAACTACACTTGATTTGTAAAGCATGTCTTTGTGTGGCTAAGGATTCTTTATGATATTAGTGTATTAAAAGTTTTCTTTCCATTCTTTTGTCTGAATATGCTTTTACATGAGTATGTTCCAACTTTCCAAAACAATGTATCCACAATAGCCGCCCTCTCTTCCTTTCTTTTACATTCATCTTCTCAGTGCAAGGTGTGTCATCTACATTTTACATTCTTAATCTTCTACTGTTGTGGCAGAGGAGCATGGGAGAGTATAAAGAGGCTAAAATTCTGTGGTACCTTTCATAAAAAGTTTCATTGGCACAGGGTTTAGAAGATAACAGCTGAGAAGCAGAGCATGGAAAAGCCCTGGTCTACCTAGACTTCCTCCAGGTTTATCCTGCTGCTTAGGTCAGCCTTTGACATCTCTTTTTTTTTAAAGCACAGCTGAGAGAAAGTTCACAGTCCTATGTTTGACTCCAGTCCAAATATGACATATCTATCAGTTGCTAAGATAGTATTTGGCTAATCATGAGCTGTTTCTCTGTAATGTATTAGAAGACAAGTCTGAACTCATTTTCTACATGAGAACACTTAGACATAGAGAAGTTAATAAGATTCTCCAAGGTCCCTGAGTTAGTCAATAGTAATCTGAGGCAAACATCTGGATGTTTACTTTTCAGTATTCACACTTTGCCTCTTTGTCCCCAACATTGAAGAATACTCAACCCTAGGTCTTTCACAGATGCTGTCTTTTCTTTATGTTTTTATAGAAATAAAATATATAAGCATTTCTGTGGTGTGTGTGTGTGTGTGTGTGTGTGTGCAAATATGCTTGCCTGTGCATGCACATGTGGACAGAGGCCAATATCAGGTATCGTCTTCTGTCACTAGCCACATTTTGAGACAAATAGAATGCCTGTCCAGTAAGTCCCCAGGATCCACCTGTCCTGCACCCTCCCCAAGCTTTGGAATGATAAGCTTGTTCCTCTGTTTGACTTTTACATCAGTGCTAGGGACCTGAACTCTGGTCCTCATACTTACACAGCAAGCTCTCTACCTACTGAATTGTCTCCTCAGTTGCCATGCAGTTGCTACCTTAGCAACTGATATGTCATACCTGGACAGGAGTCAAACACAGGGTTGTCTCAATTGTGCTTTAAAAAAAAGAGAGATGTCAAAGGCTGAACAAAGTAGCAACACAAACCTGAAGGAAGTCAAGGTAGACCAGGGCTTTTCTGTGTTCTGTTTCTTAGCTGTTGTCTCTTAAACCACTGTGATTTTGTGGGAACAAATTCTTTCTTCCCTAGAGGCTAAATAACTCCCTAATGGAAAGTTAGTCACTTAGGAGAAACATTAACTCTTCCAGGCCTCTGGGGTGTCATTACTTTGAAATAATCTGTTTCTAGTCCATTGGCTACAATGATAGAACACTGTATTAAATGGTACCCTAGTGCCTAAAAGAGTTAATTTACCTCTCACAACAAAGCTAAGGATGCTCCTGGTACCCCTCTCTTGCAACAAAACATTTATTAAGCTTTTCTGGCAAAGTGTAGCATCATATCAAATTGTCTTTGAATTTATTTTGTCTTCAAATGTCTCACTTTCTGCTTTCAGGCATTCTTCTCCTTCACAGCCCAGTACTTATTTCATTAGGGACCCAGCACCACAATACAGTTTCTAGGTATTCATTTTTGTGCATCCCCGTCTTATCCTCCCTGATTAGCACTTTGCTTTCATTAAAAAAATTTTTTTATTGAGCTTTCATACATTTCATACAATGGTTCTTAATCAAATTCATGGGTAATCAACAGCTTTCTAATTGGACTTAAAGCCCTCTCAAAAGAATGAACTCATGGGTGGCACTGTAAACACAGCAAAATACACATGGCTGAGAAGTCATAGATCCTAGAAAACCCTATCTCGGTCATATCTCTAGACAAATGAAATTTCTTGCCATATGTCAAATATGGATCCTTATATCTACAAGCAAGTATGCCATACACCACTCATCAAAGAATCTTCTTTCTGCAACAGTTGGAGGCTACTGCAGAATCCCTATGAAGTTGCAGGTAAATGGATGGAACTAGAGACTGTTATACTAAGTGAGGTACCACAAACACAGAAAAGCAAACAACGTATGTTCTCCCTCATTTGTGAATCCTTTATATGTAAGTATATATCCAGATGTAACACAAGAATCCAGGAAAATGGAAAGGAAACGCAGAGGTTAAAGAAAAGAAAAAAACTTGAAAGAGGGGAATAGTAGGGAACAGATGTTACCAGCTGGGAAGTGGGGGAAGTGAGAGTGTTTGGCTGGGAGGAAAGGAGGATGGGACATGTGGGGAGGGGTCATGATGGGGGAGGAGGGGACTCAAGAGAGGGGAGATAGTGGGAGGAAGGTGTTATTGTGGGGAGGGAGGGGATTATTGCGATGCTTGGAGACAGGAGGGAAGAGGGAGGTCAGATGGGGGGAGTGGAGATGAATGGATCTTAGGGAACTACGGAAGCCAGAAGGAAATGTGTTGTTTCCAAACCCCCTGAGTAATGCACATATGGGGCCTGAACATTAGTGCATATGTGTACCTGGAGGTTGTATGGCAAGGAACACAGTGCCAGAGAGGAGAGACCTCCTTATGAGTGCTTGGTCAGAGTGGTTCAAGAGACCGTTGCCAGAGCTCTTGGTTATCTCCCAGAACTGGAAGATAAGACCCTACTGCTGTAGATAAACATATTGTGGACACAGAACTTGGAGCAATGGATCAGGAACTGACCTGGAAACCTTCTACCTGAAGTTTAGCTCTCATGGAGGACACTATGCAATCTTCTATGGGAGAACATCAATCAATGGTCCAACCTAGCCCTAAAGCCTGATAGCCCCAGCACAGCAAACTACATCTACTGGTGCAGTAGTGGCACTTTGCTTTCTTAACCCCAAATTCATGAATAGTCAAGTCAGTCTTAATTCTATAGGGGTCTATACTAGTTATTCTTTATTTAGTGGCAAAGTAAGTCAAATGATGGTTTAATGGTTTAAACAGTTAATAGTCAAGTTATATGTTGTTTATACAACAAAGGAGGCATTAAGAAGACATTTTATATAATTACACTAAGGAATATATAGACATAAGAAATTCAACAGGCATAAAAGTGGAACAGCAAAATACATTTCCACCCCAGATCTGATATGAAGAGTCTAATTCTCCTTTAATGGGAGACATTTCTTACCAAGTATTGATGTATTTTTTAGAAGTGACCTATGAATGTATTCATATATGTTTGCATATATAAGCATTTGCATTTAAATATACTTTTCTAGAAATGTTAGCTTAATAAACAAATTATTCAATACACAGTCATTTCACACTGAAATAATATAAACATTCTATTCATTCTATTTCAATACATACAAAATAGCAGCATTCTTTTTAACTGATACATAGTTTTCTATTTTATAGATCTGTCATGATTTAGTTAAACAGTTCATAAGTGACATGAGAGTAGACTTCACCCCCACTCTCTTTGAAATTGTAAACAATGGTATGATTATATCTGTATAATAAATTCCTAGAAACGGAATTACTGGTGCAAAGGATATATGCACTTTAATATTGACAGATGTGCTAAAATGGTCTTCCCCAGGCTCTTTAATAATTTATATTGACTCCACAGTGCCTTGTGCTGTTACATTTCTATGTTGGCCACTTTAATATGTGAAAATTATTTTTATTGAAGAAGTTGATAGAGCTGCTTCACAGAGGCAACATTATAAGAATAGCTCTCTGATTACTGAGCCAATATCCTTGTTCTCTTATTAGCCTAGTTACAGACAGAAATTTGGGGTTTGTGCTTTCTATGCAACAACAAAAATGACAAGGTATTTGTAGGTACTTGAGACAGTAAAATACAAGAGACAAGAAATATGGGTAAACACAGGTTGTAAAGGGTAGGTGAAGCAGAAAAAAAAAAAAAAAAACAGTAAGGGGGAACATCAGAAAGTCAGTGAGAATCTGTTCTAAAGCTGTTAGTACAAGTGTGTTTGGTGCAGAGATGATATATCAGTCATCCTTAGGCAGAGCCCTGATGCAAAGCTGTAAGCACTGGTCCCTTCATCAGTCCTCCATCCCCAGTTCTCACAGCTATTTATTACACTTTTTACTTTGGAAGCATTTATAACAGACACAAGTGAGGATAATTGCTGTCTTTTTGTTTCTCTCTCTCTCTTTCTCTTTCCCTCTCTCTCTCACCCCCCTCTCTGTCCATCTCATTTTTGGATTATTTTGTTTGAGCCAGGATTAGTAATAATCTTGAAAAACACCACAAAGACATTCCAAAAATTAATAGAATAAGCTGGTTTCCAGTAAAAGAAATGAGAAATGCCCAGCTCAACATAGGAGCCTTTACAACCTCATAAACCACAGTACCACCCAAGATGTTAACAAGCTGGCATTTTTCGAGCATCAAAGATAGAGAGGAAACTGTGTTTACATGTTTGGCACAAAAACTAATGAGGAAAGTCAATTGGCCCTTTGTCTTGAGGGTCTGGAGCGCCCAGCTCTAATGTTTGGTTTCTTCGTTGGCACTTGTTCAAGAAATCACTCGTGGCCTGACAAAGCGGCACTTGTGTTCTATTAGTGGCCACACTGAACCCTCTGCTTGGGCTGTGCTGTCTCTCAATGGAGAGCAGCAGTGGAGGGCACACTTATTTGAAAACACTAAATCAGAGCATGGTGATCTTTCTCAACCAAAGCAACCCAGAGAACAACAAGAAATGTTCAGAGTCCTGCCCCTTTTGTTTGAGGCAGGGCAGGGGGTAAGGTGGGCCCAGTGCCTGTGGCACAGTGATTTGAGACTGGCACAGAGGCATCAGAGTTAGCAAAGAGAGTTGTTCCCCCTTATAATCATGAGTGTTAGATGCATATCCTCCCCTGCGTCGATGCATCCCATAGTCTCAGATGCAAGTGGTCAGACCCAGCCCACAATGGCATAAACCTTCTAGGTGACCCCAGAGGTCTTTTCCTTCAGGATTTCTTAAGTTCCTGAAGATCAGCAAGATAGATCTGAGAGAATACTGACTTTGTCTTTGTACAGTTTGATAAAAAGGAAAAGTTTCTAAAGTAGGTCAAAATGAGGCACTTTATGACTTCTTCCTCCCTTCCATCCTAAAGGATTGCTTTGGGGCATAGTGGCATTTTTATCTGCACAACTGAACAAGTGAGTATCCAAACATTTGGCTGCTAATTTCAAACTTCTGAACCAGAAATGAGGATTCCAAAATCTGGTTGCAAACATTTTTAAGTGACAGTTTTGGCAGTTTTACCTACAGATTCAGTAAAAATAAAACCTAGAACAGTTTGTTCTTAAACTATTTCTAGTACCAGTTCTGTGAAGAAAGTACTGAACTACATATAATTAAATTTATTTTTTTAAGTGACTGAAATTTTACATGTTCAAAATGAGAATTTGGGATAGGTTAAGATATGCCCTTGCCTTTGCCAAATCCTTGAAGTTCTCTCTGGCTGCTTGCCTGGCATCAAATCTTTTTATGAAGGGTGTAAGCGTATATTCGACGTATTCAGACGTATTCAGTGCCACTGAGTTAGTCTATGCTGAGAAAAACGGGAGAATGCTAAGTGAGACTTGTTACTCAGGAAGTCACATGATGGAAAGTTAAAAGTGCAGAATATATAGCATTGATTTAACCAAAGTGTCCAATTTATTTGACTAAAGTTCAATATACAATATTTTCTTCGCCAATCACTGCTCCAATATTCAGTTACTTTGTTTTTTAAATGAAGAGGATGCCGACCTCATTATAAAGTTTTTGTTTCACATTTCTGTAGCAGCATGCCCTGTATAAACCTCTCAAACTGGCATTTTTCCTGTGGAAAGGAAAACATTAATTTTGCATATAGGCAAAGTAATTCTGCATTCCCATCCTGTTGTTAATAATATTTACTTTTGTGTAATGACTCACGCACTTCTGGATCACAAATGACCTATTGGTGGTAGGAATATAAGCAAGCGTGTGGAAGCTTTCTAGAATTAAATAATTCTTTTTTTAAGAAGAAACAGGTGCCAGGCCTCTGACAAGGACAGCCCAACAGGCGGTGTCCACAGCCCTGGTTTGCTTAACAAGGCATGGTGTTTAGCTAGGATTTTCTTGTTTTTAAATAGGTGGTTCTATTCTCAGCCTGGCCTCCCAGGAAGATGTGAGAAGAGATGAGCTTCAGCTTCAGCCCCTGCCACCCTGCCTCTCTCTCAGGCCGTGCCAGCGCCCTCCCACCACCACGTGCACCCAATGTGGGTCCTCTCTGCAGCCTCCCGCTGTGAAAGTCAGTCACTGCAGCTGACACCCAGAGCTCATCTTGCTTGCATACAGGAATGGATGGGGGTGGGGTGCGAAACAACTGTGGCCTGCAGCTCTTTCCTTGGAGGAGTAGCTATCCACTATCCACAGCATGGGGTCAGGATGCATGTACATTTGCAGCAGGGGCTCCTCCCCCCATCCGCACCACATCCCTACACAGGCAACCCTCCGGTCTTCCTACCTTCCACCTGCCGGGGATGATTCACTCAGAATCTATGAAAGTGGAAGTTAAAAGCGAACCGCCATTATGGTCTCCCAAGGAAGGATTTTTTTTTTTTTTTTTTTTTTTTTTTTTTCCCCCTTTTTAAAA
>NW_008341879.1:912985-925299 GCF_000622305.1 Nannospalax galili | reverse complement strand
TTTTTTTTTTTTTTTTTTTTTTTGCCGCATTGTAAAATGTATCCCCCTGCCTACAAACCGTGTGCATTTAAAAACCACACAAGACATATTTTGAAACTACATGAACTAATAAATTTATTTGCCATCTAGTGTTATAAATCGGCTTAATGCACATTTATTAGGGCTTCTAAATATATCATAATACAAGTGTGCACTACATTTTACAATCTATTCATATGCAGCATAGTATATTTTATATAAACTGCAACAACTGCGTGCATAAACATATTGTGCCTCAGAATTAGCTTAGTCACTAGGTGTACCTCATATTTGCAGGTCACAGGGCAAGAGGCTTCATTTACCGAATATGGAAGGATTAAGGTCAACCAAATACAAAAACAATGACAGCATATTAACCACTGTGAATGTCAAGGTCCCTGTGTATTTTCCTGTCCCTCTTCCACATAACCAATCTATGATAAGCCTATGAATTTCCCAGGGATGAGAAAACTTCAGGTTGAAGTATTTGCTAGTACTTAGTATCCACCTGTGTACAAATCTGGACGCAGAGCCCAAGGTTTGTGGTAGGGAAGGAAGGAAAAGAGATATTTCACTTAATCTCCTTTAGGAGCAGAGAACATTTCCAGGAAACTGTTCAGACTACAAAATTTAAGTTGTATAGCATCAAGGACTGAATTTGAGTAGCACTGTGAACATGGATTCCCAAATGATATTGGAAAAGAATTTTCACACCTGAACATATTTCCTCAATGACAAAGAATAATTTAAACAACTTATTTTGTATTAGGTGCTTATCACAGAATGAAACCAGAAACCACTGATATGTATGCCCTGCACAAACAGGAGATTGGGGAAAGGATAAGGAGCCAGAGTCTTCATTAAACAGTTTCAAAGCCTATTTTGTTTGAGGAACCCTGCTCTCTTGCCTCTTCATTCCTTTAAAGACATTAAAGGTAAACAGGTAAGCAAAATATTAAATGTTAGTTAAATAGAGACTAAAGATGTTGATAACATGTTTTGACAAATAAGTTTTGCACATTAACATGGTGAAATATGGTTTTATAAGCAGTTAAATAGGCAATTAATTTTATTCAAATATCAGACTCCTAACCAAATTTTTCTATTGTGTAATTTGCAAAAAGATACTTGAATACAGAATTACCATTAGTCTAACTATAAAGTAGTGGAGTATCACAATTAAACAAGCAGGACACTTAATAGTATTGATGTAGATATTTTGTGTACACCTAAAGTCTATTTCATCACTAAAACATATTCAATTCAAAAATCTAATGGAGATCAGGTTTTCAAATAATCTCAGATGTTTTAAAGTAGTTGCAAAGATAATTTATACCTCCTACAAAAAGTTAGTAATTATAAAATGTCCTTAATACCTAAATGTGATAAATTTATGAACTGTCAAGTTTTCTCAGTAGAAATTGAAGAACTATTACCTGAGATTTTCACTAAAATTTAAAGTCTATAACAACAAATAATGGCACATTTTACTCTTTTTGAAAAGTTATAGTTATCATTTCTGTTTGATGAAATCTACCTAAAATTATCAGCACTCTTATATTGTGACACTCAAATAGTAGTAATAATATCCTGTCTGTTGAGTCTGTCCCCATTAGAAGTCTTCCTATTATATTTTGCACAACTGAATATCTCAAGTTAAACTTCATATTTTTTTTCTAGGCTATGAGGCTATTTTATAATTGTTTATTATACTCAACCATTTACAGGGAATTTTTGAAGTTAAGGGATGTGGCACACTGGCTGTCAGCCTTTATGTTTGTTCATTTCCTTTATCAGAAGGAGAGGTCTGGTGAAGCATGCAGCAGAAAGTGTGCTTGGAAAATGTTTAGAACATTAGGTGCTTTGATACTATAAACAGAGACAAGTGTTGTACCTACTAATCTACAACATAGGAAATCGCAAATATTTCCAAAGCTGTCCAAAGATAACCTCCCACAGGTCTGTTTGTATCCCTTAGAAACTAAAAGCAGAGCTTTTAAGTTGTTGAAACCTCTTCTTAATTTAAGAAGCAGTGTTTTAATATAGATCCTGATGACCTGATGCTGTCGTCTCTACATGGAACAATTGTTTGACCTTCAGAATTATTCATAACCATCGTAGTCCTGTGTTTTAAGCATGTCTTTGAAGTCTTTGACTAGATTCAGTGTTTACAAGGGTTCTCTCTGCATGAACTGGGTCATGTTGCTACCTCAGACCATAGTAAAATATAATTCTGCACCAACTCATTGATTTGCCTTCACTCTTTACCCCCAAAGAATGGTTAGAATCAGCATTTTAGCAACTATTCAATATAGCAGTAATTCAGCTTAAATTTTCTGTGTTGACTTTATGCAAGTCTGTCACATAAATGTTTCTGTGGAAATGAAAGTTCCTTACTAAAAAAATCCAAGAGGGTATTTGGTTATTCTAACCATGCAAAGACGATAGCTTCCCTCTCTAATTTTCAACATTTCCAAGGGTTCTACTGAGTACGGAGATAATGGAAATGGACTAAAGCGCCAAACAGGCTTCTGCGGAGAAAATCTGAGTCCTGCAAGTTCGATTAAGCTAGCTAATTTTCAGTCAAACAAGCTAATTTCCAGACAGATTCTTCTGATGTTTTCCCTCTGTTTGTAATTTGCATCATTAAATAGCTTGGTGTTTCAAAGCAGCCACTGCACTAGGGTCATGGGGCTTTGTGTTAAATAGCAACCACCTCAGATTTTTTTCTAGGGAAGGAACAGAGAGCAGCTGATCCTGCAGTGGCTGGCGTGGCTTTCTTTTTTTCTTAGTGGGAAAAGGCTGAAGTGTCTTGTGGATCAGAGAAATTTGCTCTGGTTGGGAGCACAGCTTTTCCTCTATGTCTTTGTGCTCCAGAAAGCAGCCTAGGATCACAGGTGGCCTTGATTATCAAGATTTTTTTAATGGTGTCTCCCTCCCTTTCCTAGAACAGCAGGACACCTTCCTGACATGAATCTCTCATTTTAAGTGGTACAGAATTCAAAAATCTTAAAGCAGTATCCGAAATCTAAATTAAAAATATCTGCCATTAAACTTCAAAGGGTAAAATTGGTGCACAATCATTACTGGTGCTACAAACGGTTACATGGACATGTACAGTTACAGGCTCTTGTGACCAGTTTCTTTTTCCCCCCTAGAAGGTTTTCAAAGGACTGTTTCTAAAATAGCATGCCTAATGCAAAGAAAGCAGAAAACACCTCCTCACTCTTGCCTACACGTCTCCAAAACAAAATCTTTTTTTTTTTTTTCTTTGTCTCTCTGGTCCCAGGATGTGCTCTTGGGCTCATTGACACCCTGGAGCACTGCTTCTGCCCTACAAGCTGATGATGGTGCTAGTATTAAAAAATCTTCAATCATATAACGTGAAGCCATTCATATTAATGTGCCCGAGTCAAATTAGCCATCCTGTTCTGCAGGGAGAAGAAAGACCATAAAATGCGCCCGGAATCCATAAAGACAACCTGAGTGGCACAGAAAGGGCTTTTGCTCTGAGGTGACCTCACCCCTGTCCCTAAGCACAGTCCTCTGGAAACATCATATTTTGTCTTTGAATCTTCTCTGACACATACTCTGTAGCCATTCTAAACCAATGTTCCCCGGGGGTTAAAGGTGGCTTAATAGCAAAACTGTAATCTTTAACAAAGAAATGCAGATGCTTATTGTGAGGGAAGGTCTGATCCAATCCGCAGTATCTCTAGGTTTCTATTTCCAGCAGAGTCATCTGCAGCATTTTTCTTTCCATGTTACTTTAAGTTAAAAGCATATTTTAGGGAAAAAAACCACAATTTACAGACTATTTATTGAGAACAATGTGCTTGAGGATCCAATGCCACAAGAATGCAGACCACAGAATTAAGAAGCCACTGTGCACATGCTTTAGGGTGCCACAAAACCCCAAGTAAGCTTTCACTGGGGAATGAGGAGACTTCCATGTGTGAACTAACAAGAAATCATGTCCTGCCATGAAAACTGGTTTACTGAGGCAAGGTAAACTTGAGATTTATAAATATTTCACTCTTAGTGGAATTTTTTAGGTGGAAAGAAAACAATTTAGTTCACCAACATCAAATCTCTTTGGAGAAGGAACACTGTTCTCTGACCTCTCTGTGTTAGTTTCAGGCTCTATATGAGGTCCACTGATTCCCTCATGCTCTCCCTCAGTGAAGGAGCAACTATGGGCAAGGGTTAATTCACAGATGACATTTCCCTTTCTGTTTTGCATATTTGTCAAAGCAATAGCACATAGAATGAAAGAATATTTTATAGTTCACTTCAGGATGGTACCCTGGCATCTTACAATGTTTTGCTTGTTTTTAAAACACTTGATTTGTTGTTGGGAAGGGCAGGGAATAAATAAGCACAACCAACTCCCCCCCAAATAAAAACCAGTATGATCCATTAGACAAGTGACTTGGTGAAACAAACCACATATTCTCTGTAGGCAATCTATACAAACATTTGAAAGAATGCAGTCCTAGCATATTTAAATAGATGCTGTCTCAAAAAATAAACTTGCTGTTCATACCAGTCCAAGCTTGTGAGGATAAGAGAGTAATATTTGTTATGCTCTTAGTTGCCTAGGTAGATGCCATGGAGGAATCTGAAAATGCTTCAGAAATTGAGGCAAGGAAGGTGCTTTTGACTACATTCTGATATGTGCAAACATGACATATTTAATTAGTATTATATTCTATCTTTTTAAAAGTCACCCAAGATTTAAGATATAATTACCTTTTAACAACTTACAGCTGCTAAACTTCTAAAGCAACTATAACTTCCTGATTCTCAATGCAGACTACAAGTGACTATTTTCAGAGCAGAGCATAATGCATACACATGTAGGTGACAGAATAACAGGACTAAACCAGAAATGCATTGTCTTTCTTATTACCCACGGAGCAAGAATGGAACATAGATGACACAAGTTCATGTCACCAAAAGTAAATCTTTGTTAAATACATGTGAAATCACTTGCTATAGGCAACAGATGTGTTACTAAGCCCATACTGTTTATCCATTGCAGTCAAGTTAAAGAAAATTATCAGGCTTTTTATTTTGCCTAAGAAAACTAGTTAGTCTAGTCTTCAAAAAGCAATTTTTTTAGCCTCCACTCTATAGGACTGCACAGAATTTTCAAAGCAGCACAATGTTGTAAAAAATGCCCTTTTAATCAGATTACCCTTGGCCAACGTCCCAAACTCAGGCTGAAGTGCAGTGCTTGTGGTTTCTCAACAGCTTATACTAAGCCTGCACCGTGGAAATAATCTACTTTTAAAACCCAGGAAACAAATCGACTGCACTGAGGACATAAGTCGCTGTCATTAGGGAGTGATTAAGCTAAACATTTTTATACACTTTACTAGCCCGTTTCAAATTATATATATCTGGCCGATAGGAAGAAGGTACTTCAGGTGAGTGTTCAGAACAAACCTGTGGAACAGGTAATAAATTCAAACGGAACAGGAAAAGGAAGAAAGGGAAGGGTTCCTGCTTCATCTTTAACCGGCATTAGCAAGTCAGAATTTTCAAGTACTAAAAATACCATTTGCTACATAACACATAAATACCTTTTTATCCTTTTAGCATATTGTTTTTTTTTCTGGCTTTCTCAATCATATACCCCTACCTTTTGTCATAGGCTAACATGCTGCGCCGTGTTATGCAGGAAATTATGTGGAGCTTTTTGTAATTTGTCATCATAGGTTATCATCTCTCTTTAAGAGGGCGGGTTAGTTCAGAGGATTTTGTGTCTTACCATAATGTTATATTTTGGAATAAAATAGAAAGTTAGGCATGTTCTTAAATATGATCACCTCTAGTCTCAAAAATCGTCTGCACATCTGCACCCCCACCCAGCAAGCAAACATCCCTACAAAGCACCTGGGAAGAGAAAGCTGATCATCCAGATATTTGATGTTGCCTTACCTTTTAAAATGTTTCTATTCACTAATGAACTCACTAATGAAAGCTTTGAGTTTCCTGGTTTGAAAGTCATTCCTGTTTTGTTTTGTTGTTCTTAGTTTATTTTACAAAAACTAAGGGAAAATACCAATCTGCTATGAAATATGTAGAAAACACTTATTTCTTTACTGAGAAGCTGAATATATGTCTCAGTCAGCACCAAGGGGAAGTCTATTTTTCCCGTGGATGGAGAAAACGCTGGTTTAAGAATGGGCTCTTCACTAGCTGAATCTCTGGCTTGAGCAACATTTGATTCCTTCGTTGGACATTCTGCTGAGGATTTAATTTCTAATTTATGAAACGTTTCATTAATCCTCAATCTGTCAGCTCTTTTTGACAACAATCGAGGCTGACAGACAAAGATGAATATTTATTAAATACTCTAGACTTCAGAAGTTTTTGAATTGTAATGTTCATCATAGTCCCTATTACCCTTAATTCTATACAAACTGCAATCTTCAAATCTCCCCCCAAAGCACATAGACAACATAGCAAAACAATTTTTACATGTCAAAATATACAATACTGTATGTAAAGCACAACCCACAGGGAAAAAAATCAAACTACAGCTGTCCTTGAGCTGAATTGCTAGCATTCAGGTTAAAAGCATCTCCTATCCCAAGTATTTCAAGCATACATTTTATTTATTTATTTATTTTTGGTGTGCTCTTCTTCCTCATCTTCCTAGCACAGCCCCCTCCCCAGCATTTTTCGAATCTTATGAATAATTCATGAACTGATAAATATGCAATTTCAAAAAGTGCAGACAAGGCAGCACTGCATTAAGAAAAGAAAAAGAACAGAGCGTGTGCTTTTTACATACAAGTCTTGTGCTGCACTTTACGGATGGCAAATTTTGTCGTATTCAAACCCTGCATTGTATATATGATAGGAGTGTAACTATGTTCCTGCTCCTTGCAGAACATGTTATGAAATGCTTGAAGGACACTGTACTATACAAAATAATAAACATTTAAAGAAATGAAGTTAGTAGTGTTTTCAGTTTTGTCATTTGAATTTCTGAATAAGTGATTTAAAATTTTCACCCAACGCAGTTAGAAGATGAAGGCTGTGCACGCCTTGCATATAAGATAATTCTCTACTGACACCACCATAAAGGTCTTCAGCTCCTATGGTTCCTCCTCACCAAGAGTCGTTTATTTGACATCATAAGAACATACTTCAGAAGCCAATCTCACAAGAACAGCAGTAACGGGTTCTGACTGAGCTCCCCCCAAAATAAAACCAACTATGTAGGAGCTGGTATACGGAGCAGAGCTAGGACCTCCATTTTGTGGGCTAATTGCTTGATTACCAGCCTGAAACAAAATGGAGGCAAGACCTTCTTTTAAAAGCAGTTCAGGTTGGTGTATCAGAGGGAAATGGGAAGCATATTAAGGGGTAAAAATATTCCTTACAGAAATTCTGCAACCTAGGAGAAAAAGATCAAAGGTAGTGCAATAATTATGGATCACATTGTATTTATATGCTGAGAATAGAGATAATAAATACGAATAAAGTACTCGTTGAAAGAGAGCTGTTCTAGTTTAGCAACAGTTAAATTTTTTTAAGAAAGAAACCTGCTTTTAGTCTGAAATGTAACCTTTCAAATGAACACTTAAATTGGAAAACACCATGGGTAAGAAATAGACCACAGCATTTAATTTGGCCTGGCTAGTTGGAAGCCTATATTTACTGTACTATAATTTCAAATTTAATTAAGTCACACTGCTGATGCCAGTAGCATCAACACAGTAAAGATGATTAATTGCATGCGTAAATGAAATATAAACAGCTCGAAAAGTAACATTAATGCAGATCCTTGCACACAGAAATGGTATGATCGATTTAAGTGTAAGCGCCTACCTGCGTCTTTGAGACACATGCCAGAACTGGGATGAGGGTCCTGCAATTGAATGTAATCACTGTACCAAAAATGTAACCTTTTACGGATCATTATTTTCCTAAGACATGTGTCCAACCTCCCCTTTCCTCTCCTCCCCATACCTCAACCCCCAACATGATTTGTTATCTTCTGGAGGACTTTTCACACAATTTGCATTGTCATCATATGGATTGGCTACTGGTACACAAACATGAACTGACACACACTGCCGTGGAGGGACAGGGCTGTCACAACAAGGCAGCTGGACTGTTCTATATTCACTTTGCCCCCATTGTACTTTCATTCGCAGCAGCAGTAGGACAAAGGGCCTGACAGAGCTAACCACGGATTGTCACCTTGATTTGTCCAGTCTAGCAGATATGCAGAAATGAATTATATTCCCCCACTTATAAACACAGCACAGAAGCAAATGAGTCTGCAAGCAGCATCTTCCAAACCATATTATCTAAGAAACATCTCCTCCCTCATAGCTACTACATGCTGCCTTGCCCAGGAGATGTGGAAAAGCAGAAAGAGGCATTGATTAGTGAAAAGACAGAAAGGCTCTCCTCCCACAATGTATTCCTGACATTAGAAACTAAATTCTCTGGCTGAGAGATAGGCATTTGTGTTTCATTTATCTGTGATGGTCGCAAATGCAAACACAGTGCTTCCAAACATAAACTTACACCCCATTTTTAAAATGCTAGTAAATAAAGCTGTTGTTTTTATATGAAAAAGCTATATTGAAATAATTTTTAATGATAAAATGATTTTACTCAATGTCCAAATTTATTTTAAATACACTTAAATCTTATCTCACTTTAAAAATTACCAAATGTTAAAACTCTAAGTCTGAAAGTGGCAAAAATAGTCAGTTGAAAATGAAAAAATTCACCAAGTAATGTTTTTATGCCAGTGTTTAATTTACTACTTTGTTGACAAGGTGTTTGTAAGCCTTTGAGATGAGATAGTGTTAATATCCACATGTGGATAAACGAAGCAGACAAGGTTGGAATAAATATACATATACATATACATATGTATATATACATATGTATGTATAAATATGTGACCAAACCCAAGAAAGAAGGAAAACCGTTCTCTGCCAGCTTTCAGAGTGAGGGAAAAAGAACATTTCTCTGTGAAACAGGAATAATATAATGTTACCCTATTAAAAAAAAAACATTGAAAATCCGATAAAGATCTCTCTCTCTCTCTCTCTCTCTCTCTCTCTCTCTCACACACACACACACACACACACACACACACACACGCTTTATACATCCTTTCCATTTTCAGACAATGCCACATGCTTGCTCATCTTTCAGAAGACATGTTATCATTAAACCTCTTCAGTGTACTTCTTGTTTTATTATTTTTAATGCTATCCCACCAGTATGTACAAGGTATTTATGTGAGGAAAAACCTCATGAAGCACTCATTTAGTCTTTTAAAAAGAAAATAAATAAGGTAAAGTTTATCTGGAGATGCTACATTTTAGAACAAAAACATTTTATTCTGTATCCAAGCATGTAATATTTAAAATAACTGTGCTGAAAATGCTCCATTCAAAGGACCTATTAATTCTGAATTTTCAGTTTCTCTGTTCTATTGTCTTCTGTGTAGCACATATGGATTCTGTTCACAAAGCAACACTTGCTAGCTTGGTGCCTTAAATGGTGATTAGCACAAACCAACATGATACATGTAGTCATAGATGGTACATATGAAAAGAACATAAAGCCCTACCCCATACAGAAATGCAAATACCACTTGATCAAAGGGCTGCACTTTCACAGTGAAAGATGTCATCAAATTAAACCTTCTTTTAAAAGGAACATAAGAAAACCATGCCTAGTTTGCTTTAAATATACAGAGAAGAAATCTACATATACCAGAAAGTATTATATATATTAGTGTCCAAGAAAGAAAATAGTACAGATATGCCTTTTCTTCAGAATTCTATGAAGCCAACCAAGAGTGCTGTGTCTGTGCCCCTGCCTGCAGCACAACCAGAACTTGATGATTACAGGGGGTGACAGAAAGGGAACACTCAAAGTGCTGGTATGCAGTTTGCAGAGGAGGATTTCAGCACATTTCAGCATTCTCTAGTTATCCTCAGTGGTGTGTGTGTGTACACATATGTCCGTGTGTGTGTATGTGTGTGCATGTGTGTGTATACACATATGTCTGTGTGTGTATGTGTGTGCGTGTGTGTGTGTGTTTAGTAGTTGTTCTTAGATTTTAAATTCTGAAACTCAATTTATCCTCCATGACCACCATCTCGAGCACCCTGTGTATTTAGGATTCAGCAGTATTTGACAGACTTTCAGGTTGTTTTGTTATTTCAATCTGTTTTATAGCTGTAAATAAAATTCACATATTATTGCCTCTTTGCCCATGGTCCTCTTAGGAGAAAAAAAGGGATGTGATTCCACTTTATCTCTTTATTTTGATCTTAAGTTCTGAGAACACAATCCACAGTACTAAGATTTCCTTCTGATTCATAGTAGAAATGCATTCAGATGGGGCTTTTGTCATTTTAAGGGATAAAACGGTTTTCAAAGCCCATCTTCTGTGTTTTAACCTATAGCATATACATTCTCTTTACAACTGAGTTTGACACATAAACCCTATTCCAGAACTTTGAGTTATTTGAAATTATTTTATACTAAGTACAAATTAGAGTTCTACATTCAAATAGTCTAGAGCCATTAGAGGGGGAAGGAAAGGCCAAGACTGAAAATTCCAATGTTTAAAATAAACACACAATAACACATTAAAACAAAACCCTCAAAATTATGCTTAAGGAAAAGATATTTTAAAGCACTTTATGGAATACAGAAAATATTTATAGGCATAAGAATTTTATCCCAGAAAAGAAATCTGAATTTTTCAACTCTTCTCCCCAATATACTCTGATCCTGTTTCCCAGAATGTTCTTGAAATGTAGCTGCTGGGGCATCAAATCACTGTTTGGTATTGCTCTAAACTTTCATTATGTTTAAGATCATGGCAAGCCACATCGCTCTGCCCTGATATATGGTGAGTGGGCCTTCTAAGGTTCTATTTTCTACACAGGGTCAAGACTGCTGACATGGGATTAATCAGCTACTCCTCCTAAACCGTGAATCAGAACAATTGCTGTCAGTTTCCTATGGCACAAATGTCTAGAAATAGAAGAGTTGGGAGATGAGAGGACACATCGGGAAAAGAGAATGGGAGAGCAAAGGAGAGGACAGCGGTAACTGCAGTTTGGCTACTTGTGATTTGACCTGGTGCAATCCCCAATTAAAATGATGAAATGTGTGTTCAACCAAGTGTTGTGGAACATCTATTCCCAGCCTTCCCCTTTCTCTTTGAGAGCTTATTCTTATATCACTTGTGATATTTTATAAAAACTCTATACCCATGTACTTCTTTTGGGCGGCACTGTTTATGTGCAGGTACACACTGAAATATGACTGTTGACCGAGGGTTAAATTAAAGAAAAACTGTACAAAGTACGTGCAGCTCTTTTGCACACATACTGCAGAGCCAACATGGTATTTAAACACTCTGTGCATGTTTGCATTATAGAATTGAAAAATGCTGAGGGAAAATGCCTGCGTGGAGGGGAAATGAAATCCCGTATTCCTAGAGTGTGACGATAGTCTTTGTGTAGGAAGACACAGTTACATGGAAATGGCCCTTCTGTAAATGAGATTGCTCCCAAGTAATGATGGCGTGAAAATGCTCACACATTGAGTACACATTTGGAGAAACAACTATTTCTAGTTTTCTAGATGATATTCAGACAAAACAAAGAGCATTTTTCCTGGGGAAAACATACCACAGGGAAAAAATATTTATTTTTTTAGCTTTAGGACAAGGTATTTTTAAGATGGAAGTGTTAACACTCTGATTAACAAACAATGAAGAAATATGGACAAACGTGACTAAAAATTGTGTCATGAAAATTAAATCCTATCATATTATAGAAGTTTAAAAATGCAAGTACTTTTTAAAAATACAAATTTATTTTCAATTATTAAATGTGAGATTATTCAGCAATTATATTTTGTTTAATTTTAAGATAGAGTGCTGTCAAAAAACAGTTCTTTTATGACTAAAAATGTAATAACTATTCTTATGCTGATAGGTGTTAATAAAAGAATGCTATTCAAAATATTAAGAATATAAATTATATACATGTTAATCTAGTAAGATACAGTTATTTATATATTTCTTCTGTAACTGAGATGTTTTTACATAAATAATTGAAGTAATGAACTTATTTTAATGTTTAATGATGATACCACAAATGTTTATAGTATGTAATAAAGTATAAGAATATTAAAATTGGAAATAGTGAAAAATTATAAATACATGTGTATTGCATCTTTTCTATATGCTTCCAAATTGCACTTTGCCTGAACCACATATT
>NW_008341879.1:910364-912488 GCF_000622305.1 Nannospalax galili | reverse complement strand
TTAGCTTGCTAAATTTAAAGCTATTCTGTAAAAATGCTGCTTCATATAAAAAGAGTTTCTTTTATCATTAGCAAATACTGATTTTCCCCCTCACACACAAATTTCATAATTATTATTTTTAACACAGTATTTATATGATGTTAAAGCCGATGGACTCACTGAAGACAGATATGAAACTGTTGTCACTGTTTATTACAGGAATGTTTTCCTCTGCAAAAGGATTTATGCTCTAACTTTTAAACATTCCTAAGTGCATTGTAAGTATAAATATATATTTGACTCATAGTGTGAGGATTTAAGCTAAATGTATCTATTGCTGAAATGAAAACGAACCTGCCTGTCAGAAAAAAAACTGAAAAATTCTTTGAGCACAAATTGGCTTACAAATTATTTAACGGAACTATTTTAAGAAATAGATGACATTTTTATACAAGTGGAAAAATTACTGCATTTTATAACTGATGAAATATTTGATTAAAGAAATAATTACCTGTAGAGTAATTCAAGATGACTGTTTAACATTGTTCTGACAATGATTTATTAATTGTATGGTAAAATTAATGCCAAGTTTTTTAAAATTGTATGAAACACTGTAAATAATTTTTAAGACTGTTTACAATGAATTTAATATTTCATGATTTTGACAATTTTTCTGTATCTAAAAGCATCACAAAATTATTTCTAAAAAAAATTTTACAATTATACCTAAACATGATATTTATCCATTTATTTCCAGGATTTATCCTGATTTGAAAACATTGCAATTTTTATTATTGGTCTCCACCCAAAATTAATCCATAGCATCAATGCTATTATCCTATTGCTTAAGGAAAAGCATTGCTGAAGGTGAGCTGTGTGAAATCTTATATCTTAATCCTTTTTCTGAACATGAGAATATGCTGCTTTTCCAAAATTAAATAACGTGTGTTATATAATTACAAATGACTTAATAAAGAGGGTCAGTGATGAAAATATATTCTTCAAATCTCAAGCACAAGTAAGAGCAGATTTAAAGCGTAGTGTTGGACCTGAATGCAATTTCTTCAAGAAGAGTCCAACTGCTAAAAATATGCAAAGGTGCTCACACAGGGTGGGGTGTGGAGAAAAGGGAGCCAGGCTAGGGGCTAGGCAATCTTCACCTCCAAGAAGGCAAGGAATCATTCATGTGATTCTTACCTTTCTCCTCAGAATGATCTGTGCCCGGAAGGGCTGGACAGGGAGCTCAAAGCTACACTCAGCCTCTGGACTCTGGTTAACTTTTTCTCAATTATAGATGACCTTTAGGCAAAGAAAGAAAAAAGAAATGTTTCTTTATCATTAAATGGAACAAAATTAGTATTTTACATTGCAGAAAATACATGAACAACTGAACTCAGAACCACTTTTATTTACTTTTCTGCATCAACATTTTACCTGTTTTCAGAATATAGTTTGGGAAAAGAATTTTAAATGAGTATGTATAACTTTAAGCAGCATACTCAATAAGATTTCAGAATTCCATTGTATTAAAAGGAAAATAATCAAAAAGCACATATGGCAATAATTCATATAGCAAACATTTTTCTGTAAAAGTTAAATTGACAAAAAACTTAGTTTTCATCTGAGAAAAATAATATCAATAAGGTTGCAATAAGGTTGCTAATCACAGTAATTTTAAAATTAGTTATAAAACTGCTGTTATCTTTAATTTATAAGAGACAAAATCTCTTAAATGATTTTTTACTGAATATTTAGAGACTATCACAGAATTACATGATTACAGAATGTGATTTGAAGAAGAGAAAATTCTGCCAAGAAACTAAGGATTTTTAAATGTACCTTTAAAAGATTTTAGAATTTTTTTAATTACTGTGAAATTTATTAAAAATTTTTATTTGTAACACAAATGAATTTCTGATTAAATGATACCATAAACAAGTATAAATTCTCAGAGGATTACTATTGAATTTTGAAACGATGAATTCTGGAACACTAATCACAGTTATCTCTAGGTAGCATGGGGTTAATGAAGTTTAACTTTTCATCAACAGTTTAAAGGACTGTAAATCATACTTTCAAATTAGTGAATCTTTACTCAAAGATTCACTAAATATAAATATAAAAACAAAAACATATATCACTTAA
>NW_008341879.1:873495-910287 GCF_000622305.1 Nannospalax galili | reverse complement strand
AAATTATTTTTCTATTCCATTTTTCAAAATAGAAAAAAATGTAAGAAGAAAGTAAATCATCCACAATCTAAATAACCACAGACAACCACATTTTAAACGATTTCCTTCCAAACTTTTTTCTCCTTTAGAAGTTTGCAGTTTGTAAAAATTATTATAAATTGCAAAAAAAATGGTTGTTGTAGTTATATGCTGTGTTATTATTTCAAAGTGTGAGTATAGTGGTTTCTCATTGCAAACTCCAGAAACCACACTGTAGAGATTGTATGACTGTCCATCAAGATTATTTTAGCTAAATCACATTTCAGTAAACAAGGAAGATTTTTACTTGAAAGACACTGTGAAGAATAGTAACTACCTTTGATTCTTTTTCTTTTCTTTTTTTAGAAGAAAAAATATTAAAATAAAAATTCTTTCAGTTTCAGTGAACATGTTTATCAATAAACAGCTGAGTTTCACCTATTTTTCTTGCCAGATGTTAGCAAACCATTCTTCATTTGGGGAAATAAAATAAGAACTAAGACTAAAGAAAGCCAAGATTTGCCGCAGCCACTTATAGAAAATGAATTTGCAGATTAAAAATGTAATACTGTAATCCTACATTTATTTGAAGCAAAAACAAATGTTCTCTGTCATCAGTTGATATGTATTTACATTTATCTTTGAGGAGGGTTGTTTATTTGATTGTTTGAGATAGGGTCTCCCTGTAGCCCCAGTTGGCCTGGAACTTGCTATGTAGACCAGTCTGACCTTGATCTCACCTGCCTCTGACTGGGAAGTGCTGGGATTAAAGGCATGTGCCACCACACCCAACTCTACAATTAACTTTAAAATGGAATGAAAGTCATCATAAATAAATAAATAAAATTAAAAGGAAAATGTACAAAGAGAGATGTAAACAATGTAGGATAATTTAAAGATGCTGACAGTGATATAAAGATTCTCATTCTTTGCCCAATTTCTCACTATTAAAAGTTCTTTTAATGGTCTCCTGGGGGTGGTGGGGAGGAACTTTGGGAGGGTGCCAGTGGGGACAAGGGTATAAAGATGATTCAGATTTTTTTAGCTGTTCTGTATGAAATACACAAAAAATTCAATTAAAAATACTTTTAAGAAAGTTCTCTTGAGGCAGTATGGTTTAATATTAGATCAATAGAAGATTGGAGATGTTAAAGAACATCTTATTGAAAACCTGATAAATATCCCCATATTTCTGACATATGACCAAATTTTATTTCTCTTTTTCACTGATCATTCAAATTGAGAGAATGAACTGGTATTGAAAATGGGACAGATTTTCTTAAAATAAATGCAATGATCAGTTTTATAATCTGATGTTTTAATTGAATTGAACAATTTTATTGCTTAATTGGTCATTTTGGGGGGGATATATTTGAAAAAGAAAGAGCATATGTGTATGTGTTTATGTGTTATGTATATATGCATGTGTATATGTTTTAATGTGCATGGGTGTTTGTGTTTGAGGGGGTATGATTGAGTATTTGTGTGCATGCATGTGCATTTGTGTGTGTATGAGTATGTATGGGCATATGTGTGGGCGTGTGTATATGTGCATGCGTGTGTGTTGAGAGAGAAATAATGATGAGTGAGAAAGCTTCTTACTTAAAGAGAGGTATAAATGATCACAGATAAAGAAAATATTTAAAACAACACACACACACAGGCATCTTTGCCGTTTTGATTACAGTGTTAAATATTTTTAACATACTTCAACCGCAAAATAATCCTGGCTCCATTACTTTGGAGAGTCAAATTTTGATTGTATTTACATGTTAAATACTTAATGTGACATTAATTGTACTTTCTCAGAGTTTATTTTCAAGTCAAAGTGCATAAACCATGTTTAGAAATACAGTTCTATATATCCATGCATGTTTGAAAAGGAAACAAGATTGATTTAAAGAGATCTGTAAAAGTAAATATGTTCTTAGATATGTTCCTTTCCTGTTGTCTCACTGGTTAATTTTAATATAAAAATCTATTCTCTGTTTGATAAAAAGACTTTGTATGAATTTTTAAAAAATGGAATAAACTTGATACTAAGTTAGTTTCAAACATACAAAGCAGAGATAAAAAAAATGACAGGCTAAAGTTCAAGGAAGAATCTAAGCTTGACTGTTTATTACAAACTTCATCTTGTAAGGTAGCAAAGGTATTCATTCTTCAGTCAATAAAATGTAATACTTATTTCCAGTTCTTACCAGTAAATCACAAAATTAAAGCATGAACAGTACAAGATTTGAGGGAAAGTCAAAAATAAGGATGTTCTTTTGTGGGTTTCTTGGGGGTATAATAAGAAATTATTGTTTCCCAATTTTTTTTTATATCAGAAAGTAAAATTTTGTTTTCAAATAATTTAATTATCCTGTGTATCTCATGGGATCAGAACATTTCAAGGAAGGCTTACATTTTCCTCTTTTCCCCATATTTGTATAACAACCACAGACTTTTATGAAAAAAATCTGAAATGCTAGTGCTTTTCATAAGTGTATTTTTCTTTGAATTATAAACTTTATCCTTTTAAGGGTACTTGCATGTCAATTAGAATTTTCATGCTAATCTTTCAAAATACACTCGATTCCTTTGAAACAATCCACTAATTACCCTTTATTTTACTCAGCTACTTTTTTCTAGTATGCCACAGACACTGGTAGTGACAAATTTCATTCATGCACTATATTCTAGCTTCTGTAGAACACTGAGACCCTCTTCATTCACCCGCTACCCCCCAATCCCTCCAGACCCACACTAATTGCTCTTTCAGCTTCTGTAAAATGCTTGGCTGCTGCTTTAGACATGCCTAGACATGTCCTGGCATACCCTGACCCCTGCCTGCTATTCCCCCCCCATTCCAGGAAACTATAGATTAAGAAAGCCCGGGCATAAAAACTGCCCTATAAGGTAAAAACTGAGACTCCTGGCCCCACAGATAACAGTCAGCACATTCCACAGCCCTGAGAATAGCACCTACCGATAAGAAACTTCCAGGGCTGCATTTTATACATCCAATCAGTTTAAAATTATGCTGGCACGTGTGGGCTCCTTGAACCAACCAAAATGTATCTTCAGTATCCCCCTCCTCTCTTTGTCTAAAACCTATAAAAGGCACCACCCTCCCTTACTCCAGGCTCTCAGCATGGATCCGTTGAGTTGGTGAGGTCTGAGAGCCCGAGCTTAAGCCCGAATAAACCATAAACCTTTGCTTTTGCATTTTGGTGTGTTGGGTTCTGGATGGTCTTTTTGGGGTCCAGTGGATGAGGTACAACACTTCCTGATTTGGAGTAAGAAATTATATGAAGTCTAAGTGATATATAAAGTAATGAGACCAGTCTAAGAAATAAACCCAAGCCTACATTTTAAAACCAATATTCTCATCTGAAGGAGTCACTCCAGGCCTCCACTCAGTATATTTGTATGACTATTCTCTTCCAATGACCCCTTTACAAGGTGACATTATCAAGCAGAGAGAGGGTTATGTTATCCAGTGACAATATTGGTAAAAAATATTGTAGGCAATATAAGTAGGCAATCCTCTTTGATTGAGGTAAAAATGAGAAGGAAAAGAAGAAAATAAAGATAAAAAGTAGCTGAGTGCTTTGTTAATTTGACCTATCTTCTTACATAATTCATGATCAACATTAGCTTCCAAACAAGATCTGAGCAGGCAACAGGATTGGGGTCTATATGTGTATGGCTGTGACAGAGCTTATTTGAAGGACAATATCTACTTGAATGTATGCATATTTATTTGATACTTTGAATTTTTTGTATTTGTTTCTTGGCAAAGCTCTGTATACCTTTCACTACATTTACATTTTAAAAGAGAAAAAGCAAACAAACAAAAAAATGCAGCACATTTGGAAACTGGAGCAACAGAACATTCTGGCTTAGGCCCCAGTCATTGTCTGTTTTCTTCAAAAGTTGAGCATTTGTTAAATAGAGAGTTTCACATTTGTTCCAACTCATTGGGTTTGGCCTATGCAGCACTTTCTTTGATTATTTCATCCATTAATCACACAAGAAACTCAGTCTTATTACCTTACCATCACAGACTTAGACATCTCCAAGTGGCCTTTCCAGTTTGGATTACCTGATTTATACATTAGACTTGACTTTGAGTCTCTTTGAGACTTGACTTTTCCTTGTTTCTAAAATCAAAACAGCTCTCAATATAAAAGACTTTCAATCTTTTCTTATTGAATTTTTTGTGTTTCATAAAACTTATTTTGATCCTATTTAGTCTCCTTCCCCTATCTGCACCTGTCTTATAGTCTGCCTAACAGAAGTTCATGTTTTTTGTCACATATATTAGGGCCTATCGAGCCAAGTTTCTGTCTCCAAATATCCTTCGGTGTGAGTCCATCCACTGGAGCTTCGTTAACCTATTTAGAGTCACTCTTTTGAAGAATACCAACTCTCCCTCTACCAGTAGTTATCAGTTTCCAATAGTTCCTCAGCTAAGGTTGAGGCTTCTTACTCATTTCTCCACTTCTATCCTGAGATTTTGTCTAACTTGAGCTGGCATTCGTCTTGTTCATGCTGTTACTATTACGGTGAGTTCATATGAGTAACTTCTTAGCTGTCTGGAAAACTGTTTCCTTATGGTCATCTACCAACTCTGGCCCTTACAGTCTTTCTGCCACTTCTGCAATGGTCACTTAGCCTTCAGAGGCAGAGGTTTGATACAGGTGTCCTATTCAGGGATAATCACTCTGCAGTCTCCTATTCTCTACACTTTGGCCAGTTGTGACTTTCTGAGTTGTTCACCATCTGTTGCATGAGGAAGCTTCTTTGGTGAGAGGGGAGGAATGCATTAATATTCTTTCTGCTTCCTGTTCTACTATGTTCCATGAGCCTTAGGTATAGAGGTTGCCTTTTAGATGTGTCACGTAGGGCTGGGTTCCTCACAGATACTCTACACTTGACCAGTTGTGAGACTTCATACTAGTGTCCATCTGTTTTCGATGATTAGTGAGAGGTAGACTTGTTTGCAAACACAAGGATACATGTTTAGAATAAAGTAAGAAATTACATTGGTCTAGGGCTATTACAAATGTAGGTTTTCTCTAGGATCTATGACCTCTCCAGATACATATATATATATATATATATATTTGGCTATGTTTACAGTACATCACATGAGTTCCCTTCCACTGAACAGGCCTTAAGTCCAATTAGACAGTTGTTAATTATCCCCAAGATAAAAATACCACTACTGAACCAATAGAGATAGTTTGCTAGCCAGTCAATGTGTTTATTTGGCTTTACAGCTAGGTAAGACCATTGATTGTTTTATTTTTCCTTGGCAACTTGCATAGTATCCTCTGATACCATGAGACCCAGTCTTCAGGGAGGAGGCTTCCAGGTCAGTTCTAGCACCATTACTCCAAGTCCTGTGTCAGAACTAGGTCCTGTCTTCAGCAATGGGGTATCACATTCAAGTTCTGGGAGGGTATCAAGGGCCATGGAAATAGCCTGTGTTATTTTGGGAGTTTCTTGCACCGCCCTAACCAATGACTCAAAGGAGGTTTCCCTTACCTGGCAGTGTGTTTTTGTTATATAGCCTTCAGCTATACACATGCACAGGTATATATTTATATGCATATTTTTTCAGTAGATTTTTGAACTAATAAATTCCCCTCTGGTTTTTTCATACCACCTAAGCATTAGTTATCTCTCCTCTGTTCCCCTGCATAATCCTCCCTCATCCATTGCTTCTTAAAGTCCCCCAATTTTCCTACCAATTTGTTGAAAGTGTCGATCATTTATAGAGTTTTCTGGTGGAATTTTTTGAGATCTTTTATATGTAATATCATACCTTCTACAAATAGAAATAAATTTCCCTCTTCTTTTCCAATTAGCACCCCTTTAATTTCCTTCTCTTGTCTTATTGCTCTAGCTGGAGTTTCAAGTGCTATATTGAAAAGTAGCAAGGCTAATGGACAGCCTTCTCTGGTTCCTGACTTTAATGGAAATTCTTCAAATTTTTCTCCACTGAGAATGATGTTGGATGTGGGTTTGTTGCATATAGCCTTATTTCGGTTTAAGTATATTCCCTTCTGTCTTTAGGACTTTAATCATGAATATGTGTTGGATTTTGTCAAAGGTTTTTGTTCTGTGTCTATTGAGATTTTCTCTTTAGATCCATTTATATGACTTATTACCTTTACTGACTTACATGTATTGAACCATCCCTGCATCTCTGGAATAAAGTCAACTTGATCATGGTGGATCATCTTTTTGATGTCTGTCTGCTGTTCGTAATTTTTTTTTTTTTTTTAGGTTGTAAGCTTTAGTTATTTTATTATAGGTACAAAATGCACTTAGGCAAGAAATTATAAGGGAGGACTGAGATATTACTACAGCAAGACTTGAAATCATGAAAGTAATATTTGGAATTGGTTAATGAGCAGAGATTGTAAAGGTTTTGAGAAGCAGGCTAACAAAGCTTACATTACCATAACCAGGGCATTACAGGAAGTCCTGTAGGGCTTAGAAGATAAGAGGACTAGGAAGAAGCTAGCCCTTCTAAAGATAAACCAAGTAGAGGTGAACACACTGCTAATAGAAATGTGCACGTTCAGGGCCATGATGGTGAGGTCTTAGATAGGAATGAGGACTGTTTGATTGGAAACAGGAGAAAAGGCTGCCCTTGTCCTATCAAAGCAGATGATTTAGCTGCATTGTGTTTGTGCCTTAAAGCATTATAGGAGGCCAAAATTTTTTTATTATTATTATTTTTTTATTTATTTATTTTTATACCCACTTCCACGACTTTTGATCTTTGATGGCAGTCTGCAGGTTGAAGAAAATATCCAAAGTTATAATAATAATTCCCCCAAACTATTCTAGTACTATTTTCATCAGTGCTCATTCATTAAGTTGACTCCTTAAAGGAGGGAACATATCAACCATCTAACTTCCGGTATGCATATTTAAGGTGTTTTCACAAAAGTTTATTTTCATGTATGCACTTACTGCAGATTATACTATCACAAATTTTCAAATATAATGCATATAAGCCAACACCATACTTTTCCTACTATAAATCATCTCTAGCAGACGTTAAAAATAACACAGTAAAATCTAGGTTGAGATGCTAGGGAGATCACTCAGTAAGGGTGTCTGCTATGCTAGTATGAAGCCCTGTGTTTGATTTCCAGTGCCCATTTAAAAAGCCATGCGTAGCAATGCATATACCTGCAACTCTAACAGCGTTGAGACAGAAAGATCTCTAGGGTGTTTTGGCTGCCAGTTTAGGTCCAGGTTCAGTTAAAGACCCTTTTTTAAGGGACTAAGGCAGGGAGAGATAGGGTAGGATGCCTCACATCCTCTTCTGAACTCCTTTTGCAGAAGAAAGCACACGCCCACACAAACGTGGGTGAATGCACTGCACACATATACACCCCCCCCCCACACACAGAAACTCTAATCTGGATTATTATACTAAGATTAAATGAGATTGTAAATCAGGTATTTCTAAGACATAATAGTCTAAGACATAATTCTAGAAAATGAGTTGTTAAAACATATCTTATGGTGAAAATTTTTTACTCTAAATGTTCATAATATTAAAAATAAATGTATTTCAGTACATTATGAGAGAGAAGAAAAATAGAAGCAGAATTTAGGAATAGTCATTTTATCAATATATAATATCAACATAAATGACATTTTATCAAGGTATAATTATATATCATACATTTATTAGTACAGGATGTCTGCACAGAATGATATATGGAAGGACAGGTGAGGTGGCTTAGGACAGATGTTTGCTGTCAGGCCTGACAACCTGAGTTCTATCCCTAGACACACATAGTAGAAGGAAAACAGTTACTTGTACATATTATCTTCTGACCTCCACACATATGCCTTAGCAAGCATAAATCCAGACACACATACAATAAATAAATAAATGTAAAAGGATTAAAAATGATATATGAAATAAGCATTTTGTTTACTTCTATACTTAACATTAGATGACTTTGGAAAATGAGTACTTTCTGCCCTAGGAACTGTCAGATCCATTTATGTATCTACCTGGACTAATTTTTGTTGTGTAGGTTTGGATATTTTGAAATGTTAATACACAGAATATTTTAATGTTTCTTCTAATTCTCTCTTGCTTTCTCTTAACTGGAAGCATTTTCAAATTCATTTGGGGAGAGCCTTTACAAAACTGCTGTGAACATTCATAAGCAGTTAGATGTCATTCAGTCTCTTAAAAGCTAACTTCATGGGGAAAAAAGCCACTTTTACAGCATCTAGTACTTAAAAGAGCCTTCCTTGCTTCTGATTGTCTTCATGACAAACATCCTCAGTGGAGTTCATAAAATATGGTGGATCAATATGCTCTTTTCAGAGAAAGAAGGAATTCCTCAATAATTCAGCTCATATTCTCTATATGATAAAACCAAGATCCAAAAGCACCAATAGTGCTTCTGGAATTTGTCAGCAAGGTGAGAGGAAGAACCCAGACCAGAATATATCAAGATACTCCACCTGTCACCAAGAACAATAGAGAAGAAAAAATAATTTCCCCCTTTGATTTGCTTGTATTTAAGTAATCCAATGCAGACTATTATCTGAAGTCTGGAACTCATTAGGTTTTATTTTATTTTTCTAACTATTAAAAAATGATTCTTCTTGGGGCTGGAGAGATGGCTCAATGATCAAGAGCTCTGGCTGCTCTTGCAGAGGACCTGGGATTGGTTCCCTACACCCACATGGCAGTGAAGAACTGTCCATAACTCCAGGTCCAGGGGATCTGATGCCCTCTTCTGACATCTGTGGGCATTGCATGACATGGGTTCACTTACCTACTTGCAGGCAGTACACTCATACACATAAAATAAAAATAATAAATAGTAAAATAAAATGTAATAACCTTTCAGTAAAGAAATAAAAATGAATTCAGGACTAAAAGGAGGTCAAACATTAATAGTACCAATCTAGAACTGATTCAACACTTTTCTGGAATAGTCAGTGTCTGTGATAGGGCGATGGTAGTGATAGTCCTCATAGCAAGCTGACCTCAAGACCTTCACACAGCAGCACTGTGGATGAGGGACAGTGGGGCTGGGGCTGGGACTAGGGCTTGAGGCTGCCACAGGGATGAAGTGGGAGATCAGTCCCTTAAAGAAACCATTGGTCATTTTAGGGTGCTCACTGTATTTTCCTTATTTGGAATTATGTTTATGCTCCTTAAATTAACATATATTTTCCTTAATATGTGCTTTCCAGATGAAAGATGGAGAGTGATAACATACACACCTGTGAATCTTTTTAATATGACTTAATATTAAATTAACACAGTTCTGACTTGCTATGAGGTCTTTGCCTTTTGATCTTTCAGTCCTATTTTCAGTTAATGCCCATGAGATTAAATCTGTGCCCTGAATATGTGATCTTCTAATCAAAGGAAGTTGTTTACCATTAACTACTCTTGTAATAAATTGCAGGTTTTTCTGTCTAGTGATGTAAAAATTAATGTAATATAATCCGTTATTTGGATTATGCATTTAGTTGAAACATTTCCTTGCACCCTCACCGAGACTATTACTCCCCCCACAAATATAATCTTTTTGCTTATTCAATTTTTTTCGAAATGAAATTATTGTTAGGAATTTTTTCGAATTCCCTTATAAATGGTTGCAGGGAAAGAAACTCTCCTTCAAAATCCCTTTCTGCACACCCAAAGGGAAAACACTGCAACATTCATGAAGCTTGTATTTACTAAATCATTCCTAAATTAGATGCTTCAGAAGCAACATGCTACACATAGAACAAGTATTCAATTCATGCATGGCCTGGAGGCTTTGGACTGGATTAACCTGCAGACCCATCACAAGAACAATAGAAAAAATGATTCTGCAAGGTTCGAGAAATCAAACCCTCTCATCCACTTTCCATAAGGAATATTTGGATAGCCAAGGCTTGATGCATATATTCTAACTAGCCATTACGACAAGCTGAGGGCATTCCATGATCCTATGAGTGCCCAGTCATTCGCAGTTTGCTTTTTCTGTATCAAAACATGCACTCAGATAATAGGAATAAATTGTTTATTTCCCCCGTTACTAGGCAATTATAAATATTTCAGCAAAAGGGTTATACTGTGCCAAGGTTAGAATCTAATAGAATAATTCAAGATGCAAATTCCATTGTCTAGTAAGCTAATGTTGATGTTTCCAAATAGTCCTCATTTGGTGGGTTTTTAGAGAAAAGACTTAAAACAGAATAATGTAAGCAATGGCTTTTGAAAAGCTGCTATCCTGCCGCTTATTATTTCTGTAGGATCTTCTTTATGCTTTCTTCTCTGTACAATATTCATAGGAAATAGTGCTATGCCTGGCACATATGCATTATCATCTGAGAGCTACTACATCCATACTAGAATATTTTAACATTTAAATTACTAGAATTACAAAGCTACATTTCACCTTTCTCTGTTATTATCATTAATGGTTCTAGAGAACTTTACCTAGTTTGATACTGTAAGCAAATATTTTCATTATTGTTTTTCATTAAACATAATAAACTTGCAAAAGCTAATATACAAATCACTAGAGATGAACAAATTATAGCTTCTCTGGAAAAAATTTGTTGTCAAATCATTGAACTAGAATGCTTTTGAAGCCAACCATTTACAGATCAGAGGATTTCCCAGTGAAATAAAGTAGTGTGATGAAAGTCAGCCAGTCTTCAGGAGCAGAGCCAAGGCAGCACTAAAGCCACACAACTCACTGCTGGCAAAGTACTTCTTGTGCAGTCTGGCACTTTCTTTCTTCCAGGACCTTTTCTTTTCATGGTGAGAGGGGCAAGTCTTCATCTCCCATCCCTTCAGCATTTGCACTGTAGAGCATCTCTCCTTGTCCTCTGTTCCCATGGAAATGCTTAATAGTTCTACCTTCCATAGCCCTTGCTTTCACTGCATTCTCTTTCCAGGAGTTCGCTGCTGCCATCATCCATTCTGTTTTATAGAAGAGAGGAAGGACTGCTAAACTCTGTCATTGTGTTAAGGTGTCCTAGGAAAATACTAGAAGGAATATAGACATTTTGCAACAAGAACATCTTCAGCTTCTCTGACACGGAATGGATACAGACCATCCTTCTCAACAGAAACAGGACATGACTACAAATAGAAAATAAGGATGCAATGCACTAGAAGGGCCTCAGGATGCTTTTTGACCTCATATCATCACTCCTCTGTTAAGAAGACAGTACTGAGGCTTGGGGGTGGAGCTCAGTGGTAGAAATGTATGTCTAGTATATGGGAGGTCATGACTTGATCAGCAGGACCATGGGTTTTGGGGCAGCAAGAAAAGAAAGAAGAAACAGACAGTCCTGTGTCCTTTTGGAAAAAGTAGTCATAAGGGGTGTAGGAAAATACAAATCTTTGGAAAACAACAAAATGAGAAGGATGGACAAAGACAAAGGATGCTGGTATTAGGTTAGCTTTCAGTTTGACTCTGGTTCAAACACTTGTACCTATTAGTCAGTTGACTCTTGTTGCTGGTATGTGATGGGGATGTTGAGAACATCTTACATGTGCATATCAAGAATTTTTAAAAGCTTAAAGAGCTTCCAAAAGAATCAAGGCACTTCTCATTTGTTTCCAAAACACACTGAATTATGAAGCAAGGGAATAGTTTACAGATTGTGCAATCATCAAAATGAAGAAAATTCCAGATGAAGGGCCAGTTTCATCCTTGATAAGAAGACTACCTTCTCAAACATATTCCTTAAAAGGATAACACCAACAAATTTAAGTCATTCTGGTCTGTGGGATTTATATTTTATGCATTTTATAGGTTACTTGTTTGCTGTCATAATATTCTTTCTAGATACATCATAACATATTTATTTATATGATCTATTTTATACACAAACACAATTGTTAATTGTAGTGAGAAGCAAGAGAGAAAACTTTATAGAATATTATTTTTAAAAAGAGACTGTAAGTTAAAAGCACAGACAATGAAATATAGGCTACACAGGAGCTTTCAGAACCGAGCACAGACCCTCTGTACTTAACATTTCCCTTTGGTGTAGCAGAAACATTTTAGTGGGATTATTTCTTCATTTCCAAAGGCATGCAAGGGTTAGGACATTCAATCCTTAATGTACAATAAAATGAAATGGCAATTTTCCAAGAGCTGTGAGAAGGCAACTAATTAGCACATTAATTTTTATAAATAAAATTCTCTTCGCTGTTCCCGAGTGTTCTGCCTGAGAAATTCAACAAGAAGAATGAACGTGACAAATCACAGTGAAATGTACAGGGTTAGAGAAAAGGAATCCAGAAATAAGCCCTGAACTGTATTCCAAGTTTTCTGTCCCTGTTTCGTCAGTGCCACTATGCCACACAGTCCCTTCATAGGCACCCCTCATTCCGCGAGACTTCAATTCACAGGGTAGAGTGAGCCCACTTCTTTATTCCAGGCCTGGGGCCTCTGACTAAAAGACCCATAACCACAATTCAGAGGAAAGGTTCCCTTTGAATTTGTATTTGAGTTTTTATCACATATATTTTTAGCAAAAACATAAATGTTTTTCTACTTGAAAAATAGTTTTTCTTATCTGTAAAATAGCTTATTCGATTATTTTTAGTTTTAAGTAATACCTGTGGATGACCTAGATTTAAAAAATAATGTTTCTCAGGGTCAAGTCAATATTTAATTGAAATTGCTAGCTGAGTAGAAAGGCAAGCTTCTACCCAGGTACTGTTGTATGAGATTATAACCCCAACCCTAGGTGACTATGGGAGAAGGATTGATGTGAGTTTGATACTAGCCTGAGCTACATACTGACATAGGGAGACAAGGTCACAAAATTAAATAATAAATGAATAAATAAATACATCTACCCAAAAATTAAAACAAAGAACAAGGTTTAATTTCCAGGAAATACTGTATTCAACTTATTTTATTGTAACTGTTAAAAAGAAAACGAATTTTTAATAACCATATGTATATGGGGAATAAGCACTGGGGGCATTCTACACACTGCAGGTATCACAATCCAATCCTCAAGAATTAATCTTTCTATTTCTAATTTTTTTGTGAATATTATATATGAATATACCTTTCACATTATTTCCATCCTCTCCAGTCCTCCTCCAATTCCTCCAATGTGCCACCCTAATCCATCTCAATTTGGTATCCTCTTCCTTGATTACTATTGTTGCATAAATATACATACAGACACAGACACAGACACACACACTGGTACCAACTGATTGTTTCATAGGCCCCCAAAAATATTTTCAATACTGAGAAAGGATGAAATCTGTTTCCACCAAAGGTAAAGGTGGAGAAGATGCATGGAGATGGAATTCAGTCTCAGATCCTCCTATTGCAAAACACAATTTCTTCATCAGGTCCCGTGGCTCCACCTATGAGGCAACGTGAAGCAGACACATGCCCAGTCTTCTTTCTTACTGAACCACTGGTGCGTATCTGATGCCTTCCAATGATACATAGGCAAAAAGCGTACAGCCAGTTGAGGAGCAACACTATTATCAATTAGTGGGAATTTAACAAGTTTTAGTTTTAGTTTTTGGGTTATTAATTTTTTAATTTGAATTATCAGAAAGGTTTACAGTGAGCTGACCTCCAACTCCATTCCTTCTAACAACTGATAGCAGTACCCTACCTAGGTAACAGGTATCTAATTTATTCATTTTTATTTTTATTGAAATTTTGTGAATTTCATGCAATATATTCTGATCATATTTCTATCCCCTCCCCTATTGGCATTCCCCATTACAAAACATTAATTTGAATTATCAGAAAGGTTTACAGTGAGCTGACCTCCAACTCCATTCCTTCTAACAACTGATAGCAGTACCCTACCTAGGTAACAGGTATCTAATTTATTCATTTTTATTTTTATTGAAATTTTGTGAATTTCATGCAATATATTCTGATCATATTTCTATCCCCTCCCCTATTGGCATTCCCCATTACAAAACAAAAATATGAAAAAAAGTAATGTAATATGTAGTTTTGGATATATAAGTACCCTCTTGTTTTTACAAAGATACATATGTAATTACATATTTCTGTTAATAAATCTCTTGACAAGATACAACCAACAGAAGTTTAAGTGACAGCTTTAGTTATAAACCATTATTGGGTAGCAAAATCAATTTTTTAAATAATAAATTAAAACTAAACGTATGAGACTGGAAATATAGTATATAGTAAGTATGTACTCTGCTTTGTGACACGTGCTTACTGACTGTGTGGGTCTAAATACATAGATTGTGATGCAGTAGCTATTTACTAATCATGCTCATGAAGTTTATAAATTCTTCCATAATGGAAAATATAAAGAATAGAGAAAAGGAGCTGGAGAGATGGCTCAGTGGTTAAGAACCCTGGCTGCTCTTATAGAGGACCTGGGTTCAGTTCCCAGCACCCACATGGCAGCTAACAACTATCTGTAAATCCAGTTCCAAGGAATCCAATGCCCTCTTCTGACCTCCATGGGTATTGTACAGCATGGTACACTTACATACATGCAGTCAATATACTCATACACATATAATAAATAAAATATTAAAAAGGAATATAGAAAATGCCTAGTTATTAAATAAATCACTTGACTAATTAAACACTTATCATTGAAATATAACAATGACCAAAAGAAAGTTGATGATCTTGTGGAACATATGTTAGAGTGAAAATCATGAACATTTGAACAAAATGGAATTGTGAAAGAATCTCTTGTGAGACTGGCATGAAGGCCATAAAGGAAGGCAAGAGGACAGAGACTAATATCAAGCTTATAAAGACAGCTCTAGAGATACAGTTGTGAAAGGAGGCTACCTGAGGACGTGATGCTTTTCAGGAACCTAGAAGACCATTACAGCAAATGGCTGAGGTGGGAGTCTGTACTGAGGAAATTAAGAAAGCCATCCCGTGTGTACTGTGAAAACCAAGGGGGAAGTGGAAATGCGCTACAGATGGAGAGAAGCAGGCACTAATCACATGGAACCCTGTCAGGCAAGTAGAGAACCTCTGTTGCATGTGGTAGTAAAACTAAAGAGAGAACTGCTTCCCATTTCCATTTCTAAGACTTCCCGAATTGTTGAATGGAGAGTAGACTGCTGTGAGAAATTAGCATTTAAACAAGAGCATCAGGTAGACTGGTTAGGAAGCCTGTAGAAGTCATGGAAAAACAAGATGATCATATTTATGTAGGCTGAATAAAGGGTTAGATGTGAGAGTCAGGATAGAGTTTTACCAACTTCACTTACTAATGGAATATGAATGATGAGTGGTGAGTATAAAAGAAAGATACGTGTCAAAGATTACTTAGATTTTTGTCGTAATAACTTTGTGAATGGCGGTAAAGAGTTTTATTGATATTTGGATAATTTATAAAGTAGATGGGTGATGGTAATGATTGAGTATGTATTTTCACTCTTTTCCTATCAATATAATACCACAATTATGGCATTTTAATACACATCAATTAAGGTATTGCTAAGTGCCAGGTTCTATACTGACTACCTAGAATAGGAATTAAAAATAAAAGTATAGCTTGTACAAATGAAAGAAACATAAAAGAAAAATAGAAATTATGATACAGGGTGATTTATGCTATGGTATACACAGGAAGAGGATATATGCACATTTAACAGTAAACAATTCCCCTGTTGTTGAAGACAGGACATACTTCAGGCACAGGACTTAGAGCAATTCAGCTGGAACTGACCTGGAAGTCACCTCCCTGAAAGTTAGTTTTCATACATTTGGAGAACACTATGCAAGGTGCTAACAGAGAACATCAATTGATTGTCCAACCCTCAGCTTTAAAGTCTAATAACCACAACAATGACCTGCACAGCAAACTATATTGGGGCAGTAGCAGCTCTTTTTTCTTGGGGGTAATCAACAGCTACCTAAGACCTGAAGCCACTCAATAAGAAGGAACTTATGTGTGCTATTGTAAACACAGCCAAATACACATGGCTGGAGAGGTCATAGAGCTTAGAGAAAACCCCAAGGCTGTCACATCCCTTGACAAATGTTATTTTCTTACTACATGCTAAATATAGATCCTTATGTTTACAGACATGTATGCCAGTCACCATTCATCAAAGAAGCTTCTTTTTGCAACAGAAAGAAACTATTATAGAGTTCCACAACTGGTCACATACAGAGATTAGGTATCTGTGAAATGCCCAGCCCTAAGTGACACATCTATAACGAAACTTCTACACCTAAGATTCAAAGAACGTAGGGAAAAAAGTGGTGGAGAGAATACTAAATCTCTCAACTCTCATCAATGAAGCTTTCTCATGCAGCAGGGGGCAATGAACTTAAGACTCAGTGACCATTTCAGAAGACGAGGCAGGAAGATTTAAGAGTCAGGGAAGAGGGTGCAACCATAAGGAAATAGAGATTTACAGCCTCCAGGGACCTTGCTCATATGAACTTACAGCAATGGGAACACCATCCACAAGACCCATGCAAACTCAAGCAGACAAAAACTCAGCATAGAACTGTGTAAATGGGCAGCAGGCCCCAATCTTAGCCAAAGAAGCATTGGACAGTTGATTACTATTGGATGAGGAAGAGCTGATCTTCTTTAAGGGGGTGACTCTAGATAGTCTGACTAGACCCCAGTGGACAAACTTGAACTGAGAGATCTAAGGGGACACTCACTTGACTTGATAGGTCCTAACGTAAATGACAGAATGCCTAAAATCCAGTGAGGGCCTATGGAAGGGTGCCCATGGGGAAGGGGGTATAAAAATGATTGAAATGTTGTATATGAATTACAGAAAACATCAATAAAATATAAGAGTATACAATTTACATTATGTTTAGTAGTGGTCAAATACTCCAAAGAAAATGAAACTGAAGCTGTGTTTGAAAAGATTAATTGAATTAACAAGAATAATGATTAACTGAAAGTTGCCAGGACGAGAAGAGCATGGACAAACACAGAGAAATAAACTACACCTCTAACTGCATGGACGGTGCAGGGTCATTGTCCGTGGTCAAAGGATGCTGGCAAACATTGCATTTATAACATTAGGCAGAGAGATAAGGAAGAGATTTGTGTGTAGAATTAAGGAGCATGCTTTCTTAATGAAATCTCTAGATATTGCTGAATTTAAATAAATGATATGATTAGGTAAATAATATGGCTACTAAGACAAAAGCAAAAAATGTGAATTCCTTTTATAATAATGAAAGAAATGGTAAGATCTGAGAATAAAACACAGATAACAGGAATGAGAACATTGAGGACGCAGGTATAAAGTGAGTGTTCTGTGAAGGGGGCACATGGTGTCAATGAATGAGGTGGAAGCGTGGTACACTTCAGATCCTTTTTCTTTAAAACTAACCATAGCACTTAGCTATTTTTCCAAGTTCTCGACTTCTCCCACTGTTAAACTCTTCCTGAGTCCCTGAGTCCAGAGAGTTTACACTAGATCCTGATTTCTGTTATAATTAGCTCCCTGACCTCGCTTCCTTTGATCTGAAAAGAGATTCTGTTTCTCCATTGTAAGAGGTGTGTAGTAGTCAGGAGCAGTGTGCAGCACTGACACCCAATACAGGATTAGTGTTAATCAGATGCTCCATCTACAGCCAAGGAAAGGAAGGCATTAGTCGGAAGAATATCATTGTGATAAACTTTGAGAATGCCCAGGAATAGGTGACAAATTAAGTAACAAGATTTTAAAAAATTTTAACAACTCAAAAGAAGATATCGCCTGTCTGGGGTTGTTTCTTGTTATGTAGCCTTTAGCTATACATATGGACTCTTAAAAAAATTGCCAGGTATGGTGGCACACACCTTTAATTCCAGCACTTGGGAGGCAGAGGCAGGCAGATCTCTTGTGAGTTCAAGGCCAGCCTGTTTTTTTTTTCCGCAGGTGTCACATGGGCTTGGGAGGAGCCCCTGGCTCCTTTTACCAGTTCCATCTATGTGAAGATAAGTCAAAGTCCTGCTCAACCATGGCTGGCTTTGCTTGGAAGCATGGAATACAATACTCTATAACATTAAATATCATGTTTTAGAATTTTTAGTAACATAGAAAATATATATCTTACATGCATACATACATTCAAGAGGAAAGCACAAAAAAATTGGGGACAGGATTGGATTGTAGAGAATACATCAGTCACCCAACCACCTGACCTGTTTTAATCATAATGAGACCTATCGGGGGCTGGAGAGATGACTGATGGTTAAGAGCACTGGCTGCTGTTGCAGAGGTCCCAGATTCGATTCCCAGCACCCACAAGGTGGCTAATGACCGTCCATAACTCCAGTTCCAGGGGAATCCAAAGCCCTCTTCTGACTCTGCAGGCATTGCAGGACACGGGTGCACTTACACACATGCAGGCAGTAAAATTAAAACAATTTTTAAAAAACAAGACCTTCCACAGTTTCCAAGTAGGTGATAAGCTGCCAAATCACCAAGAGTTAACTAACATACCCTACACACTAGGTGCTCCAGCCCTGCCAGAGGGACTATCCTGATTCTGATCTCAAATATTTTGATGATATTGGTGAAATGGATTGAAGTAAATAAAAGTCATCAGCTTAATACATCTATACATAAGAGTGGTTCACTCCAACTCTAGTGACCTGATAGAAAATGAATGAGTCTTCCTCTTCTGAGTTTTAAAGAACTACTGTGTTTTATAACACAGAATTTTGCATATAATAAAAACTGGTGATGCATATAGAAAATCAAATTAGTGTAACTTGCCACCAATAGAAGCAGATCCAGAAATATAATAGTAAAATGATCAAATAAGAACTTTAATTATGACGAGTAAGTTAAATGAAAGCTGACAAAGCAATGTTAGAAGCTGAAAAGGAGTCATTGCAAGTAAGGCGACTTCATCGGGCAGGGAAGTAAGAGCCAAAGGAAACATAGCAAGTCACAACACAAATGAAAGATTCATGTGATGAGTTATCTGTACGCTGAGCACAGTGAACTTGGAGACAAAGTCAACAGAAGCCACATAACCCAACACACACACACACACACACACACACACACACACACACACAAATAATAGGGCATCCATTACGGGTAGAGGAACTGCAGGCAATATAATAAGCAAACAATTGCTGTCACAGAATAAGAGGGAAAATGGAATAGGAAGAATGCTTGAAGATATAAGATATCAAGAATTTGCTAAAGTTGATAACATATATCTAATATAACTTAAAACAGATGCACCCACCCATGATCCCCAAGCAAGATGACCACTAAGAAAACTGCTGCTGGCTAGGTATTTTATATCCAAACTGCTAAAATCTAGCATCAAAAATGAATTTAAATAACATATACAAAAAAGAAAATTTCTTTTCTTTTAAAATCTGGAGGTGAAATGATTCCAGAATTGACTGGCTCTGCACCTTACCGGTAACAAGATAAAAATAATCTGCTTCCCATTGTTGAAGATGCTTGTGGGAGGGGCCAGAAGCACAACATTACACACGCAAAAAAGACCAGGGGGTCATGTATTTCTATTAAGCTCCTTCTTCTGAGTGATAAATGTTTCTTCAAACCTGGAAGACATTCTTCCTGCTGGAATTGAATCATTTCCTAGTACTGCAAACTAAACTCTCGCAAAGAACTCACTATGCTTAACTTAGACTGGTTCTCCTTTGATACCTCTCCTAAAGAGGTCTTTCACAAATTTGCCAAAGCGAGTTCCTTTTGCCCAATAAGAAAGAGTGTAATTGTTGGCCAGAAAACAATGAATGGTTTGCATGCAAGGAAGAGGAAACTTTGCAGATGGAAACGGTTCATATTTATTTAACACAGAAAGAATAGACATACTCTTATATTTTGCAAGTATAACACCTATTTCATTTAATCCTTGAGCAGCTCCTGCTTCTATTTGACAATTCTCCCATTTCATTCCAACAACTGTTTCAGGTATTGAGGGCACTGGAAAGCAACATTTCCTGGAACCAAGTTAGTTTTGTGGTAGGGAAAAATAGACATAAAACATTGCTGGCTGGAGCATTCAGGACCTCTGTTTTCCAAGAATTCCCCAGCACAGGAATCATTCATTACTCAAACCCTGATAAACTTCATTTGTCTAAAGCTTTTCCTTTTTAAAAGAATGAGATACCTGATTGTATTCTATGGTCACTAGGGAATTATTACAGGATTTTAAATAATAAATAATATTGGATATCATTTCCAAAGATCATTATGGCAACAATGGACACAGGTAAATACTGGGAAAAAGTGACCATGTTCCAGATACACACACAGGACATGTAAAGGAGTTGCCATGGCCTAGACAGCTGGAACAGTCCAGTTGACAGGTCTAGAAGCCCTAGACTACGGGCAGTTGGAAAGACTGGAGAAGAGTTAGTGGGGATGAAACCCTATGGAAAGCAGAGTTCGTGAGAGAATGCTGAGTTTCAACACTGTATAATTTGAAACTTACATTAAAAAGTTGAAAAATATATGAATGTTTTCAAATACAAACAGAAACAGTAAAAATAAAATATGGTATAGTATGTGCTCCCTAAATGTACTTGGAAGTTTAGGAAAAAATAATTTTAACAGTTACTTTTAAAGACAGTAACCACAATTAAGTTAAAAATAGACTGCTTAAGTAAGATAGAATAACAGAATAAATTTACATACCTTATAAACTTATTTTTATTCTTAAGCAAATAAAGCTAAGACCATTCTTGACTCAACAACTGCAAGTTACAAATTAGCAAATTTATTTATTTATTTTAATATATCTGATCTTAATTTTTGTTAGTGAAATTTAAGTACCTATAATCAGTTTCTCTGGAGATAAAACAGCATCAATCTATGCTTATGGTGAGATTTCAATGCAGAATAGATGTAAATATCTTATGGATTCTGCAGATAAATTGTAAGTAAATTAACATTTTCTCCCAAAGCTCTTGCATCATTGGCAGTACTTTGAATCCCTCTTTGTGCTTTTCCAATAAATTTGGAGCATGCTGTGAGGGTTATCCATTAATCTATATTCTATAGAAGAAAAGTAAGCATAGACTTTACCCCAATTTCACAGATAATTTCTTTGGTTGGTGAAATTCTGTATTACATAATGCTATCCAAAATAATTTTTCCATAAACTTTACTGCATTTTTCTTGGCTGTCAGTTATTTTAAAAGAAACCTGAAAACCTTTATGTTCTTTATGCAATTGTATAATTCAGTTCAAAGCTCTTGGGGCTATAATCTAAAATTTCATCTTTTTGTGATTTATCTGGATGCTCTATTAAGGAATCTCATATCAAAGTTTTGATATTATTTTCATAGTCTAGTCTACTTTATTGGAGGATTATAATCCAGTGACAATGTTGGCTTTAGGAGAAATCTTAAGAGTGGGGACCAGTTGGGAAGTGACCTAAAGCAGTCACAGGACTCTGGTCTTAGCTCTGAGACAGGCTGCACTTCTTTGAATAGTTCCATATTCATGTGCACATTTCTCTGGTTCACTGTAATGCAAAGAATAATGTATTAATGAATGGAAAACATGCCCTGTTTTATTACTCTAAAGCCATGGGTCTCTACTGGTTTTTAACAAGAAATAAGCTATAATTTCCAGATTTCTACATTTGACAAAACCCCATAGCTCCATTTTCTGCATTAAATGCTCTTGGGCCCTGTAATGTGTTACCAAGAGCAACAGAATTTTTCCAGCTGCACTATTTATTCTTTGCTTTATTTGTCATGCACAGCAAAGCCAATGCTGTTCATTAGAGGTGAAGTAATTAAAGAAGCCTCCTAAACACTCACAGTAAGGACCTCCAAGTTACTTCCCTCTGTCAATTGCAGACTTGGAAATCAAACCCTCCTGTAGAATGACCATTTACTATTCAAATGAAGAAATACATGTGCCAAAACACATTAATTACAGGTGGGGTCATCTCCACTATTTAAACACCATTAGAATAATCACATCAAAATAAGAAAAATCGAAACGATGAAGGTCTTATATGCACACAGTTCATGAATGCTGAATTAACCATAGTACTTTGGTATTTCAAGATCCTGGCCTTTCATCCTAATCTGAGATTTCAGTTAGTCCTATACCTTTAGCCTACCAGAAACACCAGAGCCCACATAGGTCAGTGTCTCCATTATGTTTGAATCTGGAAGTTTCAGTGATCACTCAGGCTACAAATCCATGCGGTACCTTTATTTGGACGGGATTTAGGGAATTAGCTTACACCACACTTCTCTTTCTCTATGAACACTGCATCTTCTTTCATTCAGATTGGACCCCAGGAGCTTGGCACATTTATCCAAGAGTGTAAATTCCCACTTGGCCAACATAGAGCTGCCCTTGGAATCACAGCTCTGTCCATGGTTGTGTTTATCCTTAGCATCTGGTTTCAGTTATCTTTTGTGCCGTTTTGGACTGTGATCTATGTGTTTCATTCACAGAGTTTCCCATTACAGAATGACAAACAGGGCCATGAAGAAGTGGCATAATGTGGTGAGGCTCGGCGTCCGTCCTAGGCCTGTGGCACTTAATTATTGCACTTTGTTTGCCAACTATTTCTTGGCATCTCATTTAATTTGGGGACTTGCCTAAGCACTTAATTGAACTTGGAGAACTCCTTTCAAATATTTATCCCCACTTTCTCATTCTCCTTCTGACACATCATAATGATGGAACACCAGATTTTAGATCAGACACACTTTCTTTTCATTCTGAAACATTTTCTATTCATTTTTTTCTTAGTTTCTCATACCATGCATTCTAATAAGATTTTATTTTTTTAAATTACAATTTGCTTTTCTTCTCATCTAAACCTTTACCCATCTCATTATAGCAAAATAATTGTACACTTTCTCCATCCATAAAGGTTTTATTTTCTAATTTTATTGAACTGCATCTCACCCATCTGACAATTTTCCCATATAAAAATAGACATCACCAGAAAGGGACAATTGATTTATCATATCCATCAGAACTGCATGAGTTTCAGAACTGTCATCTCTGACCACACTCTAACTACTTGGGGATTTTTACTCTCAAAGTTAGATTTAATGAGATTTACAATACTATCAGCATCTAAAGATTTTTAATGCTCTTACTTCTTTTCTCAATTTATCACTGTCCTGATTTTTAGGTCTCCTGCAACTAGCCTTATCCACATAGGGCATCATTTTAACTAGTCTTTTATTGATACCTTCAAGTGCATATTCTTTTGCGCTTCCGCAACTACCTCCATTAAATTCCATTGCTGGAGCATGCTCATATATTTTTTTCCTTTGGTCCTGTATGGGAAAGTACAAATCAATACCTCAATATTTATTTATAGAGTTTCAAATTCCTTTGGGTCACACTACCATCACCTTTATAATTCTTCATCTTTTGCCTCCTATATTCTTCCCACCTTCATTTTTAGGATTTGCATCATGTTTCATATATCACAGAACCAATACTTTCTATCATGCTTTCACTGGAAACCCCCAGATCCCTGTGACCAACTGTCTTTATTCAAAATATCTGTAGTGATTTGAAGTTTGATACTAGGGAAAACATTGTAAATTAAATACACATAATAGGAAATCCTGCAATAAGTTTATTAAGAGCATGAGAAAATATTCAAATTATAGGGCAAAAGAAGTATCCAATACTGGAAAAAATATGTAGCTCTTCAAGAAAACCAGACCTCCATTTCATTACTTTCCCCTTGACAACAATGGTAATAATAGTCATAATCCCTTTGCATATATTAAGCCATAAACTTACAAATAGAAAAGAGTGTATGAAATGTTTGCCCTCTGGGCTTAAGAGGATCTCCTCTATTATAAACACTGAAAACAATGAAAGAAAATACAGTTAAAGTTAATGACATCAAAAAATTTTAGTGAATATTTTTCTTAAATTTTTGTGGATTTCATACAATAAATCGTAATCATATTTTGCCCATCTGCATCCTCCTAAAACCCTCCCCCCACCAGATTTCATGCATTCTGTCATATATGTTAAGGCTTATCCAGTCAAGCTTTTGTACACACATGTCCCTCGATTCAAATTCATTCACTGGAGTCTAGTCAGTCTACCTAGAGTCACACCCTAAAAGGATCAACTTTCCCTCATCCAGCAGCACTCAGTTGCCAATAAGGTTGGGGCCTGCTACCCATTTCCCCAATTCTAAACTACATCAAAATGTTATAGGCAAAATCAGAAGAAAGAAATGAAACAACAAATGACAAAATGATATTTCCACATTATTCATAAAAGTGAAAACTTTAAAATGTTTATTTATGTATCTAGTACCAAATTAATAAATGATAGTATATATCTATTATAAAAATATTACACAAAAATTAAAGTTAAAGTTACAACATCTAATGACATGGGTGGATGGCCACAATAGCTACTGTCAAACATGGGGTTCTAGCACAGCATTGCCTTAAACCAGGGTATGATTGTGCACGTATGAGAAGCTCACCCACCATATCTTTTAATGTATATCTTGTGACAGGCTCTACTCTAGCTTGGGAAGGACAGTTACAAAAGTTTTCCCATTTAATCAAATCTCTTCTTCACTCTGGTCCTTTGTGCAAAAATACAAATTGATGCCAGTATTTACTTATATAGTGTCTCTAAGTCTTTCTGGGAAATTCTTCTCTTTAGTTTTTTGTTTTTCCCTTCTCTTATTGTTCTCCCATACACCTTTCCAAGATATTTACCAACCAGGAACTGTCTCTGAATGTGTGGATAACTTAGTAAGACAAGTTGTGTAGTGATTATGCCAGGACCCAGGTGCCTTAGTCTTAGTCAGGAGTTAGTATCACTTCATAATAGTTGATTTTAGAAAGAAAATAATTATTTCAAACCAATCAGATATTTTAATCACTTTTGGGGGAAAGAAAAATAAAGTAATTGAAATCAATCTATCAGTGAAGGTTGTGTTATGATTCTTTCCTATTTGTTTTCTCACTATAAAGAGAATTTTAGACTGGGGTGCTATAACAGGTACCAAACAAAGTGCATTCCAGTGATTTATCTCCAGCCTTGCCAAGCCACTGGCTCACTGGCTCCACAGATGTGCTTTCAAGGATGTATCCTTTGGTTTAATACAAGTGCCTAAGATGGGCTGAACAGAGAAGCTAAGATTTTTTTAAACCAGGTAGTATCTACCTTCTGTGATGAGAACAGCTGTTGAAAAGGATATTTTCTTCCCCAGCCTGTAATATAATTAACAAATCTCTTCTTAGTTCCCTGTCTTCTAGAGATAAGCTTGATTTATTCCTGGGATCTAGATAGAATTAGCAAGGACATAGGGCTGAGGGGCTGCTATGTACTTCTTGAGTGGAGAGGGAAAGTAAGAACTCTCATTTGTTATTATCTAGATAATTCCTTTCATTCAGGAAGGTGGAGACTCACTGAAGTCAGAAACTTCATTAAAATCATTCTACAATGCAAATCAGATCAAGAACAATCTGCCAAATGCTACAGACATTACAGTTCTAGGTGTCAAAATCTGAAATGGTGAAGGAAAAGTACTTTGACGGCTACCAAATCCTGTTGTGCTTTAAGCCTCTAGATGCTTAGCACACTTTTCCTGGCATTCTCATCCTCTTCATGGAGCCTCCAGGACTGAAAAATCCACCCAGGCAAGAAGTCAAACTGAAACACCTGAGAAGGAAAAGCCACAAAAAGTATACAAACTACTCCACTGCACTTCTTAAGCAATTGTATAGAAATTCCTTGACAGAAGCAGTGAGTCTGAGTTACTTGCCCTATCCCTCTAGTTTCATTCTGCTAAGTACTAATCTATTCCTGATCAGTTAGATTTGTGTTTTATATCCTTCCTCAAGGAGAGTGTTGTATAATCTCAGGCTAAAAATAATAAATGACAGTTTTATAATTATATAAACAGTGAACATAAGCAAAAGGTAAGTGTCACAATTCTCTTCCATTGGATCTAGATTCTGTAAGCACAAAGGTCTTCTGTGGAGTTTATACACTATTATGGCTTTATTTCAGTACAGTAAATGCTACTGGGCAGAAATTTGTGACACAATTTGTTTTATATTACTTGAATAGACCTATGAAAATAACGTTTTTTTATTTACAAGATTACGTCTATAACAATTAATTAATAGAGGAAATAATACAAAAATATATTAGTGTATTGTATTAACATTGAAATCACCATTGCATCAACTATTTTAATTAACATCTTTTTACTTGTTTAAAAATATGTAAGGCTCCCCAAGGCTATAGTATTTTCATATTACACAATTAAGTGCATTTTTGAAAGGAATTATTCTGGATATAATGCTGATATTCAGATTAATAGTTTTAAATCTTACATACAGAAACATAAAGTGGGCGCTTTCACATTTGATAGCCAGAATGTTTGGAAATATAGAATTGAACTTTTGAAAAAAGGAATGGAACATGAAAAACATTCACAAATAACAAACTGTCAAAATTTTGTTTATGTGTGTGTATGTGTGTGTAGTACGTAAATGCACATACATGTTACTGCTGAACTATCAGATCAAAGTCCCTTTATAGCTATCCATTTTCTTACATTTAGTGTGGAGTCATCTGTATAATGAAATATGAATATATTTCTTACTGCACTATTAACTTGGGTCATTATTTTACAAAATTGAAGAACAACATATGCTTGTTTAAGCATGCTATGCAAATTTTTGCCATAAAAGGTTTTTTTTACCATGTAAGTAGTATAAAACATGTCATAGTGATGATTCTCACACTCAGTGATTATTTATCCTGATGATGACATGATTATACACTTTTTTTACAAGTAGCCATTTCATATGCATATTAAAAAGCGAGACATGTACAGCACCTGCAAGATATTGGAATTACGTCCTGAACATTTTATTGCTGAATTATGACAAGAGTTCTGTAAATCTTCACTGTTTATAAAATCACAAGCAAGATGAGTTTGTCTATCTAAGAAGTTTGAAGTAGAAATATGTTGGCATGGAAGGAATTTTCCTTAGGTCATTTTAGACTCGGTCACATGGACAGATACTGGAATGCACAGGAGACATTTTTGGTGACCTTCTGGTAGTCAAGTTGTTGCTTTCTTTGGAAGACAATCACATACCGCCTTCTTTCTAGTTACCTTTGTAACACTACTACACTGTGCATGACACAGTCCCCATTTAAAAAATATTTTCCTTGATAGATTTTATTTTATAAAGGAGAAAATTATTGTGATCAATCTTCTATTCTGTGTTGTCATTTATGTTTTATAAAAGGAAAACTCTATAATAACTGATCATGCAAAAAAGAGGTATTTTTTTCTAAAGAAAGAGTACCATATTTCATGTACTAGGAAAGCAACATAAATTGCTACAAATGCATTTTTTTTTCAGTTATTTGCAAATGTACAGTGACCCACAGATTCTGGAATAAGGGCTCAAAAAATCCTGTTTGTCTGTTTGAACAATTGTGTGGAGATGGCACAGATGGGCAGCTGGGTCTTTTTAAATTTCCAAATACTGTTATTCTACTTTAAGTAATGTAGAAACAAAGGTTAGCTATAAATTTTGAAAAAATAAGCATAGATTTCAACTTTAAGGGAAACCAGGAACAATGACTGTCGCAACAAACTCTATTAGTGCAGTATTGGCATGTTTACCATGGGGGTAATCAACAGCTACCTAATTGGAATTAAAGCCCACTCAATGGGATAGAACTCATGTATGGTACTGTAAACATAGCCAAATACACATAACTGGAGCTGTCATAGATCTTAGAGAAAACCATACATCGGTCACATCCCTAGACCATCTAATTTCTTACTATATGCTAAATATGGATTATTATGTTTACAGAAAAGTATGCCAGTTACCATGTATCAAAGAAATTTCTAAAGAAGCTTCTTTTGCAACAGACCGAGACTATTACAGAGTTCCACAGCTGGTCATCATACACATAGAATAAATGTCTGTGAGATGCCAAACCCTAAGTGACACAAAGGAACCTGTACACTTAAGGCTCATTAACATAGCAGAAGAGGGGGTAGAGAGAATACTAACGCATCTCTCAATTCTCATCAATGAAGTTCCCTCATGTAACAGAAGGTAATGAATACAAAAGGTCACAAATAACCAAAGCATAGAGAATACAAATCTGTAGAGTGTGAGTCTCTGGACAGGACTCCTATATTAAACTTCACCCACCCAGGGCTCAGAGATCATTGCTGAAGAGGGTCAGAGAGATTGTAAGATCCAAGAGAAGAGCTTCATAATTATATGGAAACAGTCTTACAGGCTCCTGAAACCTGCAGCAATGGCATCAACATGCACAAGACCCATGTAAACTCAAGCAGACAAAACCCCAGTATAGAACTGGGTAAATGGACAGCAGACCTCAACCTTAGCCAAAGAACTATTGGTAGCTGATTACTATCAGGTGAGTGAGAATTGATCTTCAAGGGAGAGACTCTAGATAGGGTGACTAGGTCCCAGTGGATGAACTTGCACTGACGGGCATCTTGGTACACTAACTTGACTTGATAAGCTTTAACAAATATGACAGAACACATGAAATCTGGTGAGGGGGTTATGGGGGGTTGCAGATGGGGGAGAGGGTATAAAGACAATTAAGTTTTTTTATGAAATTCCAAAAATTCAATAAAATATATATACTAAAAGAAATTAAAGCTGTAGGCATTCAACTATTACTGACTAGAAGGTAGTTCTTGTTATTTGTATTAAAATTCTGTAGTTTCTTTTAACTGAAAACGGACTGTAGACGTTGACCTCTGCTGATACTACTGGTCAGTATTTGTATCTTAGTTAATAGAACAATGTCTTCAGTTTTTTAAGAACCAACAAAATACTAATTAAGTCAAATTTGAACAATCAGCTAGGCATTGTTATTTTTCTGAGAGTTCCTATAGAAATTAATATTTTATTCCAAAATATATACTCTTCTTGTCTGTGCACTATAATATGAATTAATCTAAAGTTACTTTTAAACTGCTCTAGTCATATTTTAAAAGCTAATTATGCCTCTGTTTTTAAAACAGTATTTCTTCTATAATCATTTTTGCATATTATGAAAGAATAAAGAGTTAACTAATTCCTTAACTTACTTGACCAAAGATTATAGATAATGACTTTTCACTGTGCACAAATCTTTTATAATTATAAAGGGAATCAAACAATCTGCCATGAGTGGAGTGCACTTAATATACAAGTACTGAGTGTTGAATGCGGATACTTTTATACCATATTCAAGTGGAAAGTTATATGGATAGCCTTTCCTGGGCAAAGCTCATAACCTAGGTATACATTAGTGGGATTAAAAAACCAATTCAGAAAAAGCACTGCACAAAATGTATTAGTTTAAGGCAAAATGTCTCCATGAGAAATATTTTTAAATAGCCAAACGGGTGTCATTGATTATGTTACTTGAAATTATTTCAGATAATACAGCTGCCCCAAACTACTTCTGTACCCTACTTTAAAAGCAAACTGTTTTTTTTGTATTATAACATAGTGATCACTTCATTAGTTCCATACCACACATCCATGTTGATGCAGGCATTTCATATCAGAAGTTTCTTCTCTTCAAAATTTAATGGATCAGCTGCCAAGACAGCAGAATTTTACACACATTTTCCTTTATTTGTTTTCAGTTTTACACTAAATTACTCATAATATCAAACATTTTCATTTAATATTATTTATTGTCCATGCCCTTCAGCAGCATGTATAGTTCATGAAAACAGTTTTTGATATTTTAATTACTATTCTGTTCTCATCTCAATTTGAAAAGTCTGGTCTATAGCTACAAAAATGACCAGTTCCCTTTTTGAATGAGTGACTCGGGGAACCTGTAATAAACATGGGAGATTGGGGCAGGAGATAAAGTATGAGGTATAATATTAGGAGACAGGAAGTTTTGAAGAGAATTAAAACATGTAAATGTGTGCATTCTATAAGAGGAGAAGTGTAGCAGAGAACCGGCAAACAGACATGAAATGGAATTGTTAAATATGACGATATCAAGAAGAAATGGCCCAATTAATGAGAGATCCAGTGAAACCTTGAGAGACTAGATCATGGAAACTAAGTATGAACAGATAAGCTTCATGTGTAATGTATGGAGAAAAGTTTGATGTACATCAGAATAAAGAAAGTCAGTTCCACTAGGAAAATGATTTCATTGAACAGTTTAATGGCACCAGTAAGTCCATAATTCAGATTTTAGAGATTTGAGAAAGTAAGGGTTGGCTGGTGTGAGTTCTGGAGACAGGCTGCTTACTAGAGGAGACAGCTTTAGAATAATACCAGATGACAGGAAGCTGTCAAAATGGAGCAGTTTCCAAGAGGAAGACTTTTTCAGATTTGAGAAATCCTAATGAATTTAAAGGAAATAAAAAGGATAACGTAATAAAGCAGAAAGTTGAAATGGCATCGGAACGAGGTTCCTTTGAAAAATTCTTATTCCACAAGTAAAGGACAAACTTTACAGAGTCCATGTCCTGTGTGTATGCGACTTAAAGGGAGTTCTGAAAAGAGAGTTTATTGGTTTAAGAGGATGCTCTGTATGACCCAGTGACAGTGTTTCTAGGGGGTTATTCCAAAATTCCTTATGTGGAATACACAGGTTGAGTTTTCAGTGACTAATATTAAACTGCTATGAACTGTTTTCAATTGTTGTGGGCCCCCTTTCTAGTAACTGCTAAAATTTATCACCCAAATACCCATCACCCATTTGGTTCTGCAAGTGTAGAGGGTAACCTAATGGCCAGAGCACATCTGCTGTGAAGACTCAGAAAGTTCTCAGATTACAAGTGGGTGTTAGTCAGAGGTGGCTGCAGTGGAGCTCTGGTTAGTAAAGTAGGTATAGTGTCTTCCTCCAGACCTGGTGCTCCAGGAATGTGCCTCCTTGACTCTGCCTCTAGGCAGACCTCCCATATAGATACACCTGCTAGGAAATGAATTGCTTAAACCCCTATACTGCCACTTATCTTTCTCTGATCTCCTTCACCTCTTGATGCCTCAGGTTTCTATAACTTCTATACAAAGTCACAAATACATGGGTAATTTTCATGATATGAAGGTAGCATAAAAATGAGCATGTTTAGCAGTGTGTTAATATGAAAAATTCCTGTTTATGGAAAATAGAAACGAAAAAGAATTAGTGAAGATAATGGTATTGAACGCCCTGATTCAATTCCAAACAGTTTGTTTGTGAGTTGTGTTTTAGCAGTTATTTTCATACAAAATTCAGTGCTATCGCTGAATGGGTAGAAAGCAAATCGCTTGTTGAAGAGGACAGCAGCAATATTTTGTGGTTTAAACTGGTGTTGTGGGGCTAGAGAGATGGCTCAGAACTTAAGAACACATGCTGCCCTAGCAGAGAATCTGGGTTCGATTGCTAGCATCTGCATGGCAGCCAACAACTGTCTATAAAACCAGTTTCAGAGGGTCTGAGGCCATTTTAGGCATTACACAACACGGGTGCACTTACATATATGCAAACAATACACTCATACACACAAAATAAAAAGAGATCTTACAAAGTTTGTCATCTGACCAAAAGGAAATGAAATCAGATAAGGTATTAGAAATAGATTTGAGAAATTATCAGAGATACAGAAATTAAATAAATACCTTCTTAAATAACCAATGGGTCAAATAATAAAACACAAAGGACATTAGAAAAATCACTGGGACTAAGACCTAACATAACCCAGATTTATGAGAACCAGTGAAGGCAGTGCAGAGAAGGGAATTTACAGTTCCCCAATGCCCCCTTTAAAAGAAATGGAGTGGGAGGGCGCATGCCCGGAATCCCAGCTTTTGGGAGGCAGATGTAGGATCAGGGAGAGCTCCAGTCGATCTGAGCTACATAGCAAGATGGCATCTCAAAAAATAAAGTGCTAGAGATATAGTTACTTGGTAAAATACTTGCCTAGCATGTTCAGTACCCAAAGTTCAATTCTCAACACAAAAAGAAATAAAAAGGATTAAAGATCACAAACTGCTAACCTAGCTTTCTTCCCTCACTCACTGGAAATCCAGAGTAAATGAAACCAGAAACAAAAAGAAAGTATAAATAAAAGAACCATATCACTAATTACTGAAATATAAAATGGAAAATAAGAAAGAAAAATCAATAAAACTGTAAGTTGGACCAACGAAGTTGACAGAAGATTGATGAAGAGAAGTGCAAAAGGCTCAAAGTACTAGCAACAGGAATGAAATATAGAACTTTACTGCAGACTTCTTTAAAATAAGACAATCATAAGGGAATACTATGAATGATACATGCCAACAAATTAGCTTACTTTCATGAAATGGATATGAAGTTTTTGAAAAACATTAAGTACTAAAACAAACTCAAGAATAAGATAAATAGGTCTTTAAGAAGAAAAGAGGTTGAATGAAGATGCTGGCGATCCTAAGATCATGCTAACGATGGAAAACTGAGGGGGTCTCATGTTACTCAACATGTAATTATTCGTATGGCTATGACGTCTTAGGAAGGATACCAACACAATTTAGGTACACAGCGGACAATGTCCAGAAAACAAACAAACAAACAAACAAACAAAACGCATACAGCTGTCAGGCTATCCTTTACTGTAGTCATACAGGGCACATAATATTCCCCTAAGAACATGTGTGAAATATTGTCAAATATGAAAACTCATGGGTGACAGTATGCAGAGTCTGCTCATGCAGATAGACCTTCTTAAAAAAAATTATTTTATGTGTATGAGTGTATTGCCCACATGTATGTGCACCCGTGTCGTGCAATGCTGCGAAGGTCAGAAAAGGGCTTCGGATACCCCTGGAACTGGAGTTAAGGACGGTTCCATAGCCACCATGTGGGAGCTGGGAATCAAACCCGGGTCCTCTGCAAGAGCAGTCAGTGCTCTTTACCACTGAGCCATCTCTCCAGCCCCATAGATAGACCTTTTTAACATGTACTAAAAATTCTAGGTGCATAGAAAGAAAACAAGTGCTCAACATACACTGTATTGTCCATATAAACAGTGAAAGCTCAGAGATACTCAAGTATAGAATACTTAAGAATCCTTCCAAAATCCAAGTTCAGGCACCAGCTCTATAAGCAAGCCCTTCTAAGGATCTTTGTCAGGCCAGCTGTGATAACATTTTAAGAACAACCAAGAACTGTTTTCTAGGAGCTGGAAAGATTGCTCAGAAGTTTAGATCACTGGCTGCTCTTACAGAGAACCCAGGTTCGATTTCCAGCACCCACATGATGGCTAACCGTCTCTAAATCCAGTTTCAGGAGCTCCAATGCCCTCTTATGACCTCTGCAGGCATTGCACAACATGGGTGCACTTACATATACGCAGGCAATACACTCATACAATAAAACTAATAAAACTAATAAAAGCTAGGTGTGGTGGCACAAGCCTTTAATCCCAGCACTCAGAAGACAGAGGCAGGTGGATCTCTTTGAGTTAGAGGCCAGCCTGGTCTACATAGTGAGTTCTAGGCCACCTGAGGCTATAGGGAGACTCTGTTTCAAAAATATCTAAATAAATAAATTAATTAATAATACATAAATAAATAAATAAATAAATATAATAAAATATATTTAAAGAAGAACTGCCTTCTGTAAAACAACTTTAAAGCTCCATTTTTTTCTATTTAATTCTACCAAATACGAAAAGGACTTTTAATGCCATATTTTCACAACCTCTTCCTCACGAAAAGGAAGACTGAGGAAACCCTCAACTTCTTATGAGATCTATATTACCCTCATTGTAAACATGAGGATTGAAAATTACCAAACTATCCTCTAGTTATACATGTATATATCTTTAAAAAAGTTGATTCTTATGAAAAAATTATTATAAAATTCACAAAATCCTTCTTAACTGAAAGAAACAAATCCTCCACAGTATGAAGTCAGAATTATCAATTCTAAACTTTATAAGAACTGAAAACTTTAATTCTTTAATGAATGAATGTGCAAGAAACCTAATAAAAATGCAATTGATTCCATAGAGTCACTGTGAAGGCTGATTCAGTGAGCACTGTGTCATTGGTCCTGAGAGAGTCCAAGCCTATATTCATGAGGTCACAACATTTTCACCAGATGGTCAATACACAGCCTTGTTTTATGTGTTTCTGCTTAAAGACAACTCACCATTGATTCATTAACATTGAATTCATTGCCAGTACCTCTATAATTCATTTCTAAAGAGAGTTCAAGTAATACATGCATTTTCTACATAAGCACATTGCACACAGAGCACTATCCAGTCCTTTTGAAGTAATTTTGGGGATCAATTTCAATATCAAAATCATTAAAATAAAGCACAAAAATGAAAAAAAATAGGTGACACTGAAATCAATATTTGTTTACAATGGGAATGTTTATACTGGAAGGGACAGCATTGTCTTTTCAAACTTCAGCTGGTATTTTCATACCAGACAACTCAAACTTCTTCATTCTTTCAGTTTGCCCATAATGATCATTAAAGGGGTTCAGATCTTTATTTGGAGATATGTACATCTTATAAACTAGATGAATTCATAGATATAGAACTGTAAATAATGAAGATTCAATGTATGCACAGATTTCTGGAAACAGGGGAAAAATATATATACAACCTGATCAAGTGTGATTTTTGGGGGGAATGAAAGTTGATCTCACTTAAAAAAATCAGTTAACATATAACTAGGAGAAAAGACAAAAACCTGATAATCATCTCAACACCTTCCAAAAAGCATTTGCAAAACCTATTATCCGTTAATGATAGAAACAGTGAATACTCTGGAACATGAGGGATTGTTCTCAACCTAACCAAACATTACATTACACTTGGTGGTGAAAGACTGAATGCTTCCTTTAAGGTCAAAAGTTAAGAAAGGTGTGTTTCCTTTAGGACTTTCATTCAACACATCATTGGAGCTGCCACTCACCTAATTAAGTATGAATAAAAGAGATTCAGATCACAGAGGAAGACATAGATTTTTAGAGATGATATTACCTCATATATAAGAAATACTGAGGAATCAATTAAAATTATTAGAACCAGTAAATGAAAGGAGTTTATTTTCAGAGTTTGAATCAAAACATGAAGCTATTGCATTTCATAAATGAGCATGCACAATCTAATAATGAAGTTAATAAAAACAAACCTATTATGACAGCTGAAGAAGGAATGTAAAACTTAGAATCAAAATTAATGATAAAGGCAAAACTATGAAAATTGCCAGTTTGAAAAATTAAAGCAGTCCTAAATAAATTCAGATACTCTTAGTTCATAGACAGGAAGATAATAATTGGTAAGATAACAATACTCACCAAATTTATCCTTGGAGTCAATAAAAGCATCTGAAAATTCCAGTAGGGTTCTTCCATAAATTGAAAAGTAGGGTTCATAACTCGTACACAAACTCAAGTCATACAATATAGATAAAACCACCTAGGAAGAGATCAAGAAAGTTGAAAACTCAGGCTTCCTGGATTTTAACACAATACAATGCTATCATTGTTATGATAGCTGGGCTGGAACAAAGAGAGATGTAAGATCAATAGAATAGAAATGCAAATTTCTTACATTAACAATCCTATTAATTTGGGATAAACACAGTGAAACAATTCAATTGTCACGTAATGCCCTTTTAGCAAATGATACGGGGTCAGTCGGATACCCAATTGTTTATTATGGAAATTGGTCACTTGCTCCCACTACACATAAACTTTAATTCAAAATGGATCCTAAAGAAAGTATAGCAGTGACTTATGAGTGCTTGAGTTAGATATGAAAACAAGAAGAGAGGCTGAATTGGAATTCATAATTCGTCAATGATAAATACAAATGTATTTCAAAAATATTGCTAAGGAGATGAAAAAATAGTTCACATAACCAGAGAAAATATTTGCACACAAATATTAATAATGGATTTACACTCAGAATATTTAAAAAATTTTTATAGCTCAAGTAAAGGGACAAATTTCAAAATGAACCCAAGATTTTAATGTTTAAATTGACATTTCTTCAAAGAATATGTGTGAATGCCCAATAAGCACCCTGAAAATGCTCAATATCATTAGTGTTTAGGGAAATAATGATCAGAATTCTAATGTGAAGAGCATGTGGGAAAACCAGAGCCATCATAGACTACTAGTGTGAATGTAAAATTATGTACTATATTGTGTGAAACCGCCAGCAGTTTTTTTCTTTAAAATTTATTGTTTGAAAAAAGTCATACAGAATATGTGTTTGAATCAAATACACTCCCCACTCCCTCAGTTTGAACTCCTTCTATTTCCCCCCACTTTTTCCTCCCAACTTCACATATTCATTTTTAAACCCACTGAGTCCTCTTACTGCGGCTGGTTTGTGCATGAATGTAGGGGTATCCACTAGAACATGGGCAGCCTATCAGGGGCCACATCCAAAGGAAACCTACACTACCTTTACTAGCATGCATCAATTGCCAATAGTTTTTCAGTCAGTGGTTGGACATAATGAGCCCCTACGCCATCCATGCTAGAATTTTGGCTGGCTTAATCTCATGCAGGACTTGCACATGCAGATATAGCCCCTGTACCTGCATGCATACAATGGCTCTGCCATGTCTGGTGAGTACTGTCTCACTGAAGATATCCTCTACCTCTTCCTCTTATAATTTTTTCTGCTCCACTTCCACTGTGATGAGCTCTGGACCTTGTAAGGGATACGATATAGATGTCTCACTTGGGGCGAAGAACTCCATAGCCTCTTATTCTCTGCATTTCGCCAGTTGTGAGTTTCTATATTA
>NW_008341879.1:865049-873441 GCF_000622305.1 Nannospalax galili | reverse complement strand
CCAACTTCACATATTCATTTTTAAACCCACTGAGTCCTCTTACTGCGGCTGGTTTGTGCATGAATGTAGGGGTATCCACTAGAACATGGGCAGCCTATCAGGGGCCACATCCAAAGGAAACCTACACTACCTTTACTAGCATGCATCAATTGCCAATAGTTTTTCAGTCAGTGGTTGGACATAATGAGCCCCTACGCCATCCATGCTAGAATTTTGGCTGGCTTAATCTCATGCAGGACTTGCACATGCAGATATAGCCCCTGTACCTGCATGCATACAATGGCTCTGCCATGTCTGGTGAGTACTGTCTCACTGAAGATATCCTCTACCTCTTCCTCTTATAATTTTTTCTGCTCCACTTCCACTGTGATGAGCTCTGGACCTTGTAAGGGATACGATATAGATGTCTCACTTGGGGCGAAGAACTCCATAGCCTCTTATTCTCTGCATTTCGCCAGTTGTGAGTTTCTATATTAGTCACCATCTATTGCAACAAGAATCTTCTCTGATGAGGGTTGGGAGCTATACAGTCTGTGGATGTAAAGGTAAGTATTTAGGGAGCAGTTCAATACTATGTCCATTTGGTCCAATACTAGTAGGTTTCCCCTAGGGTTTATGATCTAAAGTTATCATATTCCATATCAAGTCAGCTCCTAGATGTTTGCCAAATAAAATGAAAGCATATGTCTATACAAAAACTGTACACAAATACTTATAACATATTATTCATGGTAGCTAAATAGTAGAAACCATCCCAATGTGTTTCAGCTGACAGGCAAGTAAATAAAATGTGGTATATTCATACAAATATTATTGGGGAATAAAGATGAAGTATTATGTCACAAGATGGATGAGCATGAAAAACATGTCAAATGAAGGAAGTCAATGACAAAAGACCTATACTGTGTGATTTTGTTTATATAAAGTGACCCAACTAAACAAATCTATGCTGACAGGGAGTATACCAGTATTCACCTTAGAGATGTAGTACTGGAGGAAAAAAATGAGTTTATATAAGGTATACTTTTTATAGGACTTATGAAATGGGTCTAAAATTATTGGGTTAAACTAAAAAAAAACTACAAATATAACCAAATGGTTTATGTGTGCATATTAAATGTAGTGTATAAAGTATGATTTTTTTAAGAGTTATTCATGTATAAAATCACATTTCCTTATCTCCCACATGAAAGTGTGGAGATATCAAACATTATTACATATTTCAATGCCACATCCTAGTTTTCATCCTAATCACATCTTATATAGGTTATTAGAATTGATCTACTACAAAACTGTTTACAGTAAAGATAAGACATCTGGAGTTCTATTAATTTTATTATAATACTTTGTCCATTGAATCGCTCCCTTACTCAGTGTCCCTAATCTCCTCAGTTACCCATTAAGGTCTATATGCAGCTGCACCATATCATCCTTCATGTTAGGCAGAGTAATAACCTGTTAAAATCGTCCATGTCCTAATTCCCAAGAATATTAAATATGTTGCTCTACATGGCAGAAGAGACCACAGATGTGGTCAAATGCTGTTCTTGAGATGGAAAGATCATCCTGGATTATCTACTAGGCCCAAAGTAATCACAGAATGGTTTAATTTCCCTCTCACAAAGTGGAAAAGGGAAGAAAAACAGAGCCAGAGACTGAGGGTGAGGAAGGAGGCAGAGAGCAGAGTCCTGTTGGGCCACAGCTTGAGAAATAAACAGCCTCTAGATCCTTGAAGGGACAGGGATAGGGAATCTGTTCTACAGCCGTCAGTGGAATGTGGCCCCTTGTGACCCATATTTTATTCCTGAAATCCACAACTGTAAAATAACCAATTAATGCTGTTTGGGGGCACTAAGTTTACAATATGTACTGAAAGCAGGACAGGAAGCTTCTAAGGCGCCTTCTAAGATTGATATAAGCCATCTTCCACATGCTTGACTTTAAGAATCCTTCTCCAAGCATCTGTAAATGCCATCCTTTTCTTCATTGGCAATATAGCCAGGCCTACCTGAATATAAATACCTTCAAGAAGTGTTCTCATGCTAAATAGATCACTATGGGATTTTACAACCTGACTAGGTATTTCTCCAAAATGTACTTATGATGTACACAAATTACTAGGACATGGGTTGTCTAAGGATAGTCATCCATTATAAGTATACTAGTAGGTGTGGTCTACATAGTGCAAATTTATATGCATATTAAATTAGTAATTTAATTTCTTCAAGCGGGAATGAAATAACATCAGGAACAACTGAAATACTACAGCACTTGGTTGTAGTGAGCTCAGACATCAAAAGACAGTTACCTTTCTTGCTTTTATAGCACTTATTATACTTTAGTAGTGAATGCTACAAATAAGATAAAGGACAGGGGTATAGTGTGCAGGCAGAGTTCTAGGTGAGAAAGCAATATGTGCAAGTATCCTAAAATCAAGGAGGGCATAGTGCGCTGGAAGGGCTGAGGAGCAGCTCAGTTTGATAGGATGGTGTAATTCATACTAGGGCAATTGCCATGAGGGAGAAAACAGAAGCAGATAAGGTCAAGGTTGTGGAAAACAAAGTATAGATGCCATGAGAAGCTAATGTGACCTGACAGTAATTGGAAGTTTAGAAACTCAATGAATGAGAATTTGTCCTAGGGATATAATCAGAAAACATAGTTAAAAAGTCACAGACCAGTGTATTTACTGCAATGTGTGTGCCCATATAAGTGTCCTTGCCTCTGCCAAAGAAATAAACTCAATGTTCACCAAAAAGGAATAGATTAAAAATCATAGGAATGCTTTTACAATACAGACATAATCTGGAGTAATGATTTTTCCCTAAGCTTGCAACCAAAAAGTTACTGTTTACAAGGTAAACAAGCTCAATGAAATATCTGCTCTTCTTGTGACCTGAGAACCTGACCTTTATCCCTCAAGACCCCCATCTTGCCCTCACCCAGGTTAGGGAATGAAAGTGCATGATTAACATATCAACACGCTGGAAGCTGCCTGCCATTTTCATGGAAACAAGAGAAGTCTGTCAATAATTGTGTGTGTGATAGTCTAGTCCTAGAGATCAAAGGGCAAGATTCTCTGAAAAGGATGGATCCCAGCTTCTCCATCCCCAATTCATGCTGGAGATACTCTTTCAATAAAAAGTGAGTTAAGCCTGCTGGAGAACACAGTTCTGAGACAAATTTAAAGAAACAGGTGCCTGGCAGTTCAGGTGTTTGGCCTTAAAACTAATGTGAAGAGTCAGATGCTTCTTTATTCAGGCCTTAACTGTAATGTGGCTTAGAAACACTGAAAAAAAAAAAATCAATATGTTCGGCTTTCTGTGAGCCTTACCTAAAGGAACAACCCACTGAACCTATCCTTTGTCACTTCTCACTACAGTAAGGATAGTGCTCCAGCAATATTTTGACTCAAGGTGAAAGAATTGCTGACAATGCAGAAATCAATGAGGTGGTTCCTACATATATTGGATAATTTTTAGTGAAAAATAATTTCTACTGCCTAATAATATATACCATATATTTTTGTATCCTTATAATTGGATACTATGCTTAGTGTTATTCTTTATTAATTTATATTTTTGCAAATGTTTACAATATTTATTAGAATTATTTTTACCTTTTGGAACTATTGATTTCCCATTCTTTTCTTGAATAGCAGCAGTGTTCAAAGGTTAACCTAGAACTTAATGTATAGTTAGCTGTTAAATAATTTTTGGCTTAAGAGTTTAGAAATTTTCCCTTTTGTACATTGTAGATGATTTAGGACAAAAAAACTAAACTAATTGTGGGATTGACTCAAATAAAAATATTTTTGTATTTAGGGAAGTAAAAAATAACAAATGTAAACAATAGATTCAAGAAATCAGCTCAGATATACCTCCAGTAATATATAGTATGTGTATATATATATATATATACTGTATATATATACATGTATACTGAATATATACATATATATCTCAGATGTAAACACTTCATGTTAGTTAATGCAAAAATAGAGATATATAATAAAGAGACAGTGTTATTTTAAAGTTAATATTCTCAATTTTTTTTTTTTTTTACTCAATAAGAATACTACATAAAGTATCACCAGAGCTGAATTGATAAAGTGTTGCATACTGATGGTACTGGCACAAAATCAGACACATAGATACTTGGAATAGAATAAAGGACCCAGATGCAATTCCTTGCAACTGCAGCTACTTGATCTTTGACAAAGATGCTAAAATATACATATAAAAATAGAGAAAAGACAGAATCTTCAGACAGTATCTTCAACAAATTATTTTGGGAAACACTATTTTCAACATTCAGAGAAAAGAAACTAGATCCTTACCTCTCACCATGCACAAAACTCCACTGCAAATAAATCAAGGACCCTGACATAAGATCTGATGCTATGAACTGCTAGAGGAAAAAGTAGGGAGTAAACTTCAACTTACAGGCAGAGGAAAGGACTTGCATTATTTCATTTTACTTTATAGCTGAGTAATACTCCATTGTGCATTAATACCCATTCTTATTAAATCCCTTCAGTCAATGGATATCTAGGTTGATTCCATTTCTTAGCCATTGTGAAGAGAGCAGCAATGAAGATGAATGTGTAGTAAGATGCAAACTTATTTGAGTGTATGCCCAGGAATGGTAGGGAGTCCACTTTAATTTATATACACAGGTTAGAGCTCCTGAATAGTACCCCAGTAACAAAGGAAATAAGATCAATTGACAAATGGGACTCATGAAACTAAGAAGATTCTATATATGTTCTAATTTGGGTATGTCAAGGAGCAATTTATAGCAAAGAAAACTGTAAATGAAGTCAAGAGGCAGTCCACAGAAGGGGAGAAACTCTTTCTAGCTATATATCTAGAGATGATTGTTGTCTTGAGTACACAAAAAACTCTAAAAACTAAACATTAAATAAATAAAAAGCTTAATTTTTAAAAATGGACTGAAGAACTGTAGCTGGTCAGAAATTCTATGGAGTTCTGCATTACAAGGCAGAATTCCAGGCAGGAACAATTCCTTACCTTATTAACATACCAGGTATTCCGCCCATTTATTTAGCATAACTTAGGTGAACCTGCCTTCCTAGGGGCGGTTCTAGCACCAAGTGATTGACCAGTGAAATTGGAAAGTTCGCTCCTCCAACAGATGGACTAGGGATTTTATAGCTCTGACCAGTTAAACTTATGGGGCTTTTTGCTACTCTCACATTCAGAGAAAGTTCTCAAAAAACAGAAATACAAAAGCCTTATAAATACTTAAAGTGTTCCACTTCCTTAGCTATTGAGGGACCTGGTCAGAATGGCCAGCATCAGGAATGCAAATGACAACAAATGCTGGGTGGATGTTGGGAAAGGGGAACTCTTATACATTGTTGGTGGAAATGTAAATTAGCAAAGCCATTTTGGAAATCAGTTTGGAAGTTTCTCAAAAAATGAAGAACAGAATTATCATATGACAGCCATATCACTCATTGACATACCCAAAGGTATTTATACCTAACTACACAGACACTTGCACATCCATGCTCATTACTGCTCTATTCACAGTATTTAGGAAATATAATCAACTTAGATATCCATCAGTTGATGAACAGATAAGTAGTATATATACACAATGGAAAATTACTTAGTTTTAATGAAAAATGAAATAATGAAATTTATAGTTCAATGAATAGAACTTGAAAATACTATATTGTACTAGGTCACCCAGACTCCAGAAGACAAAGGATACCCATTCTCTCTCATTTGTGGGTGGAACTCAGCTTCAAATATGTTTTCTTGTGTGTGTCCATGTGTGTGTGTGTGTGTGTGTGTGTGTGTGTTTTAACATGCAGTATATGTGGAAACCAGGTACCAAGAAATGGGGCAGGGGAAGGCTGAGTTAGAGAGGGGTGATAGTAGGGTACAGGTAAAATTAAAGCATAGAAGGAGAATGGAGGGGAAGAAAAGTTCAAGCAGGTAGTGCAGTAGTGGGGATGGATTGACAAAGGGTGGGGAAAGGTTTAAATAAAGTGAGCTGTGAAGAAGCTACATGGAAACATATAAGCTTGCAACCCAAGTTAAAAAAAATAAGGGATTGTGAAAGACCAGGGGGGAAACACTGTGGTTTAAAGATTTAAGTAGGGACAGGGAAGTGGGGAAAAGGAGGTGTAGAGAGATGTCTAACCAGTACAAAGATGTCTGAAGAAGCCTTATGAAACCCCACTAGTTTGTAAGCTAATTTACAATGTAATTTCTTATGAAAAGGAGTTTGAACTGAGATACCATGCATAGATGTACAGTGTTGTTCTCAGAAGACGTGGGTTATTGAATGAATATTTCACTGTCAGAAACAGGTTGCCTCCTTAAACTTATTGATCAAGGAGACCCCAGATGTACCCAAAACAATAAGGGTAAAGATACTGCACTTGGTTGACTTCTAGAACTAGAGAATAGACCATTGCTAGAGATATCACACACATTGGTTTCAGGATATAGATAATCTGGAACTGACCAGGAAACTTCCTCCTTGATGTCTATTTTTCTTAGTGCTGGAAGGTACCATATATTCTGCTGCAGAAGCAAAGACATCAATGGTCTAACCCAGTGCTGGACCCCATATGCTATAATAATGACCAACAAGGTAAGATGTGCCCACTAATGCAATAGTGGCAACACTGCTTACGGGAATAACCAACCACTCTTTTGATTGGTTCTAGGGCTTGTTCCACAAAAGAAATTCATACTTGGCACTGTAAACATAGTCAAAAACCATGGCTGGAGTAGTTATAGCTCTAAGAGGAAAACATATTGAGACTCTTGTACCAAATATTGCCAAAGTGCTTTCTAAATATTTATGCTTATATTCATAAATTGTACTGCTCTCAACCTTGATTATAGAAGCATCTTCCTGCAGTGAGTAATGGTTAATGCAGAGATTCATAACTGACCAATATGCTGAGAATTAGCAACTGTGAGTGGTCAGCTACAGATGGGTCATCAATATCAACACTCTCCCCCAAAGCTCAGGAAATACTACAGAAGCAGGGGCAAAAAGAATGTAAGAGCAGGAGGCTGGAGAGAAGTGTTGACTTCTGGACGTGCCATGGCTGTTACAAACTCACAGCTGCTGTGGTTAGCTCCACAAGAAAGGTACAAGATAAGCCAATTCAAGTTTGCAGTTAAAAATTCCAAGCAACTCAGGGCTAAAGATATGGGCCAGCAGTTAAAAGAACTTGTTACTTTATCAGAGCATACAAATTTGGATTTCAGCACCCAAAGTCAGGGGGCCCATAACTATCTGTCATCACAGCTGCAGAGGATCTTCAGGCACCCACTCACATGTGATAGAAACACACACAGCCACACACACATGCACACACACACACATAAATGAAAATAAATCTTAAAAAAAATCCCAAGCAACTCCAGCCCCATGAGCACTTCCCTTCACTGAGGAATTATTGGCAGTTGATGACAAGTGGGAAGGAGAATGATTTTTAGGGGATGGATACTGGTGGGCTACAGCCCAAATCGATAACCTCACACCTATGTGCACATGGGCAGCACTAATTAGGCTGAGTTTTCTTCTTTTTTAATGAGGACATGAAGTTGGGAGGGTGACATGTTTGGGGGCCTCGAGGGAATTGGAGGGAGGGAGCTGGGAACGCATATGATGAAAATGCATTGTGTGCATGTATAAAAGAGCCAATAAATAAATAGATTGATAATAATAAATAAATAAATAAATAAAAACAATTGTTGAATGCATTTCTTACCAACTAAAATAATTTAGAAAAAGTGGAATAAAAATGTGTGTGTGCATGTGTGTATGTTATATGCATGTGTGGTACGTGTGTGTGTGTTATATGCATTTGTGCAGATTCATTTGTAGCATGGGGAAGCAAGAAGTTGACTTTGAGTGCCATCCTTTATTGCTCTTCACCTTCTTTTTTGTGACAGCCTTTTTCACTGAACCTGGAACTCACCAATTAGCTAGACTTGATGGCCAATGAACTCTGGGGAATATGACTGTCTCTCCTCTTCCCCAAGTACTTATGACTGCTTTTTATGTGGGGCTAAATATCTGATATTAAGTCCTCATGCTTACACCTTGAGCATTGCACCCACAGCCATCTCCCCAACTCCTTAAGAATATATTCACACCTAAACACTATGACCTTCACTGATACATTATGCAGTAGCAGCAGTATATCTGCTAGGGAAACCGTATCTGAAAAGAAAGGCGAGCAAATTCAAATGAGGCTTTTTTTTTAAGAGGAGAGAAGAGAAAATCAAGAGCAGATAAGGACACACACTAAATTTGTCTACAAAACTGAACCTGAAAAGCTATCTTGAACACGAACAATTTTTCAGCAGAGATTTCCTATTTTTTCCAGGCT
>NW_008341879.1:858559-864247 GCF_000622305.1 Nannospalax galili | reverse complement strand
CACTGACCTCTGTCATCTGGACAGCCTTCTGGCGGTCCTTTCTGGCCTGGCTTTTCTGTGGCCACAGTCAATGGCCAATATCGAGAATCTTGTCACTTCTGTGACTGCATTTTGTGGACATCAAAACAAACAGTCAGATTTCCTTTGAGGTAGACCATTCCCTTAACTTTGGAATGAATACTTTAGTCTAGCTGCTCCTTGATTTCTTTCCAAGTGTAAATGAAATTCATTTGGTATTTCCACTGAGCAATGCATGGTCACAAATTCCCCTTGTGAGCTGATCATGAAGCACTAGTCAACCTGTGATATAGACCGGTGCTGCTTCCAGGGTCTCCACAGCTCCTTTCTCTGTTACTTCTCCACTGACTTCTTGAAGTGGCCAATGGCAGTGGGCAGCACAGAATCTAAAAGCCTAATGGTACCTTCGTAGAGAGCTTTCATTAATTCTGTTTCAGAAGGAACACCAATCCTTGTAAATTTAATTTCTGCTTTTTGCTCCGCTTGTGCTGATTCTCTTCCTTGTGCTGATAAAAGCAAGTTCAAAACTCTGTCCTTCCATCTCTACCTTTCTAACCAGATCAATGAATGTAGGACTCCATACCCTTTGGTGGACTGCTTTGTATAATGAAATCAACCTCAGGAATATCTCACCTATGTGCAGCAATGTTGGTTTTCACCAGAACACCAAAATTGTTATTTTGGAAAACTTTCAGGCTGAGGCCCCTTTACTTCTGTGGGGTATCATCATGTATTGACTTGGGATCTGTGACAGCTCCTGTGCTTCTTTCTTGGTTTCACAGAAGATGATGGTGGCCATTGTACACTTAAATCTTATGTCCAATAACTGCTGCCCTCTCAGTCCAGTGACACTTAATAGTCAGGTGCTCCACAGCTGAAGGACTATTGGCAGCTGATCACTGATGGGTGAGGGAGAGTTGATCTTTAAGGGAGTGACTCTAGATAGGCTGACTAGACTCCAGTGAATGAACTTTCACTGAGGGTCATCTGAGCACACAAACTTGACTCACTAGGCCTTAATATTTATGATAGAATGTATGAAATCTGGTGAGGGGAATATGGGAGAGATTGCATATGGGGAAGGGAATATAAAGCTGATTAAGATGGTTTTTATAAAATACACAAAAATTCAATTAAAAATATACAAAAAGAATGTAATCAAATGTATAGGATAGTGAGAAAAGAGTATAATGGATGGACTAAAAAGGATAGACTTGTGAGAGAAGCAGAGCTGTATAGAGACACAGTTATGTGCTACTGCAGTATTAAGTGAGAATGGGGTTATAATTCATATAGTGTTTGTGTCAGGGTTGATTGCATCCTGAATATAAAAATCTTAATCTTATTTCTAGAACATATACTACCCATTTTGATATACTGCAATTTTGATAACAGATATTAAGCAGGAAAGCATAATTACACTGCTTAATATCAATTTACCAGATAAAGGGTTTATGCATCTATTCCAAAATTATTTCTAACTTCTTATAATGTCCTGATATGAATAGATTAATCGTGAGTTTATAGAAATCAAGTTTACTTGCTTACATTTAAACTCCTAGGGCAATACATCCCTCAGTTAACTTACTTTTATATTTGGGTATTTTCACAAAATTTTCTAAGACCTTATAATATTTTTGTAGTGTTTTGAGAACTGATGAAACTATCTATGAATATGAAGAATAAATATAAAAAATACTTTTCTGTAAATTAGTGTGAGAAGTTGACCAAATTTTGTCCTGTTGTATATGCCGAGATACTGTTTATTTCACCTCAAATTGTCTTAGAGTTGAGATATAAGAATTTAACCTAAGAAAACCCACTTCAACAGATTTAAGATAATGCCATGGATTTATCACATTTTACAACAAAATCAAATTCGAAAGTATAAAATCTTATTTATTTATTTTTTTACAAAAAGTACAACTTTAATCCACATTGCTCATTTCAACAACTAATTTTAGAAAACCTGTAAATTATCAGTTGTGCCTTTGGTGTGAGAGTTAAAGGATTAAGCTGACATTACTAGATATGTGGGGATCACAGTTTTAATTGGAAGCCAGTTTCTACAGGAGAATGAGTCTGAGGTCTAGTACTATCTCAGAAGAAAAAAATGATTTGCTACATAAAACTGTTCTTCCCCTTCCACTGGTGAAACCCATTATTTTAAAGTCACTAGTAGGAATACAGTGCTGGACTGTTGGTGAAAGGTTTCTGAACTTTGACATTAGTACATTTGAATAGGGCACTGAGTTTAAGCGGTTCATGTATGACCCTTTAAGGAAAACATTACTTTTGAAATTGAGTTCTCTTTCTTAAGGTCACAATATAGTACATGCCTTCTCTAGGTGGTGGATGAAAATACAGCAAAAGTTGAACACTTGTTACCAATGTTACTGATCCACAAGATCTGTTATTTGTTTTCCACATTTAAGATCCATAATATCTTGTTTTATAAAATATTAATGACTATTTTTAAAATGCAATTTAGTTTTTAGTTATGTGTGTGTTTATTTGCATGCATGTTCATGTGTATCTGTGTGTGTGTGTTTTCATGAGAGTGCGAGTGTTTGAAGATAATATTCAGAAATGGAAGTTAGATTCCCTAGAGCAGTAGTTACAGGTAGTTATAAGATGCTTAATGTGGGAGATGAGAACAAAACTAGGGTCTCTGTATCAACAGTATATGTCTTAATCATTGAGCCATCTCTCCAGCTCACAATAAGAATGTTTTATCTATGTCTTGAGAGATATAAGATTCCTCAAACATTATTAGCTATTACTTTTGCTCTTGGTTCTCTCTAGATCTTGACAGAGAGACCCTATTTCTGAAGATGCTACATACTTGAGATGTAGAACATGAAATATCATGCTAGTACCGACCTCAAAGCTTTATCCCAACTAGCTGGCTTCAAAGTGCTGGAAGGTTGGAAGGTGCCAAGCATGCTCCCAGAAGAGAAAAGTAATCATCAGTCTTTCACAGCTATGAACCCTGCAAGCTACAGTAAAAAAATAAATAAAAATGGCCCTGTAAGATATTCCCACAGGTGCAATACTGACACAAATGTTCTGGAAGTAACCAGACACTTATCTGATAGAATTTAAGGCCTACTGCACAAGATGGAACCCATACCTGACACTGTTATCAAAGCCAAGTATCTGCTGCTGGACAGATCACAGACCCCAGAAGAGAACCTAGTGCTATTATTCTGCTAATTGGACACAGTATTAAATCAGCTTCTAATGACTTATCATTATACACATAGATTAGTGATTCTCTCAGCTCTCATCACAGAAGCTTCCTTTTGCAATAGATGGCGATTAACACAGAGATCCACAGCGAAACAGCACCCAGAAAATAAGAGATTATGGAATGTTCAGTCCGAAACGAGACCGTTTTCACACCCCTTCTCCAAGGGATTGAAAGAGAAAATGGGCAAAAAGATTGTAAAAGCCAGAAGTGATGGCTTTGTTTTCCAGGCACCATAGGGCAGCTGTGTTTGTGAACCTCAGTAATTGTGACAGCATGCACAAGACCTGCTCTAGCTTTACACAGACAAAATTCCAACCTCCAGGTGGGGGAGCAAAAAGCCACAGCCATAGGTGAGGAACGATTGGCAATTGATAGCTGCTGGGAAAGAGAGTTGGTTTTCATTAAGAGTATGACCACTGGTGGATCGATCATGCTCCAGGTGACAGACCCACATCCAAGATTGTTTGAGCAACACAATTTGAACTTAAAAAATAAATAAAGAAAGAAAGAAGACGCAAAGTTGCGGGGGGTCAGAGATAAGGGTGGCTCTGAGAGAAGCGGGCAAGAAGGGTTAATATGATCAAAGTACAGTGTATAAAATCTTCAAAGAAATAATGAGTGCTATCAAAAAGAAAAAAATGAGAGCTGCTCCTAAAATTCTAAATGTTAAGATGGATTTATTATTCCCATCATTATCATTTAAGAGAAAAAGCGGGTTGCAATAGGAAGGAAAGGTTATGATAACACATTAAAAATAAAAAATAGCCAGAGAGAAATAATTCTTTTACATTACATGAACTATGAGTAAATACATCAGGAATAGGGTAACTGCATTTCAAGGGTCAGCACTGAATCTTTTACTCCGTGAAGGGTTGTTTATGACAATCAATACTGCCACTCATTTTTGATGATCTTTTGTGTCCTCTGTGCCTCACATTAAATGCATCAACATGTTTGATTTTTAATTTAGCCTTGTTAAAGCAATTTAGTTCAACCTTCACTGAGGAAATGGTATTATTTGCAGTGACAGTAGATGCTATTCAGCCTCTTAGGGCAAATGTACTGTCAGCTACTTTGTGAAGTATTGAGTTGACACAATCCAGTTTCTCATGGAACAGGGGAGCTCTGTACATTTGAGTGTTATTCTGAATTTGACCCCTACTTTTGATTCTGTGAAAGTGTCCATTCTTTTCATGTGAAGTTTGAAATCTTGCTTTTAATATTCTCAATTCTATGCCACCTAGCCCAAATCATACTACCTACATATTACAGCTAACAAAACACCTTCATCCTAGTTCACTATTGTCATCTTACAAGTGTGCATTTTCAAATAGAATTGATTCCTTCACCTGTAGTTTCTAAGCAAGAAAAGACACTAAATATACTACGACCATATTCATCTTTCTTTTTCCTTTGAGGCAGTGTCTCACTGTGTGGTCTAGTCTGTCTACACTCTTCCAATCCTTTTGCCTGAGCTCTCCAGTGCTGGGCTTACAAGTGTGCACCATCCACACCTGGCTTCCACATTGTTTTTTTTTAAACCTTCATATTTAATCATTGATCAAGTTTTAGTTGTTCATCCATTCTATGTCCGTCTGACACTGCCTAAGTATTTTTGTCTTCCTTAAGGCTATCAATATTCCTTTACCCAAGTGAGTCTCTATCTTTTACTTCACACTACTTTTTTACCCAGAATGCACCTCATCATTTTTCCTAATTCTCCAGCTGCAGCTTCCTCAGAACACACCTCCAAGACCACTTCCCCATTCTTACATATTGGCCATGTCACTGTATTCAAAATCCAGTGGTCACTGTTTTTCTCTCACTAGTTTGTACTTTGTATCCATTTCTTTGACTTTTAATGACAGTTGGGATGTAGCCCAGTGGTAGCATGCTTGCTTAGTATGTAAGAGGACTTGTGTTTGATCTTTAGCACTATAAAGGGGAGGACTGATTATATCTTGAGTCATCTGAAGGCAGAGAATTAATATTTCCTCTCTTGCTATATCCACTAGACTTACTGATTATATCTGTTATTAATTTGCAATAGATATCAATAACAGAAAAAAATTAACTCACTCTAAAAAAAAACAATAAATATCCTCAAATAATCAAGAAGACAGGATTTGTGTTTGTGTGTATGTACTATTCTATAAAGGTAACTTAAAAATACCTTCTTCTGAGTTGCTGGCCACGGTGGCCAAAGGGGCTCCCAGTTAGTAACCCAGCATAGAACTGGGAAAATGAACAGCAGACCCCATTCTTATCCAAAGGAATATTGACAACTGATTGCTGCTAGATGAGGAACAGCTGACCCTTCTAAAACAAAGATCTCAAGATAGGCTGACTAGATCCACCAGAAGGGCAAGTAGTGGGGAATGGCTGGGGGTGCCGACAACACAGCAGACAGAAGGAGG
>NW_008341879.1:830886-858516 GCF_000622305.1 Nannospalax galili | reverse complement strand
GATGGACAAGCACTGGAGAATGGCTGGGGGCACCGACAACACAGTGGATAGTAACAGGGGTTACAGAGTATATCAGCTCCAGTTCTTGGGGGGGGGGAGACTATGGGAAGGTGCCATTTGGGATGTGGGTATATAGATGAACAAGATTGTTTGGGGTGTTCTGAAAAAAATCAATAAAATTAAAAAATGAGTTATATTTGAGGAAGAAGCATAAAAATTTACATCATGCTAATTAGTAGAGGTGATACACATTACCACTGAAATCTACCCGATGACTTTCCAATTCAAAATTCAAATAATTTTAGGGACCCCTAAATATTATTAAGCTTTATAAAAGTTGGGCATTATTTGTTTGAGTTCATGTTGTCTGTATCACTCTTATCTTAGCAAAATTTTGGTTCTTTTGTTTACAACTATACCCTTGGTCTCTACATTGTAATCTAATACATAGTCAGTTATCAAGAAATATTTATTAAGTGAACAAATATATCCCCAGTAATAAGTGACATATATAATCTTTTTGTTTTAGAGACTCATTAACACTCTGAAAAGTTTACTAACATTTGATTCAAGTCAGGGAACAAATATTCAAGCATCACTGGAGCTTGTGAAGACAAAGGTCAGGACTAACCTCTAGAATCCTGCAGTGCTGTTGCTGCCCATTATCTTTATCAGCTCAGTCTACCTGCATGCAGTACAAAGTCACCAATTTTGCTGCAAAAGGGGAAAAAAGAGGAAAGGCCTATAGAAAAAATTCAGGGAACAAGTCAGCTAGAATAACCTATCATATAATTTGGGAAATGAGTAGAAAATCAAGAAGCTTCTTGTTCAAAATATAAAATGAAAGTCCCACTAAAGGTACTAACCTATGAAATTCATTTCTTCCCCTGAGGTCTGTGTCTTGACTTATCAATGGTGTTTTTTATTTGTAATTTATGGCCTTATTCATGTGGCATGGGAATACATTCCCATAATGTATATAGCATCACAGGTCACCCAGGGCTCCCAACTGCAACAGTATGCTCCCACCAACTGCTCTTCATGCCAACCATCAGATGGATATGCTGGGCACAGCTGAAACTGAGAAGGTCAAAATTAATCTCTTCTTCTCACAGCCATCACCCAACATAAAGTGGCGGTTACCCCTAAGAAGCTGAACATTTGATACCTAGACCTCCAAGTGGCGACAGGATCACCACTGCTGAGTCATGAGCCAGTGCACTGTTGCTACCATTTCTCCAATGACCTCAGCTTAGCCAAGGTCTCTGCCTCCACACATGTAGTAATTAGCCAAACTGCAAATGGGAAAATGAGACTCTCCAGCCAGTGATCATCCCAGGCAGAGGGCATTAGCACTTATGGAGTAGAGGTAACAGAGGAACAAGAGCTATTAATGCATGAGAATCTCTCCTGGTGGCCTGTGAACCAAGTTTCAAGTTCCTGATGTACTCTTCATTGTCCCATTTAATGTACACACAAAATACAAATGCAATGATAAAATCTTTGAGAATTACAAGACTGGAGGGCAAAGCACTCAACCACAGGAATGGGACTCTTCAGTATGTATGAGTGGGCTGGTCCTAGGTTAATGAAGCTAGTCTGAGGTTTCAAGGAAAAGGAAATCAAACCAAGGAGGAGGGCCATGGATCTTGATAAGTTCAATCTAGGAATTGAAATAGTTCACTTCATTAATTGCATCCAACTGGTGCTGTTGAATGTCCACATAGACTTTAATTCTCTATGCTGTGGTTTCTACTAACTGTAGTTTCTGTAAGCCAGGGTTCATACAAGAATTTGAAATCATTTGATTTAGATATTAAAAACAAAAATTTTCTTTAGTTATAAAACAGAAAGTAACAGAAAATTTTCTTTTATTTAGATGTAAAAATAACAATCATGCTGCTATTACAGCAGTTTACACATCTTACTTGGCAGGTTGTTACTGCAGCATGCAGGGTGCAGGAACAGGTTAGACCACTGATGTCTCTTCTCCCTCAGGAGCTTGTATTGGGCCTTCTAGCACTGTGAAAGCTATCCAGAAGGGAGGAAGTTTCCTGATCAAGTTGAAAATGATTTCTTTATATCCTGCAGCTAAAGTGTGTGGTGTCTTCAGTGACAGGGTCTTAAACTATGGTGGGAGCTAAGCATAATGGCAATAGTAAGTGTTTAGGGGAACTTCCTGACCAATAACTTATAGAGAGATACCTCATGGCTTGTGCTATAGTTTTCATTTGATAATCCATGTCTTCTGGGAGCAGCACTTTTCACCCATGCACAGTAAAACATGCATCAGTGCAAACTTTTTAAACTTGTATTTTTTATACAAGTTCTTACTACATAGTTCTGACTGACTGACAACTCATTATGGAGACAGAATTGGCCTCGAACTATAGTCATCCACTTGCCTTTTCCTCCCTAGCGATTGAATAAAAGAGTAAATGACCACACCTGGATTAAGTTGTATTTTGAAATTACCTTACTAATTTGTGAGTTTCTGTATAGCTTTTTCATACATCCTTAGTCTTAGCTAACCCATCAGCTACCTCTTCCTCTCCCCCATTTTCTTACTCCACCCCTGCTCAGTCTTTTAACCCTGAGTACTCCCTCTCTTCTTTCTTTCCACACATGTTGTACTATCCTGCCACTTATTTTTATTTACGTTGTATTGTAAGATAATGACTTCCTTCCATATGGCTTTTCCTAATGCTTTGGGTTAGCTCTTCCCATCACTTCCTGATTTCTGCCATACTCCCATGCCCTTCCCAGCTTAAGCCTTTCTTCCCCCAGCATTCTACTTCACTATTTCCATTTTGCCTATAACACACAATCCTCCATCCCTTAACATGCCACCCCAAGAAGCACTTTCCTGACTTCAAGATTTGAAACTAGGATCTCCATATGATGCAGAACGTACATCTTGGGGGAGGGTGCTGAACTACCTCATTCAGTGTAATTGTTTCCAGATCTACTTGGAAATTTCATGACTTCATTTTTCTTTACAGCTGAGTAATAATCAACTGTGTATATGTCACCCTTTTCTTATTCATTTGTCTGTTGGTGGACATCTATGTTGAATCTACTTCCTAGTTATTGAGAATAAAGCAGCAATGAACACGAATATACAAGTGTCTCTGTGGTAGAATATAAAGTCTATTGGGTTTATACCAATGATGATGAAGCTGAATCATATGGCAATTCTAATTTTAATTGTTTGAGAACTTTCAGACTGATCTCCAAAGTGACTACATTATGGGCAGCTAAACACCTTTTGATTGGACTTGAGGCCTGCTCCACAGGAGTGATGCCTATAACCATCATCCTGGTCAAAAGCCCTTGACTGGGGAGGTCATATGCTCTAGGGTAGAACCTGCTACTTTGCTAAATGGTCATGCTTCAAATTGCCTTCTAAAAGTTTATATTTATATCCATAGACCTGGGCTTCTCTAAATCTTGATCAAAAAGCTTTTATTTTGCATTAGGCAGCAGCCGATGGAGAGGCACATAACTAGTCAAAGTGCTGAGAATAAGAGACTCAGTCTGCATCACTAAATGGGATATCTATGTTAACCCCATCACCATCACTACCACTAAGGCTTAGGGAACATCATGGAAGAGGAGGAGGAATTCAAGGGCTAGATGGTGGGGAGAAGAGCTATGAATGCTGCATTCTGGATATGAATGGCGATCACAATCAGGACCTCACAGTAGCAGTGAAAAACTGCACAAAACCTATACGAGATAAAGCCAGCCAAAATCTTGGCAAAGGTGGGGTAGATGATCTACAAACCTCACCCCACAGTGAGGAGCTATTGTCAATGGATAGTTTCTGGGAGAGAGAGAGAGAGAGAATCATTCTTTATTGAGGATATTGCCATGACATCGTTTCCCAGGCTCCAGCAGAGAGCCCCACACCCATGATCTTATGGACAGTTCTAACTGGATTTATTGGGTTATATTAAAAAGGCATGAAGTGAGATGGAGAAATAGGGGAAGACATGATTATATTTCACTTTACATATATATGGGATTTTCAAAAGACTAAAGAAAATTTTAAAAGAAAAATAAGATGAAAGAAGAGAGACTAAAAGCGAGAAAAGCAATAATCATTTGTAAGATCATTTCCTGTGTTTCCAAATGAGGGCATGCTTTATTCAGATCACAAAAATGGCCACAGCCAGGCAACAGTGTGATGCAAAGTCCCTAACAACATGAGGAATCTCAGAAACGGGGAGAAGTCCTTAGCATCTGTGGAGTCCACTCTGTGTCCCAGGAAAGTCGCAAGTGTTACAGAAGAGTGTGGTGTGAAAATAGCCTTGCTCTGATGCATGCGTGTGCATATGTGCACACACACACACACACACACACAAGCTGAGCTAGATGCTGTGTTTGTTTTTTAGATAAAAAAAATCAAGATGAATCATTGTTGTAAGTGGTTAAGGGCATGCAGTTAGTAAAAGAAATGGCAAGAAAAGAGGAAGGGATGCGCAAAATGCATTATTTACTTCCAGATTTTCAGCCATGTGCATATAAACTTGGCTGGTCAGAGAAATGTGTATAGAAAAGAATGAGTCATAACCATCTATTTCTTCTGGGGAAGTTATACTTATGAAGAAACAAGAAAGGAAATATTCAAAGTCATTTTTAGATGTGTGGCTCATTGTTCTTTGCCTTCCTCACAAATCTCTGTATAAAATATTTTGAGAAGAAAATAAATCTTTTTTTAGACTGATATTTTCACCTCACAGAGCTATACATACAGAAGTAGAGCATCCTTCACAGTAGGAAAGAGTGGCTCATAGTAGAATTCTTGCAACTGTGTTCTATACATATATTTTAACAAGCATGCAAAAAAACATCTTATAATGGAGAATTTTGAAAAAATATTTAACTTAAAATTTATGCATGCTTTTATTTGTATGTCCCCTGGGAAACTTATTTCAATTTAAAATTTTTGGTTTCCATTCCTTTGGCCCCTGGGTCTAAGGTTATTTGGAGCTCTTCAGTGTGCTGGGTTTTTCAGTTGTTGATATGACACACCTGGGAAGAGGGAACCTCAATTTTGGAACTTCCTCCTTTGCAGTGGCCTGTGAGCATGTCTGTGAGGCATTTTCTTGATTGTTGAGTTATGTGGGAGGGCCCAGCCCACTGTGGGCAGTGCCATCCCTCGACAAGTAGTCCTGGATTGTATAAGAAAGTGGACTGAGCATAGACCAGAGGAGCATGTCAGTAAGCAAGTTCCTCATTGGTCTGTGCTCAGTTCCTGCCCCTACGTTCCTGCCCTGAATTCCTGTCTTGGCTACTTTTGAGAAGGGACTCTAAGCTGAGAGTCAAGTAAACCTTTTCCTCATGAAGTTGGTTTTCATAAGAGCATTTTTATCACAGCAACAGAAAGTTAATAAACATTTAAAGTACATAAACTTAGTAATGAGTGGTTTAATAACTGTTTCAAACTGGGAATATTTTAACTCTATTTGAGAAAAGTAGTCTATTTTGTAGTTTCTCTTGAGTTATGACAGTAGAGGAAAATACATGGGTTCAGTTGAGCCAAAATTGGTTGAAAATGGCATTATGTATTTGAGCTGAAATCCCAAGTTGTAAGGATATATTGATCCTAATATGATGGAAGCTGAGGCAAAAGCATCCTAATTTGAGGCCAGCCTGAGTACCTAGTAAGACTATCAATAGTAAACCCAAATTACAACAACAGAACAAAAACAAATATCTCAAAGCATCTCTCGTCTTCTAATTATTTATACACATATATTTTGCTTAAAATTTCAAATTGAGAATTCTTAAGGACATCCATCTTTACATATTAAATCTTAGTATGCTTTCAAAATCCTGAAAAGTCCCCAAAAGACACCTATTGGAGTGTGATGGCTAATCCTGGGCATCAACTTGACTGGATCTGGGATTAACTGAAATGAGAGAGATCTTCTTAATTGGATCACCTGAAGCTGGAAGACATGCCCTAAATGTGGGTGTTACCTTCTGACGGCAGCTAGTATAAAAGGCCACAGCAGAGAACACTGGGCTTCTTGCTGCTTGCCTTCTCTCTCTCTGGTGAGTTCATCTTGCTGCTGTAGATTGAAGACTAGCTGATCTTTTGGAATTCGTCAGACCTTTAGCACGAGATTGGGGCTACTGAGACATCCAGCCTCGTGGACTGAGCGACTACGGATTCTCAGCCTCTCCAGTATGGTGCAGCCATTGTTGGACTACTCGGACTCTATCCTGTGAGCTAAGCTGATAAATCTCTATACATATATATTCATTCCACCAGTTCTGTTTCTTTGGAGAACCCTGACTAATACATGGGGCAAAGGATTAAAGGTGTTAACTAGACTAAGAGGTAGAAACTTATCACTTTTAAGGCAGGCAAGCCAGACAATTCTTTCTTTACTTGAAAACAGATAGAACATATTTTAATACATTAAAAGAAAATCCTAATTCGAAATGAAAGTTGTCTCTTGTACCTACTACATGTCAAATACATTGTAGTTTTATCAATATCATACAGTGTCCAATAACCTTCATATGAATAAAAAGAAAGCCAATCATCATAGATAAGCTAGGATTTAGCTGTAACTTTAACACAGTTTAAAGCTGCTTTCCCTAGAATAACCCAGAAACGGTGTTGAGTTCAATATCAATCCTAACATGATTCATTCTTTAGGTATAATACTAAAAATGGCATATAAGAAATTGGAGTTCTGTTCAATTAAGATCTATTAATTACAGTCCATACAATTTAATAACTGAGTAATATTGGGGGAAGAGGTGAGACAGGGTCACTCCATAGACCAGGATGGTTAATAGCTAAGAAATACTGAATGACAGAATTAAGCCAATGATCTGCTTTTTCTTACTCAGAACATACTGTCATTGTTCCTAAATAAATAGCCACAGTGGAAAGGGAAGCAATGTGGCAGAAATTAAGAAATAAAGCACAAGAAGGATTAACATCCAACCTCCTGCGCTTTTATCTACAGCATGCCTTAAAACCAAAGAAAGACAGCAGAGCCATTAAAAAAGATTAAAGGTGTTAATTAGACTAAGAGATAGAAACCTATCACCTTTATGGCAGGCAGGCCAGACTAAATCTTCTAATGGACTGAAACACACACACACACACACACACACACACACACACACACAAACCGAGAGAGAGAGGGAGGGAGAAAGAGAGAGAGAGAGAGAGGCAAGAGAGAGAGTTTTGTTTCTATTGAAATCCCATTGATGATTGTATTAAATATACTTGTTCTAAACCAGAAACAGTTAAAAATACATGGAGAATATTTTTTCACATACTCTCCTTCTAGTAACTAGGAAGTGGGCCATCACCAAAAACTAGGTCTCCCCAGGGTATACCCATGCCTTGATCTTGTACTTCCCACCTCTAGAAGAATAAGAAATAAATGTCTACAATGCAAAAGCCACGAGTTAATATTACCTTACCCTAGCAGCCTAACTGAGTAAGACAGCAATACCAATGGTTATTCTTGACTTCTGGAAAGACACATTTTCATTATCATATGTCAATCAGGATGTCTCATCCCAAACTTGCTCTACTGAATTCAATTTCTTTTATCCATTCACTACAGTGTTCAGCAGAATTCTGCCCATGAATCTAATCCCACCTTATCCACAGTCCCTTTTCTCTCCACATTTCAGTCACTCTGTGTCCTTTTGTGTCTCTTTATTTCTCTCTCTCTCTCCATTGTTTCATACTCTTTTTAAAAAATTATTTTATTTATTGTTTTTATTTTTATGTGTATGAATGTATTGCCTGCATGTGTGTAAGTGCACCTGTCATGCAATGCCAGCAGTAGCTGCCTGGAACTGCAGCTACTAAGGGTTGCTAGCCACAATGTGGGTACTGGGAATCAAACCCTGGTCCTCTCTAAGAACAACTATTGCTCTTAACAACTGGCCATCTCTCTAGACCCCATTCCATACTCTTCAATTTTCTTGATGTATACACAACAGTACCATATCTTTATTTACAGTGCAGTATTTACCCACAGCAGTGAATTCACGTTTCATGATGAACCCTGCATATCCATGGTCATTTCTTCCTATTCATCTCCAAATCAATATTTCAATCTATGTTTATATTACCCTTCACAGCTTCTTTTTGTCACCCATAATGAATCATTTTTCTCTTTATTAAATTATACAAAATAGGAAGAAAGTAACCATTTCCTTACTTTTTGCCCTTTCTCTACAATTATTTTAATAATTCTGACTAATGCATCTGTAATAATCCACTTATGTGCATTCACAAATTGGTTCTGATCATCAGTATCTTTCACAGGCAATTTTTGCAATGACACCCAACTGTCCATGTTCTATGCCATCTTGAGAGAGATTTCTAAGATTCAGACAGTTCATATCATTCTGTTTAATGCCCTGCTGTAGTTTCAAACTGCTCTTAGGTTCCAAAGGCTTAGCTTTATAGACTCCAGACCTACTCTACCTTTCTTTTAAAGTCCAGACAAAGTTTCCTAATGTCATAACCATTTCCCAAAATATTTTTTCTTGCTCATCTTTTATCCTATTGATCTTTAGGTCTAAATTTGTATACCAGCAAGTTCAGTAATTTCTTCTCTGAGAGGGAATAAATTTGGCTCACATTGCCCCAAGATAATAATTATCACATTGACTCTTAGCTGTCATTTCAGAAGAAGACAGCTCTTTGAGATGAAGATCATGTACCATACCCCAAAGCGGACCACATAGTGAACATCCAATCAATATTTAATGACTGACTGGCTGCCTATCTGATGGTACTTGGGGGTGGTTCAATAATCTGCTTCATATGTAGATGTAAGGTTAGACTGTATTCATTCAGAAAGGTATCCTATTCTGCAGAGTTCTTTTTATTGAATATTTGAATGTACATGTTGGTACAACCTGTCAAATGACAGAAACTTGGCAATGATATAAGCTGCCTCAATTGAGACATATTATTTAGTATGAACACCAACATTTAGAAAACTGAAATCTCTTTCAGAAATCTTTTAATTAGGTAGTCCTTTTTGTTTGCATATGGTGTTGCACATCCTGTCACTAATAGAAATTAACTTGGATTTCATTTGGAATGCACACTGATAATTATTCTTCCTTCTCAGATAAATGCACAAAAGATAGCAATGAAGAAGTTTCCTTTAAAATTGAAATTGGGATTACTCCAAAAAACCTGAACATTCATTTCAGGCTCATAAACTATGTCATTTCTAAAGACTGTAGCCAGGATTGAGTGTCTTGTCAGTTATTTTTTTATTCCCAGAGCATCAACAAGACCTCCTTCAGGCATAGTAAACTGTCACCAACCCACGATCATATCATGTTATAATTCTAGGCTCTCATAAGTATGCATGTGATAAACCCCAGGACTTTATAAAGCCATAACATTTTCAAAATTATATGTGTACAAGAGTATTTATCTGGAACAGGCTCCAGATCAGTTATTGGACTTGTCAACTAGATTCAGACCTCCAAAGAAATTAATGATTAATGCTAATCATTTTACAGGCAAAATAAAAATATTTATTTATATATTTCTATGTGAAAAGATTATCTTTGAGACAGGAAAAAATCATTTATTTAATGAGATAAAATAGTCACATTTCAGGTTATTTTCCAGTACATTAAATTATAATCTGGTAATAATACAATTAAAAGTCTATTATTCAGAGCTTTCATTGCTGTGGTCAAAGACTTGTCAAAACAAACTCTTTAAAAGTAAAGGGCAACTGTAAAGCCTACAAACCACAACAACGACCAGCCCAGCAAGTAATCTCTATTGGTTCAAAAGTGGCACTTTTATCTTGTGGGTAATCAACAGCCTTCTGTGTGAACTTAAGGCTTGCTTAATGAGAGGGAACTCATGTGTAGTACTCTAAACATACCCAAATATGTATGGTTGGAGATGGCATAGATTCTAGAGGAAAACCTACTTTTGTAACATCCCTAGACCAAGGTAATTTCATACTATATTCTAAATGTGTATCATTATATTTACAGATAAGAGTACCGCTCACCATTCATCAAAGAAACTTCTTTTTACAACGGATGGAGACCAATATGAAGATCTGTAACTGGTCAAAAGTAGAGAAAAAGTGTCTGTGAGGTACCCAGTCCCAAGTGACATACACATTCACAATGCAATCTCTACATGAAAGATCAAGGGACTGTCTCAGAACAGAGAGCAGAAAGAATATTGGTGCATTTCTCAACTCTCACCTGCAAAGCTTCATCATGAAGCAGATGGTGATTAACGCAGAGATCCACAACTGATCAAGCTGCAGAGAATAAGAGACTGTGAGAGCTTATCCCTGATTAGGACACCTATATCAAACCTCTGTCACCTAAGGTTCAGGGATTATTGTGGAAGAAGGTGCAGAAACAGTGTAAGAGCCAGAGAGGGTGGATGGTTACAAGGAAACAGAGTCTTCTGAACAGCTGGGAAGTTACTTGTATGAACTCACATTAATGATGATAGCATTCACAAGACCCACGTAAGCTCAAGCCAGAAAAAATTCCACCATAGAATGGGGAAGAGAAGCTCCAACTGTAGCCAAGGAACTATTGGCAACCGATAGCTGTTGGGAAGAGAAGAATCTGTTTTCTTTAGGGATGTGATGCTAGATAGGTTAACCCAGTTCCAGTGGATGATCCCACAACAGAGGGCATTTGGGGAAACAAATTTGATTAGGTAGGCTTCTATAAATATGACAGAATACATGAAATTTGTTGGAAGGCATTCCTAGGGGTGCAGATGGGGAGAAGGTCTAAATATGAACAAAATATATAAAATTTGTAACAATTCAATAAAAATCAATCTTTTTAAGTAAAGGATTTTTGGGGGAGGGAGGGAGTCACAGTTTTAGTAGTGTCAGTCAATAATCTGTTGGTTCCATCATTTCTAATCAGAAGTGAGACAGAGTATGACCGCAGAAAGACCTGGTGAAACAATGATGGTCATCTCATGATGGTGAGCAGTCAAAGACAGAGTACAGTTCCTGCAGTAGTCAATGTTCATGCTTCCCCCATTCATTCCAGTTAAGCCTTTTGCACATGTGATGGTGTTGCCCAAGTTCAGGGCAGGTTTTCCCTCCTCACTTATCCTCTGTGTAAACAACCCCACAGACACACCTGGAGGTGTACTTTGCTAATATCCTAGGTACTTCTCAATGCAATCAGGGTGAAATCGAGATGAACTGCCACAAAGGGAAAAAACTTTGGATTTTTTAAGGTCTTTTTTTATTGAACTGTTGAGAATTTCATACAATATATTTTGATCCTATTTAAACCCCTTCCCTTATCTGTTTCCGATTTACTTCCCTCTGCCTGATTTCATGAACTCAACAGTAGATAATCTACTATATTATGTTATATTATATCAGAACATATTGTATTGTATCATAGCATATCATATATACATAGAGAGAAAGAGAAAGAGAGAAGATAGGTTTTCTTGAGATAGGAGCTCCTTGTTGTAGCCCCAGTGGCCTGGAACTCACTATGTAGACCAGGCTAGCCTTGATCTCACAGAGAGATTTGCCTGTCTTTGCCTCCCAAATGCTAGGATTAAAGGAATGCACCTCCACACCTGTGTGTGTGTGTGTGTGTGTGTGTGTGTGTGTGTGTGTATATACATTTTAAATGTTTACTGGTTCAAATTTGTCTCCCCACTAGAGCCTGGTTAACCTACATAGAGGTACATTCTTAAAGAGGACTGAACCTCCACTTCTCAACAGCGAACAGTTGCCTGTAGTTACTCAGTTGGGGTCGAGGTTTCTCACCCACTTACCTGCTTCTGTACTTGAATTTTGTCTGACTTGAGCTTATGTGGAACTTCTCCATGATGTCACCACTGCTGTGAGTTCATATGAACAACTTCCCAATTGTGTGGAAAGCTCTGTTGTCTTGGAGTTATCTACCTCTTCTGTCCCTTACAAGCTTTCTGACCCCCTCTTATGCAATGATCCATGAGCCTTGAGAGGCAGAAATTAGATATGTGTCCTATTCAAGGATAAGCACCCTGCATTCTTTGATTCTCTACACATTGGCTTGTTGTGGATCTCTGTGTTAATCACTGTCTTCTGTATGATGGATCTTATACAGTAAGAGTTGAGAGGTGTGTTAATGTATGGATATAACAATAAGTCAGTTAAAAACTATGTCTGTTTAGCAGACTAATAGTATTGGGGTCTCCCTTATGGCCTGTGACTTGTTAAGCTACAAGTTCCCATGTCTAATATCAGTGTCAGATACTGACTCTATCTTCTGAAGTGGACTTTAAATCCATGCAGAAAGTGATTGGTCACTCCTATATCATTCCTGCCACTACTGCAGCAGTGGGCGTATCTTGTGAGGCTAATTGTTGTACCTTCACAGGATTCACAACTGGGCAAGATTGGTGATTATTTTTCTCTTCCAGTAGCATGCATAGCTCCTTCCAGCACTATGAAATATAGCCAGTAGAGATAAAGCTTTGAAATCATCACCAGCTTATATCTTCTTGTTTTTCTGCTTATGTATGTGGTGTCTTTAGCAATTGGGGCTTATTCTGAAATGAGTGCAAACTGATGCAGGCACCGTGCAAATCAGTGTGGAGAGTCCTCTAAAAGTTAGAAATAGATCCGCCACATGGTCCAGCCATATAACTCTGGGTCATGTACCAAAAGGACTTTATATCTTTCTATAGATACCTGATACCTGCTCTTCCGTGTTCATTGCTACTCTATTCACAATAGCCAGGAAGTGAAACAACATAGATTCCCATCACCTGGTGAATGGACAATAAAATATGGTGCATTTAAAAAACAGAATATTTTTCAGCTGTTCAAAAAATTAAATTATCAAATTTTCAGGTAAATGGATGGAACTGGACACAATCATCTTGAGTCAGGTAACTTGGACCCAAAAAGTCAAATGTTACACGTTCTCTCTCATAAGTGGATACAAGCTTTGACTCCTTTATGTGTATTTCAGTTGTAAAATCTATAGAGGCCAGAAAACTAGTAAATGGCCATAGGGGGTAGCATCAAGGGAAGAAGATAGATAGAATTCAGTGGCATAAAGGGGGAATAGTGGACTAGGAAAATTTAAAGGGGGGTGGGGAATGGGAGGGCAGGGCAGAGGAGGGAGGATGCAGTGGAAGTATAAACATTAAATGTCTTTAGGAAAAGCTACATGGAAACATACCACTACAGAAGCTTCTCAAAGTATGTACATACACATTATAAAAACAATTGCCTGTAGTTTGGACTTTTACATTTTTATGTGCAAGTGGATGCCATAGAAATGATATATTAAAGGTAATCTTTCTTCGCATGCAAAAAAAAAGTGTTTCTGGGGGCTGGAGAGATGGATGGCTCAAGAGTTAAAACACTGACTGTTCTTACAGAGGGCCATGGTTCCACTCCCAGCACCCACATGGCAGCTAACAACTTTCCATAACTCCAGTTCCATGGGATCTGACGGCCTCTTCTGTCCTCTGCTGGCATTGCACGACATGGGTGCACTTACATACATGCAGGCATACACACATACACAACAAATAAAAATCATAAATAAAATATTTTTTAAAAAGTGTTTCTGGAATACTGCAAAGTACATTTTTAGACCCCAAAGGGTGGCTTATACTTGCTTCATATAGTGCCTCATAAATCCCTCATTTTTTCCCCTTTCATCCTTTCCCTGTCTTTGTAACTTAGTCTTAATTCTTGTCCATGGGTCAAGACTCTTATTGAATGAAATCTGCTCAAAGTCTAAACTGGAAATGGAATAGCAGAGAAGTTATTAAGAAACTGCTGATGCTAAAAAGATCTTTTATGAAATATTTAATTTGAAACTATGAATTAGCATTTGCCTCATATACTCTGCACTGAAGAGAAAACTGTATAGATTTTCCAAAATACACTAAATACCAAAATATTCACAGAGAAAAATATGAATTTAAACTGATATACTAAGCAACTTCATAGAATTCCATTTTCATTCTAAATAATGCTTAGAAAAGACTATAATGAATTTATAAGTATTATTGTGGTTGAAGGCTCTTTATTTATGAAAGATCTAATACATTATTTTGTTTTCCATTTCATACAACAGCTTGGAGACACCATAGCAAATGTCAAAAGGTTTTGAATTTTAAGATAAAGAGGACAATAAATAATTGAGTCTTTATTTAGGGATAATCTCTATTTTTGGTGATCCTATCCTGATGAACTACCTCAGAAATGCCATGTAAACAATCAAAGACCCTGGAAGTATTCCTTGAACTATCACACAGTTTCTACTACATTTATTTATTTATTTAATTGTATGAATATGAGTGCTTTGTCTGCATACATATAGGTGTAACATGTGTATGCACTACCAATGGAGAACAGAAGAGAACTGAAGTTGGAACTGAAGTTGCTGATTGTTGTTAGCTGTTGTGTGAGTGCTTGGAATCAAACCCCAAGCCAGTGCTCTTAACAGCTGACCCATTTCACAAGCCTCTCCATTACTTTTAACAGAGGTAGCTTTGCAGGTCCCTGAACTCCATCGAGATAGTTTGTGCTGATCTTCTGAATTCTATTGTTTAATCTTATTCTGATCCTGAAAGGAATACAGAAAACCCCTCTGAGATGATCATAGGTTTTCAGAAGATCAGAGGAGAGATACAAACAAAAGACCAAACACTGGGCACATTAGCCTAGGACTGACCTTGAAGTTACTGTTCGAAGTTTCATTTTAGAATGCCTCCTTTTAAGGAAGATCTACTTCATACATTATCCTCTGTTTCACTTCCCAGGGAAGTGCAGACTGGTCACTATCTTGGGATGATCCTTTCCTATACTGTTTTCTTTTGCTGTGGAAATCATTGTGATCTTGTGCTAACAATGAGAGCTTATATTACTTTTCACATGATAATAGGACTAGATCCAGAATGGGATAGTTAACAGGACCATTACTTGGTAGAACTGTTACATAAATTTCAACAACGTCATCAAAATTTTGAAAAACTGGAATACACTCTCCATAGGGAAGATGTTAAAGAAATATAAAATCTTATTTATATTTTTAATAAACCACAATAGTCTTCAGTTCTGAATTAATAAATTGGCTTGTCATTATTTTGTTAGTTGGTATTAATTGTGTAAAGCAGTGGATTCTAAAGGACCATTTTAATATATGTATATTGCATATGTATATATTAATATATGTCTATAATGTGCTGTAATCATATTCACCTCTTATTCTCTTACCCCTTGTCTTCCTCCTATTGATCTTCTTCCTTTTATCTAATTTCTTCCCCCTTTTCATTTACTGATTGATTATTTTCAGACAAGGCCTCCCACTAACCCAAGCTGACCTGAAATTTGCTGTGTAGACCAGGCTGGTTTCCTTCTTAAAGAGTACCTCTGTCTCTGCCTCCTGAGTGCTGGTATTAAAGGATGTGCCATCATGTCCAGCTAATAATATGCATCCGTGTCCTTTTTTTCTATAGATCCCACACTTGAAAGAAAATACATGATATTTTCTTTTCTAGGTATGTCTTAACTTACTTAAATGATGATCTCCAGTTCTATCCATTCTCATGTCAGCAATTTGTTTCATTATTCTTTTTTTAAAAATATCTTATTTATTATTTTTATTTTATGTGTACGAGTATATTGCCTGCATGTGTATAAGTGCACCTGTGTCATGCAATGCCCACAGAGGTCAGAAGATGGTGTTGAAATCTCCTGGAATTGGAGTTACAGAAGTTTGTTAGCCACCATGTGGGTGCTAGAGTCCTCTTCAAGAGCAGTCAGTGCTATTAACCACTGACTCCTATTTTGAAGTAGAGTCTAAATAGGAGTCTCTAGACCCCTATTTTATTTTACTTTGTGACTTAATTCTCTCTCTCATATATATACATGAGAGAGAATTATTACATACATACATATATAATAAAATATGTGATACACGCTTTCCTAAGTATGTCTTAATTTACTTAACATCATGATTTCTAGTTCTATCCATGGTGGATATCAACCTTCTGTAACTCCAGTTTCAGGGGAATTCAACACCATCTTCTGACCTCCACAGGCATTGCATGACACAGGTGCACTAATATACACGCAGGAAATATACTCATACACATAATCTAAAAATAAAAATGTTCATCCTCCTGTAAGCAATTTATTTTATTCTTATTCTTTAAAAATAATATGCATATAGGGAGAAAAAGAAAGAGAGAAAGTCAGGAAAAAGAAAGAAAGCACTTAACCCATCAACCATTGACCAATAACTTGGCTATAAACCCAATGAATTGCGTGGTATTTGTTTTTCTAGGTTTTTGAGTAACTTTCACTCTCATTTGCATAGTTTTCATATTAATTTACATTCCCATAATTTCACTCAATGGAGTTTAGTGGTTACTTTCCAGTGACAGGGTTTGTTAATTTTCTAGGTATCTCTGCATTTCTTTCACAAGCCGAAAGGGAATTTAGGTTATTTGGAAAATACTAGTTATATTCTTAAAAGTATAAGGCCTCCCTTCTATTATTATCAATATTTGTTGTTTTGTTTTAATAAATTGCCTTGAAGTAAAATAGTTTTGAGGCTGAAATCTCTTTGTTCTTGTACAGAGAGTGGTGGTACATACCTACAATCCTAGTACTTGGGAGGCTGAGGCAGAAGGATGGTGAGTTCCAGGCAAGCCTTGGTTGCATATTTAGATTCTACTTCAAAACAACTAAAAATCATTATTCAGATTACAATGTAAGGACCAAGTCTCCACTGAATGAACCTGCTCCAAGCAGCAAGCAGGCCCTACTTGGAGGCCAGGGGAAGGAGGACTAGGATTTGATTATGCATCAGATTTCATTGACTATCCTGGGCACTCAGATTATAACATTCTTTTGTGTCAGCTTTAAATATGCAGGGAAATGAGGGAGGCACGTGCACTTGTGTGTTTGCACACAAGCAGATAGAAAGGATAGCCGGTGATCCAGAGTCTTCTGACCTTCACACAGCATCAGGCCCTTCAAATATTGATTCAGTTTAGTCTGTCTTTACTGAAATGAAATATATACTATGTGCTTCACTAAGGTCTGGTCTGTGGATGCACTTCTGTAAATTGAACTAATAAATTAAATACATTTTCTTGTAGTTACGTTGGGAACAAAGGTGGCTAGTTTCCAATGAAAGAATATGTTAACTCTTAAGATCCCTTTGAACTTCAATTCTAAGCTAAAAAGTAACGTCAGATAATCTAGAAAATACTAACTATAGTCTTTAAATTCTTAACACTTGAAGGTATTTGTGTGTGGTTTGCTAATTCTCAAGTATAAACTATGATTTGGCACTCCAGTTCCTGATGCTTGAAGCCAATTCGACCACGGGAGAAATGAAGCACAGACGGAAAACAGAAAAGTGCATTTTATTAAGGAATTTACCGAGCGCTAAAGACAGACCAGCACAAAGGTTAGAAATACCCAGATACATCTTTAAAGGCCTTTACAGCAAATAGATTATCTCTTTGCTCCTTTTTAACACTATATCTCTCTTTAAATTATAGTGCATTAATGTTTTGTTTAGCCAGCACTGGGGGAATTAAAACTGTAAATAACTCTAGATAGAATATTTGTGTTTGAAACTTCCCTTAACAGTTGTCCTTGGCCCTTGCACTGAATTCATGATACTAAGGTTCAGAGAGAGAAGGAAAGAATGTTACTTAGGCCGACAACTAACAAGCACGGTCCTTGTTTGCTGTTGGAGCATGCCAAACTGAGGAAAAGCAAGGACGATAGCCCGAAATGGTTATTGAGTCTATTATGAAATGGTCTATTTTTTGTAAGAGCTCTGTTATAAAAATAAAATGATAAGAATCTATAAAACTTTCTGTTTGCTTTGATTTAAAACTCTAATAATATTAAAATATTAAAATGCTCTTTTATATAAAGCTAATGTGATTCTACCTAATCATTGCAACCCATTTAAATTCTTTCCTCTGCAACCACAAAAATAGTGTCTTTTGCTGCATAAAAACTGACCAAATAGAAGCAAGTTTTCCTAAAGCCATATTGGAGTAGAACATTAATAGCTTCCTCATCCCTTTTTATAGTCACTTTGTACAATAACAAGCCTCCAAAATAGACTATGCATTTCCAACACAGTCTGACCAGTACAGTCAAATTACCACTTTCTGTTAACATTCACTGATGAACGGAGACCATAGTTACCTAGCAGTTGAAGGCACGTTTATGTCTATTAACCGAAGCTGCTGTTTCAATTTCATGATATATCCACTGAGAATGTCATCTTAGTGGTATTTCTTGAACATGTGAAAAGCACTCAGTTCATGTTAATAAAAATACCTTCATAGCCAAATGCTATGTGACAAATAACTCTTTTCGTGTATGGCCAACTTTGCTGTGAGTCACAACCTCGTATGGAGTTCATAATAAAGTGTGAGGGTTGCAAAATTTTGGCCACAGTAAAATATTTCTGAACACACAATGTTCAAAATTTAATAAAAAGTCAAATGTGTAGTAAACATGAGGTGCTTCTGGCTGTCACACAGTCTTGCTGCAGCCTGGTTCTGAACACACAACATACGCACTTTGCACTGTGCATTTTTGTTGAAACTCTGTGACTCAGATTTGACTCTTTTATGCTATAAACTGCAGTGTTTTGTTATAAATACAAAGTTTTCTGCCCTTACAGAAACAGTGGCTTAATTACAGGAAAAAAATGGTTAAAATAGTCCTACCATTACTCTTCGGCAAGTATCATATTGGTCTATTGTTAGATGTTATTCAGTTGGAATGTTTGATTTTAAAATTTTTGTTTGATCTGCTTCTGACTGAGTTTCAAAAAAACCATTAGATGAATTTTTGCTTAAGATGAGGATATATTTTTTTCCAAGAATTTCTAAATAGTCCTAAACATATATACTTTATTTTTTTATTTTATTTTATGTATATGAGTGTTATGCCTGCATGTATGTGCACTCATGACATGCAGTATCCACAGAGGACAGAAGAACACATTGGATCCTCTGGAACTGGAGTTACAGATGGTTGTTAGCTGCTGTGTGGGTGCTGGGACTTGAATCTGGGTCTTCTGCAAGAACAGCCAGTGATCTGAACTGCTGAGCCATCTCTCCAGTTCCACATACATATTTTATACTGTATTTATGCAAAATAGTATTGTCAATATTGACGATTATAAAATGAAAATATTGATTAACTCTGAAAAATGTTGAACATACTCTGCATTTGAAGTAACAAATATTCAGTCAAGATTTAATTCTTTCTGTAAAAATAAACAAGCACATTCATTATATTAGTATGGAAATTTAACTTCAATCTTAATAAGTGGTAAAATTATATGTCTAACAAATAATTTTTCAATGTAGATTTTTATTGGATTTTTGTGCATTTCATACAATACATCTTGATCATATTAAGACCCCCTCCCCTATCTGCAATCTCGCCCACAAGATGACGTGCACTCTGTATTATATGCTAATGCCTATTAAGTCAGGCTTGTGTCCTCAAATGTTCCTGGGTGTGAGTTCATCCACTAGAGTCTGTTAGGTCTATCTAACACCACTTCCTTAAAAAATATCAACTCTCCCTCACCCAGCAATAATCAGCTGCCAAATAGATCTCAGCTAGGGTTAGGGCCTCTTGTCCATCTCCCCAGTTCTATGCTGGTTTTTGTCTCATGGAGTTTGCATGGGTCTTGTGCATGCTGTCACAATTGCTGTAATTTTACATTACCAACTTCCCAGAAGCCTGGGAGACTGTTTACTTATGGTCATGTACCACCCTGGCTCACAATCTTTGCCTCCTCTTCTGCAATGGTCACTGAGCCCTGGGTGAGTAAGGTTTAATACAGAAGTCCTATCCAAGGACACATGATAGTCTAAGGAATCCCCAAATAACACAGGGTATTGTCACAGGCTTTGATTACCTCCCAGAGCTTCAGGGTAAGACTCTATTGCTTAAGACGGGCCACACATTGGACACAGGACTTGGAGCAGCAGAGCTGGAACTGACCTGGAACATTCCTCTCTGAAGAATTGATTTTAAATGACTTCATTATGATTTATTATCAGAAAATGTTTGATTTTTACACAGATCTTATATAGCTGTACCTGGGGTCATGTAAAAAGTTTCTTGGGTGCAAAGAGGACACAAGTAGAAAAGCGTAAGAAGCCCTGAATTTCAGTCAGAATCAGAGCTAAGGTAGAGATACATCCAGGCATCTTTTTAGGTAGTCAAGGAACACAGTGAAATTTGATTCCACCTCCTTTGTTTCTTAAAAAGAACAAAGAAGTTTTAGTTAATAAACTAGATTAGAAAGTGAAGGCAACATGCTATGCAGAAATGAGCATTTACGGTTGGTCCCTTGCAGGATTCTGTTAGAGAATAAGCATTTGGTAGTTATTCTGAACCATTCCTGTCTCCCTTGTTGACAACAGAGTATCTGCATATTTTTCACAGTCTAGAAAGCCTATGCTTGTGGAGTTAGAGAAATGGCTCAGCAGTTAAGAGGACTGTGTGATTTTTGCAGAGGACCTGGTTTTGGTTCCCAGGACTCATGTCAGTTAACAATCGTCCTTAACTCCAGTTCTAGGGGATCTGACTCCCTCTTCTGACTTCCACAGGCATTGCAAAACATGGGCACACTTACATACATGCAGACAATATACACATGCAGATAAAGTAAAAATAATAAATGAAATATTTAAAAAGTAAGTCTATTTGTAGCTGAAACTGAAGAGCTCAAATTGGAGCTACATATATCATATGTGGCATCATGGAGCTACCCAATCAGGAATTAGTATTACCTGGTTTGCTCTGATGTCTTTTATTACAGTCTGAGAAAAGGAGGCTGACTTATATGAAATTCTCCACCAATATTCAAAGAAATCACAGGCAGCTCAGAACACAGGCAGTTTGGGGCTTTTGTCCAGAAAGCTGTCTTTGACCTTTATGAATTATGCTTATAGCATCCTTTGAACATTAATGTAGCTCGATGTAGTTTCTTTCCTGGGTCAACTATTTAAACTACTTCTGGCTTTTGGCCTCCTGTCATCTGAATTTTTTCAACTTTTTGCCCTGAAATTTAAGACAAGAGTATCAAGCCAAAGCTTTTCCTCATTGGAGTATAGTTAAAATCTGTCATGACGATTATTTGACTTCACCTTGAGTTTTTCTTCTGAGAATTTCAGTCTCTAAAATTTCAGATGATGAAAGATCATCATTGCAGACCCTGGAGGCCTGTCATATGTTTACCATGGGCAGCAGTACCATCTTAAACCCTGAGAACTTCATAAGGCATTAAGACCAGGGCAAAATATTAAAGACAAACATAACTTTATCCACAGGATGAGCAATGACCTTAATTTAGTCAATAGATTTCAGACAAAGACATTCAAATATATTTGGCTTCTAAAACATAAGCACTGAACTGTGAAAACATGTTTGGTCATTCTTTACAATTTAAAATAATAAAAGTGCTATTCAAATATGCCACCCATCATTTATGTATACCAAATATCATTTCATTTCTCAAGATTTTTCCATTGGAGGTAAGATTTGATACTTTTTGAACCTAAGCATTTTTAATAAATACTTCTGCCTTCTTCTAAGACAGGTCGAAAACTGCACTTGAAGTGATATGTATCCTGGCTGTGCTTCCATTCTCAGAAAAACAATGAAAGCAGTTGGTGTTGTGATGGTGCTAATATATTCATGCAATACATTGTTAGACATATGGGAATCCAGGTTTTCTCTCTTGCTTGTAGATTTTAAAAGGGAAGTTCTAGACATGCATTTTATGTACATAAAATATAATGTTCAAATAGGGACAGTGTATAAGAACACAGTGCTTGTCAGCTATGTGCTGCCAGCAGAGAGGAATTTTCAGTGTGTGGTATTTTAGACTTCATTATATTGTCCCATGGAGCATTCCCCAAAAAAGTAGCAGGTGAAAAATCAGGAGCATTCAAATGAAATAATACTCAAGGGGTGAGGATTGTGCTTTTTGCCCTCAAATTGTCTCTATTGACAGAGTTGACTTCACTTTGCCATTGAACTCTGACAAGGTGATTATTTTTAAAAACCCAAATATGGTGCATAATACATTTTAGCCTGAAGCTAAAAGTTAAGTGTGAATATTCATTCATTTTTGCTCTTCCATGGGGGAAAAAAAAGAAAATCTGTGGCCAGAGTTACAAAGTGCTAAGCTCTATCAATTACATAGAGTTAAGGAACAATGTTTAAATGGATTCATTTTTAACAAAAGGAGATTCTTTTTATTTTGATACTGAGATTTTGTTGGGGGGAAGAGAAATTACACTTTTTTATTCACAGTAGCCTACCAATTTAGCAGGAAAATAGCATATTTAAATATAATAAAGCACACAGTCCCCACACAGAATGCACACAGTGTCACACTAAAGTGACAAGCATAAGTGCACCTTGTCATCAGAGATGTGCCCCAGAGCTGCAAGTATGTGCTAGCAACGACAGTCAGAGCAATCTGTACTTTGCTGTTTGGCTCTATAAACTCTGTCCCCAAAGATCTTTGAGATAGTGTCCCTCTGCTGCAATAGTGGAAGTGGCCTGAGCTATAGTTAATGGTATGACTCGGTCAGGTGTAAGTTAGTGAACAAGTCTACATCCTCCGGCTAGCACTGTGATGGGTTACTCATTAGGTCCGGGTTTCTAGTTCTCAGAGTTTTAAACACCAATGGGTCTTTCAAGAGGAGCTAAATCACAGCTGATGTCACAAAATTTTTGTTAATTAAGCACATAAAGACAAACTGAATGTGGAATTTGGGTGTATCTTACTGTGCATTTTGTACTTCAAATGATGACCATTCACTTAGTAAGTGTTCTGTACAAACATGCAGGCAGTAGCACATAGGTCTTAGGTAACATAAATCCTGGTCATTGATCCTCTTCGCTTGAATCCATGTAAGTCAACTAGAGCAAAATTCATTTCCTTGTAAATGGTGACAAAAACGATATATCAAGGAAGTTGTTAAACAATTCCATTTTTTGTCGGCATAATATTTTTATTTTGATTTAATGTTTTAAGTAAAATATCAGAAAAAAAGAACAAACTGATTTGATTCCATCTGAAAAATCACAAATATCAATGATATAATGATATTTATTGACTCTTTCCTTGGAGTTTATCAAATTACAGTTCTGAGTCTTCTCTGCACTCTGGTCCCTCTTCCCAACACAGCACATTTTATCCGGACTTCGTTTTTGTTTTTACTTCAGTTTGGTTGATTTTAGGTTTTGGCTTCTTTGTTTTAGTTTGGTTTTTTGACCTCATCTCTGCATGCAGCCCAGGCTGGTCCCAAATTTTCAATCCTTCCTCTTATCCTCTCTAATGCCCTTACTCTACATATAATACCATCAAAAATAAACTGGTTGAATGAAATTTACTCAATACAGTCGGAGAAGGAAAAGGTCAATATTTGGAATACTGCCTACGATGATTATATTTAAGATATTATTTAATCCTCCCTAAGTTCAATTTTGTTTTAATAATCTTTCCTTTTTGAAAACTATCTTTAATGTTGAAATAAAATTAGAGAAATTCCTTAAATTATTTGAGGGGTCATAGCAATTTTTAAGAAATTCTGAGGTGCACATTTTTGAGCATTTAGTATTCCAACTCTGAGTAATTATAATATGATTTGAGTTTAAGTCGAGATCGGTTTATATAGCACATGGTGTCTGCACTTGAGAAAAGTCAGGATTTACCACAGAAAGAAATGCTGAGACAGTGGCCCTATGTAACAATCAGTAGGGCATGGTGATGCACGCATTTAATCCTAGCACTGGGAGAAAAAGGCAGGTGGATCACTGTGGCTTTGAGGCTAACCTGGTCTATGTAGTAAGTTCCAGGCTAGCCAGAGCTACATAAGTGAGACCTTATCTTCAAAAGAAAAAAAGAAAGAAAAGAAGAGAAAAGCTAACAATCAATGTGTAGAAAATAGAGAAAATTACGAACGTCAAACAAATGAAAAAGAAAACAGGAAATTTCACAATTCATACTTTTAAAAGTGTTGTTTTCGCAATTAAGTAAATTGATCCTTTCAATACTCTGAGAAGAAAAACCCATTCAACAGAAAAAGAGAAAATGGCTCAACAGTACAAAGATGTCCAATTCTATTCATCATTAGAAGAATACAAATTAAAACTACACTAGACAACAATTTTGCCTACCAATTTGACAAAGATTAAAAAATCTGATAAATGTTGTGTTGCTAAGGGGACAGGAAACAAATAGTCCCCCTTTGCTTGATGATATAAAGTAAGTAGTAGAAACCAGATGAAAGGCAATTTGGCACTAGCTATTGGAGTTTGAAACCCAGCATCTTTTGACCTAACAGTTCTCAGCTACCAGGAATAGTACATGAACGTATTCTTACGAGCATATTTTCTAGGACTGAAGCAGACACAGACTCACTGCCCATCAGCAGTGGACTTCTATAGACGTAGAACATAATTCTGCAGCAGACAAAAATGAGTGTGTCCTTTGCATATTGGGACAAAAAGAATGAGAAAATACATTACTAAAAGCAGAAAATGGTAAGGCACGAAACTGTATATAACATGCCACCTCTTCTGTTTTAAAAGAGGAAAGAATATTCCCATTGTGTGGAAACATCTGTGTGTGTCTCAGACATTGCCAAATAGATTCAAAATAAAGAATACTGTAAGTACAAATATGGGAAGTGATTAGGAAAGTGGCAGAGGGTTACTCCTTGCTGAGTCCATTGCAATCTGAAATAACATTTAAATGAATACATAAAGGAATTTATAGGAGAAAAATGTGATTTTCTAAGTTGTAAATCTACCAACGTACTCCTATGAAATTCAGAACCTATGCAGTCTTAGGTAAATAGGTCATTGCATTCCTCAAGAGACAAAGGTCTCCCAAGAGTTTTAGCCTTAAATAGAACACAAGGTGTCTCATCTAGCGTGAGACTCACTCACAGCATCACATCACCAGGGGCCCATGAAGAGCTGTCAGGAAAGGCAGACCAGGCAGCTCATAAACTTCATCAAATAAGTCCATGAGGGTTACAAGGCAACATCATATTCAACAAAGCAGGAATATATTCATTATTTGTATTAAAGGTTAGAGAGTCTGTGAAGATATCTGCACTAAGATTTCTTGGTTAGGATATCCTTGTGTAAAAATGTCATACTATTTCAAAATGGCCACTGGGGTACAATTTAGGATAGAAAGCAAAGTGAAGGCACCTAGTTTATACAGTGAACAAACTAATTAGATTGGTATCATTAGCACAGAGTTCTAACCAAGTGAGGTAATTTAACTCCAAATTACACAGAAACATGGGGAATCATGTTGGCCATTTTGTAGGACAAAATACAAATAAGTATTGTGAAAATTCATGAATCTATCTTGCAAAATAAAATGATTTAAAGAAGATTGATATGAAATTCAAGCTAAATCACTCAGTGTTCTCTAAAACATGCATTTCTATCTCAGTACAATTAAGATAAATATTGTTTTATACACTTCAAAAATGATCTTCAGATTATTGATATCCCTACAAAAACAGACTCAGTTATATCAAAACTATCACTAAAACTTATGTAGATCATTTTAAAGATATTACAGTGAAATTCAAGATAAATATTGTTTTATACACTTCAAAAATGATCTTCAGATTATTGATATCCCTACAAAAACAGACTCAGTTATATCAAAACTGACTATCACTAAAACTTATGTAGATCATTTTAAAGATATTACAGTGAAATTCTCCTATGACATCTCTCTTGTACTTTATTATATTTTTGAAGTCTAGAAACCAAATACTCTTAAAGCTAGAATTAAGACCCTAATTTCTATTATATTTAAGAATCTTTTTCAATCTTTCCAAGTAGAAGTAGTCCCAGATGCCTACCATATTTGGATAACTATCAAGTCTTTATCCCTCAATTTCCCTACTGAGAATGTGGACTAGTTGAGGAAAAAGACTTTGTTAACATCCTTTGTCATCTGTGTTATGATATAACACTTAGTTCATAGTGGTATTTAATAAGTATGTATAGGATATCAGGAAGAGGCATATGGAGAGAAAGCAGCCTACTGTTAAGTAACAAATTTTTAAAAGAGAGCAACAGCTCTCAAATTTCAAACCTGTGCTTTAAAAATCCTGGTTTCCAGGGCGTATTATACAATAGTTCAGTCTGAAACTACAGATGGAAGACTCTGGCATCCTGTTTGTTATGGGTGGAATCTGCGATGTACCCTACCAGCTCAAGCTCTGAGTACGTGACCCCCAGGCTCACAATTTTGAGCCTGGGTCTCCTTTAGGAGATGAATCTGGCTGGAGGAAGTAGGTCACTAGGGGTGTGCACTGAGAACTATTTCAAGACTTGGCTCCAAGTCCTGAATACTCTACTTTTTAGTCTCTACTAGACTACATACTCTTCCCTTTGAACTCAGCCCTCTCTATTGTGAGCCAAGATAAAGTTTTCCCCCTTTAAGTTGCTTCTATCAAGTGTTTGTCATAGTGCTAAGAGAAACAACTAACAACATCAAAAACTCCAAAATTTTTCGCTTAATTTGAAAAGGCAGTGGAATTTGAGCACTTTCATCTCAGAGCAATTGCTTTCAAACCCAAATCAAATGATTGGTAGGAGCAGGCAGTTTGAAAAAAAAGAAACAAAACAGAAAAAAACTCTCAGCCAAGTTTGCCAGCACCTCTAATTGTAGCACTTGGGAGGTGGAGGCCAAACTCAGAACTGAGGCCAGTCTGGACTACATAGGAAGATTATTGAAGAAGGGAAGGGAGCAGGACCCAGAAGGAAGGACGGAAACTCAGATGAACCACCAGCAGGAATTATGGGTTCATAAATCTTAGGTAGGGTCAGGAAATGTGTGCTAAAGCCAAACCGAACAAAACCTGCTATTCACCTAATATGCACCCAGTTTTGTGAACTTAGGCTTTAAGACTTAGGCTGATATGTGTGGTACTCACAGTACAGACCCCATACAGGTATCAGCATCAAAGTCTGGGAATTTGTTACCAGAGAAACACTACTTCCCACTCCAGACTTATAGAATCAGGAAATCTGGCCCAGCACAAGTTCTGTAGTTGTAAGCAGAACTCCAATGTGTATCATATGGAAAAAATGATATCATAAAAGATTAATAACATTCTAGCTTCTTAAAATGTTTTAATCATTATCATTTTTAATTTATGTTACCCTCAGTTTTGGTGAGTATAGTGCTTGCATATAGGTGGGTAGAAGATTCTGTCTTAAAGGAACAAACCAATTACATGATGAGTAGTACTTTTAATCCTTAAATTTTGTTGACCTTCATGTTTCTTTTAAACTTTACTATATCTTTCTGCTTGTGTGTTAATGAAAAAAAATTTATTAAGAAAGGAATGTTAACCAAAGGTTTGGTAAAATATTAAGCCATTGATTCTGCTGAATTCAGAACTTCACTTGATAAAAACACGTTGGTCTTAACTTTATATTGTATTTCAATGTACAAAATTTGTCATATTAAACATTTTAGAAAAACCTACATTGGAAAACTGAAATAACTAAATAT
>NW_008341879.1:816638-830835 GCF_000622305.1 Nannospalax galili | reverse complement strand
AAAATCTGAAGGACAAACCTTCCTATTAGCAACTAATGTTCATTTTTAAAATGTTCTGTATCTGTACACCTATTTACAAAATTCCAATAGGTACTGGACATTAAATGATTTATATATGCAAGCTAAACTAATTTTCTCGATAGTGCTATGGAGAAGGGTTTATAACCCCCAATGCAGCTCAAAGAATTAAGGAACATGTGAGGTCGGAGACAAAACTGGCCTCCCTCAATGTCTGCAAATGTGTCTGAGAACTATGGGAGTACTCTACTGACGTCTGGCCTCTGCTGTTGGCAGTACATTGACTGTTGTGAATTTAAACTTGGTTAAGTGAAAAAGAAAAACCTGGACTTGCCCTGTTCTGCACTGAGCAGTGTGGATGAGTAAGCAATTCCACCAGAAAAATGAGAAGATTAGATACTAAAGTTACAGAGTCTGTTGTTCCAACTTAGGTGGAAATTTCTCCATTTAAAACTAATTTTTTTTTCAATTTAATTTTATTAAGACATACTTAAAAAATTCTGTCTCTTCCAATTAAAAATATTGCTTTATGTGTATATGCGCATGTCATGCATGTCTGTAAGTGTGCCTGTGTCATACAGTGCCCACAGAGAACAGAAGAGGGTGTCAGATTCCCTGGAACTGGAGTTACAGATGGTTGTTATTTGCCATGTGGGTGATGGGATCCAATCTTCTGCAAGAGCAGCCGCTATTCTTGACCGCTGAGCCATTGGTATAATGGCTGCCCTGTTTCTTCTAGTTTTTAAAGAATAAACAACAAACTTCGCTTGCTACTACCTCTGTGGCCTCCACTTTATCCAGATGTTCTCAGCATAAGAGGCTCCTAAGGAGCATATTCTCCTGCCATTGTTTCCTCTACTACTTGGCCATCCTACAGCCCACAGCAACCTGATTTCTGCCCCATCATTGCACTAATTCTCTTTATTGGGCCTTGAAATCTATTTATTCTATTAGTTATAAAGTGTCAACTACAAGATGCCAGGCACTGCTATAAATAGACCACTGAACCAAACAAAATTCCTTTCCTCATGAGCTGATGGTTGCAGTGGAAAGAAGCGAAAAAACAGGACGGATATAGAGAGGGTGACTGGGACAAAGACCTGGGAACAGAATCCAGTCAGAGTGAGCAGAAGTAGGCTACCCCTGCCTGGGGCCTGTAAAGGTAAGGGCTCTCTTCTTATGCACTGTCAGGAGGAAAGCCTTACAGAATGGGAGCATCTCCCTGTCTGTGAGGCTACAGAAAGAAGTGCATTTCAGAGTAAAACCAGAGCAAGTCCCTGAGGTGTAGGACAAGCTGGCATGCTTAATCAGAGCAAGGCGGCCAGCTTGTCTGGTACTGCAAGAGAAACTCAAGGTCAGTAGGACAGTATGAGCAGATTGTATGGAGCTAAATCTTTTAGGGAATCGAAGGACTTTAAATTTTATTAAATGAATTGAGAAACTATTAAAGGGTTTTAGCACAGAAGTGATATACTCTGAGCAAGATTTTTAAAACTCCACTGGCAGTGGACAAGAGGAATATTTAAAAAGTTAAAACTAACTATAGCAGCACTAACAACATGAAATATTGAATTGAAAACTTGACCTTGAAAATGAACTGAATACTGGAAAATGTTATTCAGTAAAAGTAAAGACAATATTAAAATTGAAAGTCTAAATAAAAAGGAGGATTTACTTTTAAAGAATGCTTAACTGAATGGAAAGATAATACTTTAGGGATTGGAAGCATTAAAATTAATAAGGTGTCATTTCATTCCAGAGATGCCTATCAGTTGCAATTCCAATCAATATTTTTGAAAGTTTTTGAAAAAAAATCTAAAATTTATATGGAAATATGAAATTTCTAAAATATTTAAAATAATTTTGAAAAAGAATGAATTAGACACACACACACACACAAATTCTATCAGTTTTCAGCAACAATTTCAAGGCAAGAATACATTGAGAAAAGAGCTAGTCTTTTCAACAAACAGAGCTAGCACAACATGTATGGAAATCCCAGTGAAGTCAAGCCCTACTTCACATCAAATACACAGTTAAATTAAAAAATGTGCCACAGAACTAAGTATAAAACTGACTATTTAGATCTTCCATAAGAAAAGGAGGTAAAGAACCTTTGCATCTACTGGATAAGTGAGAACTTCTTTAAGGAAGCACACACGCACACACACACACAAATACACACCACAAATAAACACATATACAACTTACTGCACAGATATATATTCATAGCACAAATTACCTCAAGAGAAAAAATGATAAATTTTTTTTTATATAAATTAAAATATAAAGATACGATGTAGACTATTAACTGAATATGTACATGTATAATGGGCATATTAACTACATGTGTACACATATAATACATATATTGCATATGTCTAACAGAAGTTCTGTGTGTGTGTATGTGTGTGTGTGTGTGTGTTTTGTTTTGTTTTTTTTTTTTTATTAGGATCTCACTATGTAGCCCTGAATGACCTGGAATGTTCTATGTAGTCCAGAATGCCCTCGACCTAACAGAGATCCACCTGCCTCTGCCTCCCAAGTGCTGGAATTAAAGGCATGTGTCACCATACACTTCATAACAGAGTTTTGGTTTTTTTGCGTGAAACAAATGCTCTTGTTTTCTCATGATGCTATGAGTACCCAGTATACTACTGACTAGCTCTTCTGCTCCAGCTGGGAACTGGCTACTTGTTTGGTTGCCTTTGTTGGGACCACTGCTGGGGCTGGGGTTTAACAAATCCTTTGTGTCCAGAGTATATAAAGAACATAATTGAATAATAGAAACATTAAGTCTGATAAAACGGACAATATTATACTGATATTTCACCAGAGGCACAATTATCAATAGGCCATGAAATAAACCTGACCATCAGAGAAAAGCAGTTATAATCACAAGAGGGAAAAGGCAATGTTTATTATAAAATTATCACTAGTATGGCTAAAATATTAAAATTGGACGACACCGAGAGTTTGTGTCTGTGTATGGGGAGCAACTGGAACTCACTCCTAGAAAATATTAAGTGTTCATTGAGGTTTGCATTGTTAGCTCCTCTTTAGAAAACAGTTTGATGGTGTCTTAGGTTGAACATGCACCTACAGGCTGGGCAGATTTACAGCTCTATGTACTTACCCAATATAAAGGAAAACAACTATGTTCAGAGTAGTCATATCATAGCAACCACAACCTATAAATCTAATTGTCCCAATTCTAGCATGTTCGTTTAGACGGATGCTCTCTAATGACTGAAAGAGCCAACTAGGATTCATAGACACCATGGACGAGCCTCAGAGGTACATGGAACAGAAGAAGCCAGTGACAAATGTTCAAAATAGAGCTTGGTATCACTTACATGAAGATCTAAACCAGGTGACATAATCTGTAAGATAGTAATCAAATTACCCACACCCGGGAAAGACAGTTTAATGACTGTAGAAGAGGTCCCCAAATTATGAAAACAGCACTTGGGAGACAGCTTCTATACTTTAATTAAGTGTAAGGATAACACAGATGTAAATATGCATGAAAGCTCATCAAACTGTTCCCCTAATATATGTGTGTCCAGTTTATTATATGTAATTAAATAAAAATTACTGACTTAAAGAATCCCTTAGATGTTTTATTAATAGTTTAATTATTTGAAACAGTTTATGATCAGGTCATACTATAGCTTATTTAAAACTGTCACAAAAAGTTTCATGTAGAAAAAAATGTTAAGTGCAATTACAGGCTTCTGTAATAACACATAAATTACCATGCTTACTTAGAAAAGAACACTGTTATTTAAGTGCCTTATGTTTAGTTCCAAAGCTTTTACTAAGTTTAAAATAATAATTATTATTATGAGTGGTTTTTCCAAGGAGTGTTTATATGTCAATTTTATACTTTTTCATGTTAAATGAAGTGAAGCCACGGAGACCCCAGGCAAGCAGCTGACTACAGCATTAGGAAAGGGTGAATTAATAATTTTCTTCTTTATCTGTACTGTAAAAAATATCACTCTGTTGCCATGACTTCTCATTTGTGATGAGTCAAGACATTATGACTGATTGATTTTAAAATGGGTAGGACAATTTAAAAAATTACTCTACATCATGATGTTTGAATAAAAATAAGTACGAGTGAATTAAATGTCCCATATCATCAGGTTACTATGCGGCTTGTCTTTGTGGCTCCACAAACTGAAAGCATCCAGCTTTATCTGGAGTATGAGCTGTGTTTTCTCTGCTCAGCACTGCTCAGTGGTTGATATGAAAATCATTTATGCAGAGTCCCATGAGAGGCTGGAGTGGAGTGATGGAGATACCAACTGGCATTCCCTAGGTACACATTTTCAAAGTTCTTTCATAGTTGATCTGACACATGTCAATCTCTGATGGTGAAAATCAGCAATCTTTATATTTACTGTAGAGTAAATGAAAATCACATGCCCTAAAAAGTCCAAAAGTTAGTAATCAAGTATGTTAAGTTTTAAGAATATTTTTAATATTTTAAGATAGATAATGATTTAAATGTTTTCCTGATATGAACTAATTTAACAAACATTAATTCATCCCAATCTATTTCTAAATGGCTTTCTCTCTTTGTAGTAGGCCTGGCAAATACAGTTTTCCTGGAAAATCTGATCTAACTTTTGTTGGTTTATTTGCTTTGTTTCTGTAGACAGAATCTCACTGTGTATCCCAGGTTGACCTAAAACTTGCTATGCAGTCCAGGATGACCTGGAACTTGGACACTCTTTTCTCTCTCTCTTTCTCTCTCTCTCTCTCTCTCTCTCTCTCTCTCTCTCTCTCTCTCTCCCCTTAAGCATACACCACCTCACATGACATTTTTCTGAGGTTTTATTTTCCGTGGGATATTTTGCCTAAACTTTGAGTTTTGATGACTCACTGAATTCCAGTAACTGTGAATTCACTTTTAAACAGTTTGGTAAATATTGATTAGTCTTTATTTCCCCTTCTATCCTAACATTGTTTGTACCAAAAACTCTCCTAGATCAAACCTTACATGTGCTTCCTAATTGAGTCTTATGACAGTTTTTTAAACTCCAGTCCTCTTGACATAATCATCAAAATATTACTCCAAATATACTAACCTGACCATGCTTGCCTCTGTTTAAACCTGGAATATATCTTAATGATCTTATATTGAGTCACATTCTTGAACACTTTATCTGATACCTTTTACAATAAGATGTTAGTTTTTTGAGACTTGACCTTCAGTCCTCCTTGTCCTTCACACTATCTATGGATACAGACTATTGACTTACTCCTTACAATTCTTATTTCTTTAATAGCTCAATTTACACTTGAATGTTGCATTTAAAGTTATTCATTTTATAATTATGCTTAGAAAATTATACATATTTTACTCATATATGCAATGTGAATCTGTATAAAGCTACAGGTATGCATGTCATATATTCTCTGCATGTTCAAATACATAGTAAATCTGTTAAGCACATTTGGCAGACTTACCTTGCAACATCTGGTTTTATGTTGTTTGTGAAGAGATGAGCCTATAGAATATTTTCATAAAACTTAGAAGAAATGACAAAATACACTTGGAAACTACTAAACCAAGGAAAGCTCAAATATATTCACATGTGCATATCAAACAAAACAGACTTAAATGTAAAAAGAAATTATAGAAGAGAGAGAGGGATCAGTGTTAACAGAAACAATTCAACAGGAAGATATAAAGATGATGGATGTCAGAACCTAACAAGCATCTATTTTAGAAGTTTACTTAATAGAAACATTATATATCCATTAAAATATTTAAAAGTTTTAAAAAATTAAATTTTTGTAACATTATCCCAAGAGAAAAAAAAAAACAACTCAGTACATCAAGTGTGTATTAAGATTATATCTATGGAAAAGGAAATTTAGCAAAGAAAATGTTAGAAAGAATTCAATTATGAATTCTGACATGCCTGTCTTTTTGAAATATTTGTGCTTACTTAATGGATAACATCAACTTTTTGAGCACTTTTTAACTCTGCTCGGTAGTCAGTGTTTACTGGGTGTTTATGTGATGAGTGTTATGGATTATACTCTATTTTTTAGAGTTTTCCAATCATTTCCTTACCAAGTACCCTTTCCTTAAGACCACGTACAAGTGCTCCACAAGGTGACTCTCCTTGTAACTACAGCGATTCAGTGGGATCTTTATGTGATTTCAAACTGTTTTATACTCATCTGAGTATAAAATAGTTTGATTGTGAAGGCTTTAGTATATAATGTGCTGATTGTGAAGGCTTTAGTATATAATGTGCTGATTTTGAAGGCTTTAGTATATAATGTGCTGATTGTGAAGGCTTTATTATATAATGTGCTATATACATCTGATTGCACATCTCCAGGTATAAGATGTTCTCATGCTCTTGGAACTGGTCACCATCATAGAGAATAACCACCCTCTGGTTGCTTTCCACTGTAGATGAATTCTTTTAGTATAATCATACTTAAATGGAATCTTAACAAATATATTCTGTTTCATTTATATTTATTCAATATAAAATTTTGAAATTTATCTCTGATGTTTCCTAACAGTACATATATTTTTTATTGATGATCATATATATATATATGAAAGCATTCCAGTTTCCCTATTTATTCAGTTTGTGCTGTAGGTTTTGACTGGTTTCATATTTCTGGTATCATGAGCAAGTCTGTAATGAACATTGCAGTTCAAAATTTTTGTGGACATGTTATAATTTTTGTGTAATATATAAGAATGAATAGAGTAATACCTCATACTACTGTCCATAGTTGTAGAACCATCTTTGTACCCCTTCCAGCAATGTATGTTTTCTAGTTATCTCCTGTCTTTGATAACACTTGGTGTGTCCATGAAATGTTTTAACCTATCTATGCTGCAGGGTATGGCATGAATAACTTGTTGATATTGTAATTTATATTTCCCTGATGATTCTTACTGAGCATCTTTTTCTGCCCTCAGCTGTCCTTGGTATACCTTTATCTCTCTTTGCCTCCACAAATTATTTTCCCATTTAAAAATTTTATTATGTTTCTGGATCTTAGTTTCAAACCATTATATCTGCATATATCATGATGTAACACCAGAAGACAGGAAAATTGCAAGGAACCATGGGGTGTAAAAGGGAAGAAAGAGCCCGAAAGGGGAATAGTAGGAGACAGATGTTATCAAGGGAGGAATGGGGGAAAATGGGGGTATTTAACTGGGAAGGGAGGAGAGAGTGTTATACAAGGAACCATGGGGGTAGAGGAGAAGAAAGCTCGAGAAAGGAATAATAAAAGGCAGGTGTCATAAAGGGGGCAATGGAGAAAATGGGGATACTTTAACTAAGGAGAGAAACAGGGGGAAAGAGAAGAGAGATACATAATGCTTAGGTGGTATGAAAAATCAGAGGGGAATATACTAATAAAAATACACATAAAATATATGTATATGAGTGCATGGTATTGCTGAAGGCTGTATAGCAAGAAACACAGTGCCAGACTGGAGAAAACTCACTTCTAGTTGTTGGTCAGGGTAGTGGTCCAAGAGACTCCCCAAACAACACAGGCTGTTGCCGTAGCCCTTGATTGTCTTCCAGAATTTGAAGATAAGATCTTATTGCTGAAGATAGGATGTACTTTGGACACAGGGCTTGGAGCAATGGAGCCAGAACTCACATGGAAGCCTCTTCCCTAAAGACTAGTTCTCATGGAATCAGAGGATATTATGCAAACTTCCAAGGGAGTAATCAATAGTAAATTCTAATGAACAACAATGACTGGCCCAGCAAACTATTGATATTGGTTCAGTAGTGGCACTTTTATCTTGGGAACAACCAATAGCTGTATAATGGGAATTAAGGTCCTCTCAATGGGAGGGGACTCATGTGGTACTGTAAACATAGCCAAATACACATGATTGGAGAGGTCATAGATCCTAGAAAAAAACCTACATCTGTCAACATCCCTAAGCAATTGTAATTTCTTACTGTATGCTAAATATGTATCCTTATATTGAGAAGTATACCTGTCATCACTCATCAAAGAAGTTTCTTTTTGCAACAGATTGAGATTACAGAGTTCCACAACTGGTCAAACCCAGAAAATTAAGTGTCTATGATAGACCCAGCATAAAGTGACACATCTACAATGGAACCTCTACACCCAATGCTCCAGAACATAGCAGAAGAGGGAGAGAATATTAATGCATCCCACCTCTCACCAGCAATGTTTCCTCCTGCAACAAAGGGCAATTAAGACAGAATTTACAACAATGGTGACAGCCTGCACAAGACCTATGCAAATTCAAACCAGACAAAAACTAATCATAGAAGTGGGGATATGGGTACGAAATTCCAACCTTAGCTGAGGAACTATTCGTAGTTGACCAGTGCTGGGTCAGGGAGAGTTGGTCTTCTTTAAGGGAGTGACACTAAATAGATTGACCAGGCTCTAGTGAACTCACACCAGGCACATCTGGGGACACAAACTTCACTCAATAGTCCCTAGCATATATGACAGATTGCATAAAATCTGGGGGTAGGGGGGTTGTAGGAGGGAGGCAGATAGGAGAGGGGAATCTAAATATGATCAAGATGCATTGTATAAAATGCACAAAAATTCAGTAAGAAGTTATCTACTATTCTGTTATCAAGTCTACTTCTCTACACAGGTGTAAGTTCTTTTTCAGACAAAAATACTGGGCATTGGAAATATTTTTCCTGGCCTACTTAATAATCATTTTTTCTAATGATTCTTAACTTTGTTTAAATACAACATATCACTTTTGCAAAATGATTTTTGAATTCCATGAAAATTTTGCATGTACTGAGGTGTAAATATAATTTCCTACACTTTCCTCAAGATTAATCCTAGGTTTCAGGCTTGAGCCTACAATTCATTCCAAATTAATTTTGTAGATGGTGTGGCATAGGTGTTGGGCTTTGCGTTTTTCATATTGACTTCCAGGTTTTCCAGTGCCTGTGGAAAGGAAATTCTTTCTTTCACTTAAAATTACAAATCTGTCAAAAAAAAAAAAAAAAAACAACAATTGTTTTATCTATTTCTGGGCTTTGCTTTTTCTACCACTGATCTGTAATTTTAGCCTTTACAATTATAAATACAGTTTTTCAATTTCTATTCATGCTAATAGCAAACTATTACAAAACAACAAAAATGTGTACTTTTACAGATCTAGAGACTGGAAAGTCAAAACAGATTCTTTAGTCTAAGCTGACACTTCCTAGTTTTTCTAGTGTGTAAAGATTGCTAGACTGGCGACCCCCTTGGCAGCAGTATCATGCTGGTCTGTGTCTGTCACCACTTAGTTCACCCTGATACCCCTGTCTATATCATACTGATCTTTAAAGATGACTATAAACCCACCTGTATAACCCAGCATACTCTCCCGTTCTGACATCCTTAACTTTATCATACCTACAAAGCACCTTTGGCCTGTGAAGTTGCCTATGCGCTGATTTTGGAAATTAGGACACGTGATTCTGGCAGGGGAATGAGCCATTATTCTACACACAATATTTTTTCCCTATGACTTTTAATGTTTCAAGTCTGTACCAGTTAAAAGTTCAATCAACACATCCCTTAAAGTCTGAATATCACCTAAATCTCATCAACCCAAAAATCCTAATTCTGTTACTATGAAATATAGATGAACTTGGTCATAATTTTTCCTAGGTCCGAAATTCTTTTTTTCTCTGAATGTCTGAGACTCAAAAACTAGTTATTATACACCAAAACACACTACTGGGATCAATAGTAAATTAAAAATAAACATGTAAGAAAAAGAAAACAGTCATAAGTCTAAGTTATTCTGAAATCCAGTCAGACAAAAAATTTGGTTTTAACATAGGTATTTATTAGATTTGGGTATATAGCAATAAAAAGCCTGTACCTTATTTCTTTTCCAAGATTGATTGGGTTATTCTAGTCTCTGACTTTCCATATAAGTTTTGTGATCAACTTGTATTTATATATCTCAAATGTTTATTCAAAATCATAGTTGAGTTTTGTTGAAATTGTGAAGTTGGGAGAAAATATAGAAATCCTAATATTGAGTTTTCAATTCATGTAAGTGATGTGTACGTCTCCATTTACTTATGAATTTAAATCCTTTAGACATTTTAAAATTTCACATGTATAGGTCTTACGTATCTTTGGTAAAAGAATTGTTTTGCATGGTTACAAATAACATTTTTGTTTATTTTTAATTGTTCAATCTAGTTTATAAAAATAGTTTCCCTTATTTTGCTATAAGCTTCTTCAAGTTAATTACTCTTTTTGTTATTATCTATTTTTCTCTACTGGCTGATTACCAGGACAATCTTTTAATGGTACTTTACAGATATTTTTATGTATTCTTCTAGCAACGAAATCTAATGTAAATTAAAATTTTGTTATGACCTTCATAATTTTAGGATTTCCATTAACTCAAAAAACTTTTCCTTCCTTTGAATGTATTTTGCACATATTTAAGCTTTGTTTCAAACTGACAAGCCATCATTTCTGTCTTGTCGCTATTGTGGTTTACACAGGTGTGTCAATTTCCATTGTTCTTTATGCCCTCCTGAATTACCTGTGAACATCTAGCTCATTGTTTTTCCTAGTGAGCTCTCTTTAGGGCTTTTGTTACTTCTGTTCTACTGAGTAGCGATTTTCTGTTTTCAGAGACCTGTTTTTATTAACTGCTCCTTAGAGGAATATATTACCTGGTTAGGGGAAATACAGGTTAAAAGGTTTATTTGTTTGTTTGTTTTGTTTTGTTGTTGTTTTAACATTCAACTGGTTTGGGACATTCAATGTTAATATCTTCTAATGTTCACTGCTTCTGTTTGAAAGCAAGATAGCAGTTTTATGTTGTAATTTAGAAGATAATCTGGTTTATATTTTACGTTATTAATACTAATTTTGTCTTTGTCTTTATCTTAGCAAATTTACAATGACAGACGTTGTTGGGGTTCTCTTTGTATTCAGGTTATATGTTCAATGATTCCTGGAATAAAGTTTTGGAAACTGTCAGATTTGCAACTTTTTCTTTCTTTCTTTTTTTTTTTTTTTAAGAGAAAATGGTAGGTTTAATTAATTAATTAATTGGTTCACAGTTTTAGGTTTCCATTCCAAGTTCAGGCTGCTTCCTTGCTCTGGGTCCCTAGTGGGTGCTGTATGCTGTGCAGGAAGCTTGTGGAGCTAACACTCACCTCAAGGTGCAAGGGAGAAAAAGGGGATCCTCAGTGACCCAAGAAATTCCATGAGGCCCCACCTCCTGTGCCACAGTCCCTTCTAGTAACACCACCTCCTGTAGCACCACTGGGGACTAAGCCTTTAACACGTGGTCTTTTGGAGAACATTCAGCATCTAACACATCACTGTGGATCATGCATTCTGGTATCACTCAGCCAATGGAAAGGCACAAATTATTGTTACATACAACTTAATCAGCCTTAAAGATATTGTGCTGAGAAAAACAATGAAAAACATTTTGTACCATTTGACCCTGAAATGGACAGTTATGGTGCTAAAGATCAGAAGGTGTGAGGAAGGGAACCAGGTAAAGAGGCTGCAGTTGCATGATAGGATTCCTCTGTGGAGATGGTTCAGCTTAGTTCATCCACTAGAATCTGAACACGGGGAAAAAAAACCTCATAGAAGTATACACAAAGACTTAGAAAATACTTTTTAAAAATTTTATGTGTATGAGTGCTTTGCCTGCATCTATGTAAGGCCTCCGCTCTTTTTAAAATGTGTGTGTGTGTGTGTGTGTGTGTGTGTGTGTGTGTGTGTGAACAAACTATAGAAGTCAAAAGAAGCTGTCAGATCTCCTGGAATTTGAGTTACAGACTGTTGTTAGCAGTTATGTGGGTTCTGGGAACCAAACGCAGGTCATCTGCAAGAGCAGACAGTGCTCTTGACCATGGAACCATCTCTCCAGCCCCACAAAGACTGTTTTTAGTTGTGAATTTTGTTCTTTTTACTTGTGTATATATATACACTATGTATACACACACACACATACACACACACACAGACACACTGCCTTCTCTGTATAAATTCCTTTTCACTATTTATCAGTTTAGGTTTTGTTTAGTATCAGGGCTGTTTGTGTTATACTGATTTGGGGAAACTATCAGAGCACGGTAATCTCTCCAGTAGGTACACAACTTGATATGATGAGTTTCCCTCCCAGAATCTTTTGTCAACAGGTTAGCTGTACATGGTAGGACCCTCTGGGGTGCCCCCTCTCTCCATAGCTAGGTTTAGTAGGGCCGAGCCCAGTTTCTGTGAACTAGTGTCAGCATGCAGCACTGCTGTGACTTTTTGATTCCCATGTATGTGTTCTACTTAGGATATGTCATCCCCTGCACTTCTGCAGCTCTTAACATTCTTTCCACCCCCTTCTGGAGTGTTCCCTGGAGCTTCAGGGATAGTGCAAATGTCTTCTTAGGGCTGGGCCCCCAATCATGCTTTGTTCTCAGTATCTTGGCAGCCATGGGTCTGTGCCATTATCTCTGTTCACTATCGGGAGAATCTTCTGTGTCTAAAGCTGAGAGTAGCCTTTGTCTTTGGCTATAAACATAGATACTTACAGACTTATTTTATTTGTTCCATCTTCCGAGAATCCATTAAACACATTTTGGCCTTTCCTTTTTACCACATCCTCTGTCTACTTGTAATGTGATCTCTTAACTCTCATTTTTAAGTATATTTTTTCAAAATTTTATAACATCTTTGGACAATTTCTTCTACACTATGCCTTCCTAATGAAATCTTCCACCTTGTCAACTATTTCCTTTCATGTAATTCTATTTATGTTCATGTTTGCTCCTGCCGATATCTAGATTATTTATGGAATTTTTACTCTGGTCCACTGATTTTCCCTATTATTCCTAATTCTACGATGCCATTTCCAAAATTTACTCAAGTGTTAATGTGTAGTCACTCCACCCTGATATACTGCTGTTAGTGTGTGTGGCTTTTTATTCAATTGCTCCCATGACACTCAGACTCTTCTATGTAGGAATGGTTCCTCATGTTCAAGTTGAATTAATTTTTAGTCTATGTATGGTGCTGAGAATCAGGTTCTGGGCTTCAAATGTGCTAGCAAGCACTCTGCGCTGCACTACATCTCCAGCACAGCTTCTGTGTTCGCATGGCAGCACTGCTTGCTTTTGGTAGAAGCACTTGTCTATTACAAGGCTCCACATCCTAATCATAAGTGAAAGACCATTTTGCAATTTCTAAAGTGATAAGACTTTATTATGTAATGAAAAATTTAATTTGAGTTATATTACTTAGGTTCAGAGATATGTAATTATTTAAAAGTTAGCAAAGACTGTGAAATTTTTCACGTAATTCGTAGTGTTTAGAACTATTTGTACTCTGCAGAATCCTCTAAGAGAAAGGCATTTTTAAATTGTTTTTCTGTATGTGGTATTAAGGATCATACTGGAAGTATTACATGTGATAATCATGCGTTCTAACACTGAGCTATATCCCTAGTCCAAAAGCATAGCATGTATTAGCCTCAGGTCATAAGCCTCCAGCCTCACCTCCTCAATCTATCATTATTGGTATATGCCACTACACTGGGCTCAATGCTTTTATTAAATAAGTTGTTAATGGGTACCTACTGGATGCACTACTCTGTGTTAGGATCATAGATCTCAACAACTCAGTGTATGTATAGCATTTCTACACATAGAGGCTGGGATCTGAGCCCTGTCTCTGGTACTAACTGACTTTGTAGCCATAAACACATTGATGTACCTCCCTGAGGATCAATTTCTATCTGAAGAAAATCAGTTGTATTTGGCTAGTTCTAAACTTTTTGGGTCTTTTAAAATCAATTTCTCTAGATTATAACCTCTGCAGAAATCTAAATTTAATTAGTGTAAAATTCCAAATATTAAAATAATGCTTAGTTTTCAGTAAATGTTCTAGATTAAATAAATGCTAAGAAACAGATGTTTATTATTTCATAATTGGATTAATTTCTATATTGTATATATATATAATTATGTGTACACATCTTATTGGTAGACTATTCTAAATTGTGAGTTTGCCTAATTTTGAAATTTCATCTTTTCTCTATTCATGTCTTCCTTTCCTCTTGTTTAGACTTCAGTTAGTTTATGTCATCATAGTTCTCAACTACCACTTTATTTCTGTTCCTAAATCT
>NW_008341879.1:805875-816504 GCF_000622305.1 Nannospalax galili | reverse complement strand
ATATAAGTATATAATAAAATTAAGCCTATGTGTAATTTATAGAGCCTATTTTGATATATCTATATATCTTTTACAAGCAGCACTTTTAAAATATGTCTGACCATTTGATTCAAGAGGACTGCAAACCACTTATGTTCCAACCAGCTGCTCTGAAAAAAGGAAGTATTAATGGACCCACCACACCTTCAGCCTCTTGTCTCCAGTCACTGTGCTTAGCTGCAGGATTCCCATTAACATTAATGGGAGATCCATGCACACATCACCTAGAGAACAGACCCCTCATGCTTGATCATTATCTTCCTAGACAGGTAGGAATGGCATCAATCAGGTATCCAGCTTAGTTTCACAGTATGTACTATTAAAGGTATCAGGCCAATAAAAACACAGTTTTCTAATACTTTCTTTTAAAAAAATGGTAAAATGGTGCAGAACAATAAAGGGAGGAGATTTTAAAAGCATACAAGGAGAACACAGTTTTCCTGCATATCCTTTTATAATTACAAGTGACCTAAAACTAAAGCAAACACATTATTTCCCTTCTAAGAAAGCCATAATGGGATAATAAAGACAAGCTTCATTATGTAAAATGGATTTGATTTAGTATAAAGAGGCAAAATGGTGAAGAGACAGTGGAGTTTACATAGAATCTGCTTGACCCCTGTTTTCATTTTTCCTTTTAACATTTTCCCACCTGAGCTTGAATAGATCAAACACTTTTATGTGGCTAGAAAGAAAACATTAGTGATTAATACTCATAAAGGAGTTCCATAAAGACAGAAGAGACATCATAAAAAAGGAGGCTTGCTTTCCCTTTCACTTTACTACACATGTATTGAAATAAAGGGCAGTGTGGGGTAAAGAACAAAAACCAGCATGGGTATGAGAAACATGGTTTGACCTGAGAACTATGGTTTCGCCCACTGTATAACTGAGGATAGCTAATCTCACCTTTTTAAAATGACTTTTTCATTTAAAGTAAACTTTAAAACATTTATATTTTAGACTAATTAGAAGACATACAGAAGATGTTCACAATAGCAGATGGCAATTAGTCAATGCTTTGAAAAAGAATAACTATTGCTTTCTGTGCATATAGAGTTAGTAACTGTAAAAGGTAGTGTTGTGCCAGGTGTGGTAGCATATGCCTTTAATCCCAGCACTTGGGAGGCAGAAGCGGGTGAATCTCTGTGAGTTCAAGGCCAGACTGGTCCCCATAGTGAGTTCAAGGCCAGTTGGGGCTACAGGGAGACTCTGTCTCAAAAAGAGAAAAAAAAAGGTAGTATGGCACTACAGAACAAGCTTTAGATCAGCCATACACAGATCAGGAGCCCAGCCAACCCCACATTCTCAGCAGGCTGTTTTTCATTAAACCTTTCTAAATATGTATACATGTATGTGGCGTATAGATACACACACGCACATATATATTGACACCCATATATACATATCTTTTTAACCAGATTACTTTCCTATGATATATAGTGAGGTTTTATAAAATCTAATATTCTATGAAAATATCAATTGATTTTATAGAGATAGAATCCTAACCAGCCTGACATCTTTCCTTGAGACTGATCAAATCTCCACATCATCATGAGAAGTACTGGTTGAAAAGTCCAGGTGAAGACATAGAAATAGACTTGTTTATTTGCTGAGCAATTTGTCACTGTGAAGGCAGTCCTTTGTACTCACCTAGTTAGTCTACAGGAAAGGTCTCCTATGGAGCTATTAATAGCCTACCCTTAAAAGAAACCAAGTTTCAGCAAAATTGCTTCTCCATGATCACCCTGCTATTGAGGAGAGAAATAATTGCTTAAGGATTTTGATTTTCTAGAGCTCTTTGTCTTCACTGAATGGGACTATGGAAAGCCTGGCTTTAAAAGGATGAGGTAGAAAATGGTAGAAATACTGAGGGGCATCTGGGTAAAATGTTTGACCGGATGAGATTTGACTTGTATGGCAGAATGCATGGGGCCTGGTGTTGAGGGGAGCATAGGGGGCATGGATGGGGTCCAAATTTGATAAGAAATGTTATATTAAATGTAAAAAAAAGCTCAATAGAAAATATAAAAAGAGCAGAAAAATGGTAGAAGTAGATTTCAGTGGCACCCTAGAGCCTCTAGTGTAATCCTAGAGCCTCTGTGACCAAACCGTATACCTAACCATTAAAATATCTAGAATTTTCTCATTTCATTGCCAGCAACCTTTGTCAGACCCAGCACTATGCTCCATGGGGCCATCATCCTTGAAAGGGATTCATTTTGGACTCTCAGAGGGAGTTAGTTCATGTGAGAACTGTTATAAAGTGAAGCCACCCACGCACTTGTCCCCTTCTTCACTAAGCCATTTCCTTTTCTGCTTTGCTGTAATATTGTGATACAGAGTGCATGTAAGACAGTATTCACCAGAAGCCAAGCAGGTGAGGCTACCAAATCTCCAAGATCCAGCCTCCAAAACTGTAAATAAATAAACCCTGTTTTAATGTAAAGTAGTACTATAGACATCTTGTTATAACAACACTAGATTGACAAATAAACTAGGCAACCTTAACATTTCTTTCCTCAATGGACATGTTGGTATACAATTTTAATCCCAGCATTTGGGAGGCAGAAGCAGGTGGATCTCTGTGAGATCTAGGCCAGCCTGTTCTATACAGGAAGTTCCAGGCCAGCTGGACTACAGAGAGACCCTGTCTCACAAAACAAAGAAAAAACATACCTCTATCCTTCTATTCATCCTCAAAATCATAAATTTTATTTCATGATGTCATTGGTAGTATTAAATGAAATATCCCCTAGAAAGGGTCCAGATTGGTGGCTGACACATAGTATGTGTTTTATAGCTATTAATAGTTATATTAAAAATCACAAAACAATGCTTGTTTACCTAAATCTCTTTACATTTTCATTCATCAATTTGAGAGTACCTATCACCATTCAAGTAAAAGAGGAATAAAAGGTCCTCGTGGGGAGACAGACAATAAATAAGTGAATGCAGTCAACACTAAAGCCTAAAGGGGGCAGAGCAGGGTGTTGACTGAGCTGGGATCATAGAAAGGCTGAAGTCTCAACTGTTGACTTGTAATCTAAGATTTGAACAAGAAAGCAAGAGGCTCCAAAGGTGAAGAAGAAGATTCTTCTCTGTAGAAGGAACAATAGTACAGGCCCTAAGGTGAACCAATTCTGATGAGTTGTTCTTAGTTGCATGGCAGCATGGGGGAAATGCTTAATTCATGTTTGTGTGCATACACACACACACACACACACACACACACACACACACACTCCAAAATGTCTCCTTAGAGGAAAAATAGACTGAAGATCTGCAATTCCACAGATTTTCTTTTCTTTTTATAACCACATGTCACATGTTTTCTGTTCTATGTGTATTTATTTAACTTGGGGCCAAGTATACATCTGACTATACATATCAGAAACTCTACAGAGGGAGATGTAAAAATGGAATAATACTCAAGTAGTCTTTTTTTTCTACCTTGGGCAGCAAACATTATTAATGCAAGGTGCTACCTGTTCTCTGCCATAGGTTTATAAGGAAGAAATATTACCAATATAAATATTGAAACAGGAAATAAATGACATCACATTTTGAAATCTAGGTAACTGATTTGAATACCATCTATTCTGCTTCTGTAGTCTTTGGTAAAGTCTTACAAGCAATGAAGCTTTTCAAAGGCATTAGCTGTAGTTTTTCTTTGTAATAACCATGGAAGACTAATGATGATAGAATTTGGGGCCATTTTCAGAGAGTATCTTGGTTCTTTTTCCAAGGTCTATTGGTGCCTTGAATTTTCTTTGATAACTGCAGTGACTTACAGGCCCTGGGCCTGCTGAAAGGAGATCTTAGAATCTTCCCAGTGTGTCTAGAAATGATCTTTTCCCAAAGCAAGAAACTTCAACATGATATTTCTTTATCTAGCCTTTGCTTAATGTGAGCATTTGGACATATTAGAATGAAGCAGACATGATTATATCCATTTTATAGATGATGAAATTTAAGGTCAAAGAAGTCACACAATTTGCCCATTTACCCATCTTGATAATTGTAACAATTATAAGCCCCATGAATTTAGGTTGTAAACCTGTAGTTAGATGCTATGCTGTTTTCATGGTATGAGTGCTTTAAAGAAAAACTCTTTCTTCTCTTGGCACTGTGTGTTTTTCATTTTTAAAGTGTCTTTTTAAACATAATCGGACCTTATTAACCTTACAAAGTAACCGAGATCCAGTGAGCAGATCTCATAGCTGAGAATAGTTGAATCCACAGATACCAAGTGAGTAGATGCCTATTAATAACTTTATCTTACTTATCAGATAGTCCTACTGTGTCTAAGATGTTCATTTAGGGAGTGCAGTTGGACTAAGATTTCAGGTCCATACCGGGACAAAGTTTATCTCCAGTACTAACTATGCCAGGTCACTCTCCAAAAATGTTAAGCAGTGTGACTTAAAAAGGAACATGTCAATATCCCACCCAACCTCTATTTCCTTCAGGGTTAGGATTTGATTTTTTTAAAATATTTTATTTATTATTTTTATGTGGATATGTGTGTTGCCTGCATGTAGATAAGTACACCCATGTCGTGCAATGTCCTCAGAGGACAGACGAGGGTGTCGGATCCCCTGGAACTGGAGTTACAGACAGTTGTTAGCTGCCATGTGGGTGCTGGGATTCAAATCCAAGTTTTCTTCAAGAACAACCAGTGTTCTTAACTGCTGAGCTATCTCTCCAGCCCCAGGATCTGATTATTGAAAGGGCAGAAAGAACCCAATGGTTAATTTGTTTTAGAATATTAAAAGCAAAAACAGGTATTTAACATAATCTAAATATCTCAGTTCAACTTAAACAAAATTCAGAGACATTTCTAACACATTAAAATTCTTTAATAAAGCCCAAGACCATATACTCCACTTTGGGTAGAGAAGGATGAAGAATGACAGAGTGACTACAAGACACTCAACACAAACTGAGGAATGAGCAATAGATGGCAAGGTAGGCTGTGGTAGAGACGTGAGGCTGCTAAGCCTTTCTGTCACTTGAGCACAGTTCTGCACAGAAAAACAAGAGAATCATTCTGTGGACAGTGTTTGGATGATGAACACTATTACAAAAGTATCTGCTTATCAGGTTTTAAAATATTATGAGTGAGCACACAAAAAATGAAGGAAGAAAATAGCTAGGAGAATATGATATTAAAGGGGACTGTCTTTGGAGAGAGGTCACGCATGTGTCTGACTCTTCTCTCCATCACACTCACCTCACTCCCTCCTTTCTTCTGCCTCCTCCCTTCCTTTCTTTTTCAACCTTCTACATTTTCATAATCAAAGGTAATTCCCCCTGGATGTACTTATTGATCCACCAACATCTGCACTTCATTTTTTCAGGGTGTATTTTTATTGAATTTTTGTGCATTTCATATAATACATCTTAATCATATTTATACCCCCTTCCTTGTTTGCATCCCCCCATAGCCCACCCACAGGATTTCACACATTCTGTCTTAAATGTTAAGGCCTATCAGTCAAGTTTGTGTGCCCAGATGCCCCTCGGTGTGAGTTCATCCACTGGAGCTTGTTCAGCCTGTTTAGCATTACTCTCTTAGTAGACCAACTCTCCTCACCCAGCAGTGGCCAGCTGCCAATAGTTCCTCGGCTAAGGTTGGGGCCTCCTGCTCATTTCCTCAGTTCTAAGCTGATTTTTTTTCTCATTGAGAAAGAAATAAGAAATAATAATAAATAATTCTTAAAAACAATAGTCACTGCAAAATATAACTGAACTCCATATTTCAAGGAATGTGATTATGAGAGTGTACAGTTATTATAAGAATTTACAAGGGAAGCAATGGGTAAACAAAGGTGCAATATAGTTTATAAAACTGACCATTTATAAAGTATGATCAACTTGGCATACATGAAGGGTTCACTCATCCCCATTACAATTACAACTCTGTTGACTACTTCAGGTTTTATAGAGCAAATTAATATTCATCCTACACAAAACATAAAGTAAAATCTCCTTTAAGAACACAAAACAACAGTTTAATGGATTGATCCCAATACTGCTGTAATTCTCGATTTTCTAACATTTAATGAAGTTACTAAAGGAACATACAAATAATTGAATAAAAAATAATGAACTATTGATTCTTCTGTTGTGAATTTATTCCACTCATGGCTTATGCTTTATAACATAGTGTATTATAGACCAAAATATAGTTCATGGGACTGAGTGTGAAGAGCAAATGACAGCTATGGTTCTCATTAAAATCAAAAATAATTAAAACTAAAATAATGTTTGCATTCAAAATCATCCAAGCCTTTTTACTATGTCTTAATTTCATAATTCTGTCTACTATACAAATTTGCAGATCATATAAGCTAGAAACTGCTTATTGCTGCTCAGAATTTTAATAATCTTTCCTTACCAATTTTAAATAAGCAGCATAATTAACAGTTTTTTAAAGATGAAGAAAAAAAATTGAAATTGTGGAGTGATAGAATTCTCCTAGCCTGTCTTCATCTTCATAGACTGAATAGATACAGTGAGAAAAATATGGAAAAGGAGAGAGATTTTGCATGCTTCTAGTTACACAATGACAACAATATTTAAAGCTAGCTACTTGAAATACTTCATTGCTTTACCTGTTATTATATACCAGGCCAGAATATTTAGAAAATTTCTATGAACATTTGCAGTTACTTAAGTTAGTCAACACTGTCTTTCATTCAAAGAGGTTAATTCATGGTTAGCAGACTTAAAGCACAGCAGACCAAATGATATATACACTTAAAGGCGATTCTGAAAGGATATTGATAATGCATTGTCCCTTATTTATTCCTTTGTGTCTAGGGGAACACCACTCTTTGAACTGAGGTTTTTTTTCTTCTTCTTTTGCCTGTCTTCATTACAAATGCCTAAGCTTTCTTAAAAATCAAGAGTTCAGAACTATACCTGAAATTGAAAACTGTTTCCCTTCATGTAATTATCAAGAGGCTGTTAGAGTACCTTTCCCCAGTGATTGCAGGGTATCTTCATACAGGCTGTCATTTTAAGGTGAAAAATTTGCAAGGACAGTCTCACCATCTGTCATCAACTGGGTACCCTGACACCCAGAGCTGCTCTGAAATGGCCAACGGCTTCATGCATAACAAAGACCTTGCCCTTTAGCATTGTTTATTCCTTGACCTGTGCACAGTCCTTCAAAGGAGGCTTTACGGAAACCATTTCAGGCCTGCCTTTCAGGGGCAGTGTTTTGAAAAGAAAAAAAAAAAAATTAATGCACATTGGAGATTTGAAATGCTCAGATCTTAAATCTAAACCAATTGAAAAAACTCTGTAAGAACTTTGTTCTTAGCTGTATATTGGTGATCCTTAAATACAAACCTCCAAAGGCTTATGTTTTAAGCTTTGAACTTTTGAAAATTTCCTTAATATATAATTTAGGTATCAAACAATCCCTATATGTAGATTGACTGATACTGGGGCACTGAAATACAGAGACTGTTCCATAATGACAACCAACAAAATCTCGCTTCTTGCTGCAGAATTCATAGACAGGCTGTTCTTAAAGCCATGTCAAGCACCACTTTGTGCTTAAATATAAACCAGTATTGTCACACAGTAGGATTGTTCATGTAGTTCATAATATTTATGAAAGGAACACACAGAGAGAAAGATCAACTATTGTGAAGTGTTTCATGAAGAAAAATACATGCACCTGCCTGATATATGAAGACACACACTAAAGCATCTGTTTCTTCAGTTTTTATGGGTAAAGAACTTTGGGACATTTTAGCTAAGGGACTTGGAAGAGACTGGCTTTGAAATTTAGGCAGAACATTGTTAAGGGACGCTGCAGCCATTTCTAGGAATGATGAATAAATACAAAAGGATAGTCCCTCTGTCAACATAATTAATGGCAAGATTTTATGAGCTTCATTTAGGCCCCAAGACATGGCTATATACAATACATGGAATGTGTGTTTATGTGCACATAGTATAAATATGTAAAAGTCACATCATTAAATCTTTCATATGTCTGTATTCATAATACACAAAGCTGTTTTTAAATTATTTAAAGATCTATTCTCTTTTCCATATACATTAATACTAATAAGAGTTGCTGTCAACATCAAAGGGAAGATAGACCCCTAATTAGAGTTCCAATCTGCCTTGAGAGTTACGTTATAGAGAGAACAAATGTAGAATGAGTTGGGCATTAAGCAAACTAGTCATCAGTGCTCATTCTCCACTTCTTATTATTGCAAGGATTCATTGATTCTTTACTAATAAAATGCACTCATTTTCTATCACAACTTTGAACACAAACTTTAATATTAACAATTTCCAAGGAAAAGAAAAAACAAAACAAAGAAAGGTACCTTGTCTTCTTTGTTAACATCTGGATAGTTACAGTAGATCAAGACATTTTAAGTAAACATAGATTCTAGAATTTTTAACACTGCCTGACATTCCTTTTTTTCACCCCTTTTGGTTAGCATCTTGACTATATGCATGTTGTTTTTCAGATAGCTGATTCCTTATTGGAAGTCTCTCAGAATGAGACTATTATTGAAAACATCAGTCTTCAAGCAAACATTCATAGGAAACCATAAGCATTTGCTAGACCAGACAATTCTTTTGAAGTTGTTTCCTTCTTGCTGCAAGATGGTAAAGAAGGAAAGAACTTAAAAATATTGTTAAGTTGAAGATGTTATTATTAATATGAAGGTAGTATGTATAAATGTCTAAGAAATTCAAATTTTGAAATGTATTCTATGACACTGACTGGTACTTTAATTTTCCTGCCCTGCAGTTTCTATAATTAACCTATGACCTTATTTTTACATATACAAAAAACTGATTAGTAAATTAAATTCACATGTATTCAGTTCGTTGATTCTCAACTGATGGCAATGTTTTTTTAAATCTATAATCTCTTTCTTGTTTTTAAATTCTAAAAATAATTTTAATGATTTTTTTGCAATTTTTGTACAATATAATTTGTCATATTTAGATCCCCTCACATATCTGCACCCCTTTACTCCTTCCCACTCAATTTCATGTACTTTAATATGTATATATTATATATATGAATATATGTATATATGTAAATACCTATACAGTCAAATTTGTGTGCCACATGCCTGTTGGTGTGCATTTATAAACTGGAGCCTTGTCAACCCACCAAGAGTCACACACTTAAACAAGACAGACTCTCCCCATCAACAGCAGCCATCAGTTTCCAATACTTCCTCAGATAAGGCTGAGCTTTCTTACCCACTATCCCATGTCTTTGCTGGGATTTTGTCTAACTTGAGCTTACATGAGACTTGTGCATACTGCCACCATTACTGTGAGTTCTTATGAGTAACTGACAAGCTCTCTGGAAAATTCTGTTTCCTTGTGGTCATCTACCACCTCTGGGCTCTTACAATCTTTTTACAAAACCTTTATTGAGAATTTCATACATGCATATAAGGTGTTTTGGTCAAATCCACACCCACTCCCTCCCCTCCAACATTCCCTCCTCTGAAGAGGTAACACTAAAATCTTTTAAGGATTAGATACAAGCTTCCAAATACTTTTGACGTTTTTGGCCTTGGAACAGAGTATGTTGCTAACAGGCCCAAGGATATCTTGACTTTTAGCCAAGAAACTGGCTACATTTCTTTGGAGTCTTTTTACCCTAACTGCCTAGCCAATTCCTACCTCCTATTCTTATCACACCATCCTCTGAAGGGGTTACCTAAATTGCCAATAGGGAATAGGGACACCGACCGCTCTAGCTTCTTCCATGCTGAACAGGGACACAGTGTGAGGCAATTGGAGTACCCCTTCAGTGGGTCTATCTAAAAGACTCCCAAATTGCATAACTTTTATCTCTAAGGGGAGAAGAAAGTCTTTATCTCTAAGGGGAGAAGAAAGCCTTTGAATCATGAATGGGAGATGTGAAGGAGATGTAAAAGCAAGAGTAATAAGTATTACAAGTTCTAGACAGGGAGCTAATAAAAAAGTCAGAACAGGGCAGTGTTCAACTGTTCATATGAGAGGTCATTGGAGTTTCTTGACAAAGGCTTCCAAAAACATCCCTCTGTTGTGTTCATTCTCATTTTTCTTTTGTCTTCCAAGGTTGGACTAGTAGTCAGCTGAGAAGAGTGGCTGGATACTCAGGTGAGGGTCCAGTGACCCTGCTTGTCACTCCTTTAATGAATGAGCACAGCCGTCAACAAGCCCAAGTGTGACAATGTTTAGCAATCAGGCTCAGCTGAAGTCACGATGATGGTAGTTATTTCATGCAGAAGGGACTGTTGTATAGCATCATCTTATTAAAAGGACCTGGAATTTAAAATGATTTGGTGCTAGGAGCCACATATGAGGGAGAACACACGTCGTTTATTTTTCTGAGTCTGTGTTACTTCACTTAGTATAACAGTTTCTAAATCCATCCATTTACCTGAAAATTTCATTATTTCATTTTTCTTTACAGCTGAATAGAACTCCATTGTGTAAATATACCACATTTTCATTATCCACTTATCAGTTGAGGGACACAGGTTTCTTCCATCTCTTAGCTATTGTGAAAAGAGCAGCAACAAACATGGTTGTACA
>NW_008341879.1:777168-805645 GCF_000622305.1 Nannospalax galili | reverse complement strand
TGAACACTTTTTGAGATGTTTCTTAGCCATCTTTATTTCTTCCTTTGAGAACTCTCTGTTTAGATCTTTAGCCCATCTTTTAATTGGGTCATTTGGTTTTTTGCTCCTTTATTTTTTGAGTTCTTTATATATTTGGATGTTAAACCTCTGTCAGATGTGTTGCTGGTGAAGACTTTTTCCCATTCTGTGGGTTTCCTCTTCACTTTTTTATTGTTTCTTTTGCTGTGCAGAAGTTTTTTAGTTTAATGAGGCCCCACTTATTGATTGCTGATCTTAATTCGTGAGCAACTTCTGTCTGATTTAGAAAATCCTTTCCTACACCTATATCCTGTAAGTTACTACCAATATTTTCTTCTAATAGTTTCAGGGTTTCCAGTTCACATTGGGCTCTTAAAATCTTTAAAGCTCCTCTTCTGCAATGATTCCTGAGCCGTTGGTGTCAGAAGTTTGATATAGGTGTTTTAAAGAAAAAAATCTTCCAAAGAGCTAATGCCAATTCTTTTTGAATTATTCAAATTGAAAGAGAGGGAACACTTCTAAATCCATACTATGAGGGAAACATTGTGTAGTTAACAAACCAGACAAAGATACAACAAGAAAACTATAGATCAACAGCTCTGATGAACCTAAGCGTGAAAATCTTCAAGTAAATAGAATTCCATACCCATTCAAAAAAGACCCATGTCATGACCATCTGCTTTCATACCAGAGAAAGAAAGAGCTCAACCTATGGAAATCAATCAACAGTGAGACACACAAACAGAATAAAGACTAATGTGGAACAACACAGAAAAATCATTTTATAACAAACTCAAATAATGTGATAGTAAAGAGGCCACTAACTCCCTTTCAATACTTATATTTTTTGCTTTTCTGTCTTCTTTTTCACCTGTTTTAATTTGTCACATAAAGGAGTTGGAGAATTCTATAGATTTTTTTTTCTATACTCATAATTTTGCTACTGGCATTTTTGTGGTTATTTCTGCAGTTGATTACTCCAAAACTTATTGAAGTAGGAAGAGGGGGTAAAAAGAGGCAAGATTGGTAGATGATCATATGGAAACAGTCTTCCAGGCCTCTGGGAACTTGCTCATATGAACTTACAGCAATAGTGTCAGCTTGCACACTCAAGCAAACTCAATCAGACAAAAACAAAAACCCAACATAGAAATGGGGAAATGAGCAGAAGACCCCACCCTTAGGAGAACAAAGAAATATTGGCAGCTGATTACTGCTGGTGAAGAACAGTTGATTTTCTTTAAGGGAGTAACTTTAGCTAGGCTGACTATACTTCAGTGGATGAACTTGCACTGAGGGACATCTGAGTACACAAATTGACTTGATAGGCCTTAACATATATGACAGAATGCACAAAATCCAGTGGGGAGGGGTCTATGTGGGGGGGAGGGGGGTATAAAGATGATTAAGATGTTTTAAGATGTTTTGTATTAAATGCACAAAAACTCAATTAAAATATACATTTAAAGAAGAATAAAAATAAATCTTTAAAAATATCAAAGTAATAAACTATTAAGTATTAAAATATTGGATATCTTGTCTTTTGGGCATAAAATATTTAATTACAGAAAAATATTCTCTATAGAAGAATAGATCTAATGAATTCAGAAGAAATTACAAAGTTAGAAAATTGTATTTGTGAAGCTTGTAGTCCAACAATGGATCTGACTGGCAGTTAGTAATGGCTATTAAGGTCATTTGTGAGGGTTAATGGAGAACTTTTAATGGATAGATAATTTTTGACATCTGAACACACTCATTACTACTAATATTACCAAATATGAAGAGGGAGGAATTTCAATCCTGTGACATGATATAAGGAATTATATAACACCATCCTGAAAATGCTCTAGGCAATGAATGATTAACCAGACTAAATCACATCTCTAGATCCACTATCATTTTACATAAGATGTAGGGGATACCACAGCTGGAAAAGTAATATACATTAAATCATATTTAAGGGCCCTGCAGAGGTGGCTCAGTGAGTAAGAATGCTTTCTGTACAAGCATGAAGGTCTGAGTATGGATCTCAGCATCCATATCAAAACTAGGACATGGTCATGAATGCACTTGCAACCTCAGTGCTATGGGGAATGGGACAGGAAAATCAGTGGGGCTTGCTGGCTACCAGCCCAGCTCTAGTTTTGGAAAGAGATTCTGTATCAAGGTGAACAGAGGAGAAACAGTGTCCCCTAGAGGGTCCTCATTCATAAAAGAATTTAAGAATGGACTGAAACAGAAGCTTTCGAGCATTTGTTTTTAATATCTAAGGAAAACTCCTTAGGACAGGCAAGCCATGAATCTCAGCAGCTTCCTTGAGAAGGAAAAAGAGGGATAAGGGGAACAAAGGCCCCAAACCATGCCAGTTTAGAGCCTTTGTGGAGGTCTTACAGACACCATGTGGTGGACTAACCACATGGAAGGGAGGAGAAGGGAACGTTAGAGAAAAGGTAAAGAAAAACAAGATATAGGGCAGCAAAAGTGTTAGGAAAAGTGTGATTAGAAAAGAGATATGAAGATGAAGAGGAGAGGTTATTCTTTTCTGAAGTAGAAAAGCAGACCAGACTTACAGAAACCTCATGTGTTTTATAACCAGGACCATAGGAACTGCAATCAGAGGCAGGGATTTGGGCAGGAAAAATTCACCATCTCATTAACATATTAAGTATTCTGTCCATCTCGTTAGCATGACTTAAGGTGAACCCACATGGCTAGGGGAGGTCACATGACCAGGGGATCTGGTGAGACTGGAAGATTCTTATTTTCCTGACCAGCCTTCTCCAAGGGAACTTCTTGCTACGGTAACAAAGGGAGCACACATACATATGCATATATCATACACATACACACATGTGCATACATCATAATCACACATACATATACACAAAAACAAAATACTTAAGAGAGGAGACAAAATAAAGAATGTAAGTATTTGTAGTTATTCATTCAAATGTATCAAATCCTTGAATCAGAAAAAAAGATGAAATCACAGTTTTGAGGCAACTAGAATTCTAGCTTTATGATCATAGAACCATGTTTAATTTTTTAAGTTCTTGTTTACACACTGAAATATGTACAGGGGAAATTACAGGTATGTGGGATTCCCTTTAAAATATTGCAGTAGATGGGGCTGGAGAGATGCCTCAGAAGTTAAGAAGACCCAGGCTGGCGTTGCAGAAGACCCGGGTTTAAAAATAAATATTAAAAATAAAATATTACAATAGTGGGGTAATGTCAGAGGAGCTACAATAAAAAATAAAGCAAGATTTCAAATAATGATAATCAGAATGGGCTAATGGATATATTGAGCTACATCTGTAAGTTTGGACATTTTCATATTAAAAGAATATTTTCAACTAGATATTTCTTTGATTGCTTAAGGACGACTACATTGTAAACAAGATTCTTCCTTGAATAATTCTTTCATCATTTAGAGAAGTACATATCTCCTATGGGAAGACCTTCCAACTGTGTCCAGATCTTTGAAATTCCAGGTGTAATCTGTGAATCAAAAGAATGGTGACTCCCTTACCATTTTAAATACAGAGTATCAGATGTCTAATAAATTTTATACAAGATTCCCAGATAAGTTGTATTACAAAAACATTTGAGAAATAATGGCTGGATTCCATTATTATCAAGGGTCTTTTTTCAGTAATGACATATTCTCAAAACTTATGTTAAACCTTACCCTTTCATTGTTCCTTTGTAATTGTACACTAAAAAGCTAAACTGTGTCTTATCTTTAAAATGTAAATGTTTAGTCCTCCATCCCACCTCTCCTCCTAGTGTGGGCACTGACACATATCTTCTCTTGGCACCCCAGACCTCTGGGCTACCTTCTGGGCCCAGACTCCCCACTGTTTCCTGATCCTTTGCACCGAGACCAACCCAATTCCTCAGTCTAGGCCCCTGTAGCCCTTAAAGCCTATTCCCTCCCCTACATCATCTTTGCATACCTGAGACCAGCCTTCATGCCGGACTGGCCCACCCCCAACCTGGATTCCTGAGACTAGCCTCCTTCCCTGCTTGCTCTGCATACTCAGACCAGCCTCCTTCCCTGACTGCCTGAGAGTCCTGAATCCTACCTCTACCTAGCAATCCTCCCAAATTGAACTGTGCTTGCTGACTAGAGGGCTCCACCTTAGGAAAAAGCCTGAGAACATCTGTTCCTCATCCTACTTGGACCTCTGTGGGAACTCCTGAGCAGCAGGACGAATGCCATCTGGCCCCTCCAATATAAAATGAAAAGAGAGAACCTGAAGCCTAGACCAACCTTTCATGCCCAACAAGTAAACCACAACAGCACATAAAGTTTACAAACAGACTTAAATTCAACAAAGGAAGGCTTGAGTTTCACAAAAGAATCAGAAACTACTAAGTTCACATGTTAAAGTCACAGAGAAAAAATAATAACATGGAAAACCAAAATAATATATCCCCACCAAGTACCAACAGTCCTGTAGAAGAGTATGATGAGAAGCCCCTAGAGATAACACAAGACATGGAATTCAGAAGAACAATTATAAACATGATAAAAGAATTTATTGAATTTAAAGAACTCACAAACAAAGAAATCAAAGAACTGAAAGAAGATAAGGATAAACTTCTGAATGAATTCAGAAGAGTTAGAAGGACTGAAGAATACTCAGGCTGAAATGAAGAAGGAAGTGAAACACCCAATACGCCAATTAGAAACGACAGGAGAAAGCCTCACCAATAGGATGAATGAATGGAAAACAAAATATCAAGACTGGAAGATAAAGTAGATGAATTTTCAAAGATTATGAAAAATTTAAGAAAACATAAGAATGGAATAAGCAGGAATTGTGTGACACCATAAAAAGACCAAACTTATGAATCATAGGCATACAGGAAGGAGAAGAATATTAGGATAATGATATGGACCAGACCCTCAACAGGATTATAGAAAAAAATTTCCCAAAATTAAAGACAGACATGCACATACAAATACAAGAAACACATAGAACACCAAATAGACAGGACCAGAAAAGAAACTCTCCATGGCACATCATAGTAAAAACACTAAACATACAGAACAAAGACAGAATACTGAAAGCTTCAAAAGAAAAACAAGTCACATAAAAGAAAAACTCATCAGAATTACAGCTGACTTTTCAGTGCAACTATGAAAGCCAGAAGAGCCCAGACCAAAATATTCCCAGTTCTAAATGAACAACAGATGCCAACCCAGATTGCTTTACCCAGCCAAAATGTCTATTATAGTCAAAGAGGAAAGAAAAATCTTCCGTGACATAAATAGGCTGAAAGAATTCATGTCCACAAAACCAGCTCCTCAGAGGGTCCTTGAAGCAATACAAAGAGCTGAAGAAAGGAATGACTATACCCAAGGAGTAAGAGAAAGAAACTTAATGAAGGTATAACTGTGGAAACACAGTTACACCAAGAATGAGAACAGAAATCAAAAATGACAGGAATCAATACACATTTTTCAATGGACTGAACTCCCCAGTCAAAAGAAACAGATGAGTTGATTGGATTAAGAAACAAAACCCATCTTTTATCTGTCTTCAAAAAACCCATTTCACTTTCAAGGACAGGCACTACCTTAAGGTGAAAGGATGGGGAAAAAATATTCCAAGCAGATGGTACCAAGAAAAAAGGAGGAGTTACAATTCTAATATCTGACAAAATAGACTTCAAACTAAAACTAATTAGAAGATATAAAGAGGGCCTCTGCATTCTAATCAAAGGAACAATTGACCAAGAAGACATTTCAATCATGGACATATATTCACCTAACTCTGGTGCATTCAGATTCATAAAAACAGTACTACAGGACTTTAAAACCCAGATTAACCCCAACTCATTAATAGTAGGGGACTTTAATACCCCATTGTCTCCATTAGATAGATCAACAGGACAGAGAATTAACAGACATCCATCTAAATTAAACAATACCATACATCAAATGGACCTAACAGACATCTACCAAATATTTCACCCAAGCACTAAATAATATATTTTCTACTCAGTGCCCTATAGAACTTTCTCCAAAATTTATCACATACTGGGTCACCAAACAAGCTTCAACAAATACAAAAAGACTGAAAAAGTTCCATGCATTCTATCAGACCATGATGAAATAAAGCTTAAAATCAACACTGAAAAAAAAACCCTAGTAACTACATAAACACACGGAGATTAAATAACACACTACTGAATGATGAATGGGTCAAAGGAGAAATTAAGAAAGAAACCAAAGTATTCCTAGAACTAAATGAAAAGGACAATTCAACAAAGCAAAACCTCTGGGACACATCAAAATTGTCCTTAGAGGGAAGTTTATAGCTCTAAGTGCCTACATTAAAAATAGGAAAGAGCCAGGCATGGTGGTGCATCCCCTATGTCCCAGCACTTGGGAGGCAGAGGGAGGCAGATCTCTGTGAGTTCAAGGCCAGCCTGGTCTACATAATGAGTTCCAGGACAGCTGGGGCTACAGGGAGACCCTGTCTCAAAAAGACCAAAAAAAAAAAAAAAAAAAAAAGAATCGGAAAGAACACAAATAAATGACTTAGCATTGCAATCCAAGAAATGTGAAAAGCAACAACAAATGAAACCCAAACCCAGCAGACAAGAAGAAATGATAAAAATCAGAGCAGAAATTAATGAAGTAGAAACAAAAAATAATAATACAAAGAATCAATGAATCCAAGAGCTGGTTCTTTGCAAAGATAAACAAGATTAACAGATATTTAGCCAGTTAACCAAAAGAAAGAAAGAGTACATCCACATCAACAAAATCAGAGATAAAAGTGGAAACATCAAAACAGACACCAAAAAGATCCAGAACATTATAAGGGAATACTTAAAAAACCTATATGCTACTTAGTGTGAAAATCTAAAAGAAGTGAACGGGTACCTAAAAGTAAGGGACTCACCAAAATTAAACCGAGATCAACAAATCAAACAGACCCATAACACACAAGGAAATTGAAACAGTAATGCAAAACCTTCTGACTAAAAAAAGCCCAGGATTAGATGGAATTACAGCAGAATTCTACCAGACATTTATAGAAGATCTATATCCAATACTACTCAATTTATCCAAAAAGATAGAATTGGAGGGAGAACTTCCAAATGCCTTCTATGAAGCCAGCATCACTCTAATACCCAAATCAGGAAAAGATATAATCAAAGAAGAAAACTACAGACCTATATCTTTAACAAACATAGATGCAAAATTTCTCAACAAAACACTTGAAAACTGCATACAGACACATATCATAAAGATAATTTGCCATGATTAGGTTGACATTATTCCAGAGATGCAGGGGTGGTTCAATACACCTACAAAAATAAACATCATAAATCATATAAGTGGACTCAAAGACAAGAACCACTTGTTCATCTCAATAGATACAGAGAAGGCCTTTGAGAAAATTCAACATGAATTTATAGTCAAAGTCCTAGAGGGAATTGGACTGGAGGGAACATACCTCAATATAATAAAAGCCATATACAACAAAAGCACAGCCAACTTCATTCTAAATGGAGAAAAACTGGAAGCATTCCCATTGAAATCAGGAACCACAAGGCTGTCCACTGTCTCCATTCCTTTTTAACATAGTGCTTGAAACTATTGCAAGAGCAATAAGACAAGAGAAGGAAATTAAAGGAGTAGTAATTGGAAAAGAAGATATCAAACTATTCCTTTTTGCAGATGATATGATGTTATATCTAAGAGACACCAAAAATTCCACCAGAAAATTCCTAGAAATGATTAACACTTTCAATAAGTGGTAGGTTACAAAATTAATCTACAAAAGTCTGTAGCCTTTCTATATACCAATAACAAGCAATTGGAGAAATAGTACATGGAATCACTACCTTTCACAATATCCTAAAAACTAAACTAAAATAAATTATCTTGGAATGAACCTGATCAAAGATGTTAAAGAACTCTACAATGAATATTTTAAATTTTTAAATAAAGAGATTGAGAAAGACACCAGAAGATAGAAGGACCTCCCATGCTCATGGACTGCAAGAATTAATATTGTGAAGATGACCATCCTACCAAGAGCCATTTATAGATCCAATGCAATGGAAATCAAAATCCTCATGACATTCATCACAGAATTGGAAAAAAAAAACATCCTAAGATTCATATGGAAGCACAAAAGACCTTGGATAGTCAAAGAAACCCTGAGTACTAAGAGCAATGCTAGGGGGATTACTACACCAGATTATAAACTATATTACAGAGCTATAGTTAAAAAAAAAAAAACATGGTACTGGCACAAAAATTGACCCATAGATCAATGGAACAAAACTGAAGACAGAAATAGGAGTACACGCAATTTCAGCCACTTAATATTTGACAAAAGGGTGAAGAACATTCACTGGAGGAAAGACGGCATGTTCAGCGAATGGTGCTGGCAAAACTGGATCCCCACTAGTAGAAGAATCAAACTAAACCCCTACCTTTCACCTTGCAGAAGAGTCAACTCCAAATAGATCAAAGACCTCAATGTGAAGCCTCAAACTGTGAAACTGTTAGAAGAAATCATTGGCAATAACCAACAAGATACAGGTGTAGGAAAGGATTTTCTAAACCAGACATCAACTGCCCAGGAAACAAAGTCAAGAGTCAACAAATGGGACCTCATTAAACTAAAAGGCTTCTGTATATCAAAAGAAGCAACCAAGGAAGTGAAGAGAAAATTCACAGAGTGGGAGAAAAACTTCAACAGCAACATCAAAAAACAAATAATCAAGAAAGCAAGTAACCCAGTTAAAAGATGGGCTACGGATTTGAACAGAGAGTTCTCAAAAGAAGAAATAAAGATGGCTAAGAAGCATCTTAAAAGATGTTCAACATCACTAGTAATTAGGGAAATGCAAATTAAAACCACTTTAAGATTTCATCTTACCCCAGTCATACTGACTAAGATCAAGAAAACAAATGATACCAAGTGCTGGAGAGGATGTTGGGAAAGGGGAACACTCATCCACTGCTGGTGGGGCTGCAAACTTGTTCAACCCCTATGGAAAGCAGTGTGGAGAACTCTTAAAAAACTAAAAATGAACCTACCATTTGACCCAGTTATACCATTCCTTGGCATATACCCAAAGAATTCATCCTATTGCAGAGACACTTATACATCCTTGTTTGCTGCTGCTCTTTTCACAATAGCTAAGAGACAGAAGCAACCCAAGTGTCCTTCATCTGACGAGTGGATAATGAAAATGTGGTACATTTATGTGATGGAGTTCTACTCAGCAGTAAAGAAAGATGAAATCATGAAATTTGCAGGTTGAATAGATGGAACTAGAAACTATTATACTAACTGAAGTAATGCAGACTCATAGAAACAAATGATGTATGTTTTCTCTCATATGTGGATCCTAGCACCAAATCCGTATAAGTGAGTATGTATCCAGACATTACAGGAACCAGGATAATGAAAATGATCCAGTGAAACCAAGGAAAAGAAAGAACCTGAGAGAGAAGTACAGTAGAAAATACGTGTTACTAAGGGGACTATGGATAAAAATGGGGTATTTAAGTGGGAGCAGGAAGAGAGGGTTATATAAGGTACCTGGGGATAAAGAGAAAGAAGGAGCTCAAGAGGGGGGACCATAGGAGAACGGTATTATTAAGGGAGAAATGGGAAAAATGGGGGAACTTTAAATGGGGAAACCATGGTGGAAGGGTTAAACAGTGAGAGACATACATAATGGCTAGTTTTAAAAAGCCCGTTGGAACCATATTAGTCCAATAACTCTATGAGAAATTATACATGTAACTAGTTCAAAGAACAAAATATATGTCCAGTCAAGGATTATCTGAGAATATTTGGTTTTTGCCCAAGCTTAATCTACACAGAACATGGCAATTAGAAGTACCAGACTGGTGGAACTAACCTTCTTGGATGTTTAACAGCCATACTTTGAGGCCTATACTATTTTGGTCAGAGGGACTTAAAGGACAGTTTTTGCTCCTTGCTCTCCTAGGTCAACTAAGTTCCAGGGGACTACAGAGCAGCTCTCAAAATGTCTTGTAACTACGGTGAGCCACCTGTTCTCTTGTGCAGGGAGGCCATAGAGACCCCAGAAGATGTGCTTGAACCTGTATCCAGTCTACAAAGAGGAGGGTCAACACAGAGGAAACATTCCCTCCATGCTTCCAAGAGAAGCCAGCTACAGTTGAGTAGGACCTTTGACTTATCTTCACATAGATGGAACAGGTAAAAGAAAGGAGCCAGGGGCCCCTCCCAAGGTCATGTAACCCCTGAGGAACAGACCCTCAGAGGACCTTAAGAGTAAAAGTAAATTGATTTATTTGGGCTAACTGTATGATCTTAACACCCAAAAGGAAAGTATAACCAAAGATTAAAGGGAACAATATAATACTTTTCCTTTGAGTTGTTTGCTTGGGTGGCCCAAAAGAGTCCCAGAGAGTAACCTAGCATAGAACTGGGAAAAGGAACAGCAGACCCCAATCTTATCTGATGTAATGTTGGCAACCTATTGTTCCTAGATAAGGAAGAGCTGATTTTCCTAAAACAAGGAACTCTAGACAGGCTGACTAGATTCAGCAGATGGACGAGCACTGAGGAACGGCTGGGGGCACCGATAACACAGCGGACAGTAACACTGATGACAGAGTATATGGGATCCCGTGGGGGCGGGGGGCTATGGGAGGGTATAATTTGGTATGCGGGTATGCAGGTATAACAAATTAAAATAGCTTCCCAAATTCATCTTTGATGTAAAACATTTTGATTTCCATAGAACTTAATGTTCCCTAAAGCTAAATCCCACTTTTTGTCTTAAACTTACCCCCTAGGTTTCTGTTAACCTGTAGCCATAGATTACATTAAAGGCATTTAGGGGGAGGATTGTTTATTTATGTATATTTATTTTAAGTGTATGAATATTTTGCCTGCGTTTAAGTACACCCAAGTCATGTAATGCTTCTGGAGGTCAGAAGAGAGCATCATATCTCCTGGAATTGGAGTTACAGAAGGTTATTAGTCACCTTGTGTGTGCTAAAAAAGGAACTCACACCTTTTGCAAGTGCAGGCAGTGCCCTTATCTGCTGGGCCATCTTCCCAGCCACATGGGCATATTTTTTATTCACATCTCATTGTCTACTTCCAGTGAAGTTGGGTTCATCACCAGTTTCAGCTGCTTTCTACAGTTGAGAATTTGTAACTTTTTGTGCCTCATCTTGTCTCTTCTCCCTGGAGCAGTTGCACTTCTCTATAGAGCACAGTAACTACTGCTGATGTGTTCATAATTGCATTTATTACCTTCTTTACTCAATTTTTCTTTTCATGAACACTCAAATTTAATTTGCAACAGCTTCAACTACTCAGTAGTCTGAAAACTAAAGGCCATCCTTGCTATAACATATCTGTTAGTACTGTAGTTCAAACTCTGAGGATCTGTCACACACATTGCTCAATACACCTCTGTGATAGTTAATTCTATTAATGGTTAAGGTCACAGATGACTTAGATGTTAGTATCTCAGGTGTTTCTGAATGATATTACCATTTAGATTGGTGAATACTTAATAGAAAAGAAGACTGATATCCATATGAGTGCTTGTTGAAGCTAGTGCTTCATCTAGACAAATGAAGACATACATAAACCATCCCAATAAGAGAAAATTCCCCAGCAAAGGGCTTCAGATTTCATCTATAACATTGATTCTCTTGGGTCTCCAGGTTTCAACTGTGCAATAAGTGCTTCTAGATATAACCCTACCACAAACACATATGATATAAACTTGCTAGCTTCTATAGTCATGTGACTCCCTTATTATCATTTTTTTTTCCTGCACAGTCTTGCATCACTCAGTGAAAGGGGTAAGTTTTGATAAATGTGTTGTTAAGCACTCTTACTTACCATCATGTGAACATCACTGAGTATATTGCCGTAATCTATGTTAGCTCTGACATCACTGAACAATAGAATCATATAGATCACCATGGCATGTATAGTCCATTGTTCCCTGAAATGTGTGGTCCATGGCTGTAGGCATGTATATTCAATTTGATCTAGTTCTCTGCAGAGCCTTAAATTATCTAGATTTTGGTTAAGAGGAATGTGATGCTGCCATTTTAAAATGTAAATGGATTTACATTTGCCATCCCTAAAATGTAAATGGATTTGAAAGTGGATGATTGTAACAGAAGGAAAATTCTAAGGCTAAGGTTCATAAAACTTGCAGATTTTTGATGGAACTCTTGGTGGCATGGATGGTAAAGGTGCTGCTGCTGAGTTCTTAGGAACAAACTGGAGGAAGCTTATTATAGCATGGTAAGGAACTTGGCTAACGTATGTTATGTGTTTTGTGGAAAGCTAAAATTAAAAATATGTAAACTTGAGCTGGATGTGGTGGTGCATGCCTGTAGTCCCAGCACTTGGGAAGCAGAAGCAGGCAGACCTCTATGAGTTCAAGGACAGCCTGGTCTACATAGTGAGTTCCAGTATAGCTGGGGCTACAGGGAGACCCTGCTTCAAAATGAAAAAAAAAAAAAAAAAAAAAAAAAGTAAACTTGGATATTTGTGGGAGATTTCTAAGCAAAGTGTTCAAGATGTAGCCTGGTTTCTTGTTGCCTAAGTAAAATGAAAGAAACAGGTAAACAAAAGAAACTGTTAAGCCAAAAGAACTTAAAAATGAATATTTTGACAATTCTAAGCCTATTCACAATGGGGAGAATGACAATGACAATGTCTTTTATAAAGGAATTCTTACTGTAGTTAGATATTCAAAGAGATTATCATGGATTTATACCCACAGCAGAGGGCTAAAGGCATAGAAACGTGATTATACTAGCAGAGATCCTGCCAGGTTGGTAAACATGAAACTAAGAAAGGCATTCAGACTTCTGAGATTTTACAGGATAGGTCGACAAAGCTATTACACTGTGGATGTCTTGTGACTTAAGAAAAGAGATAAAAGACTCTGATCAGCAGGGGCACTGTCACCATAGGCTCAGGGTACACAGGTCTGGGGAAACAACTGTGGTCTCATGAGTTTCAGCCTCTTGAGTGTCTTGGGAGCCAAGCTTCTCCCTAGAGCCAGGAATGGGTTGGAGCCACTGCCTGGAGCAATGGAAGTAACCTGGGGTGCAACAAGAGTAAAGAGGGGCACAGCTTCAAGTGTCCTGGTCCCAGTACCTTCCCTGGGTAAGTCCAGTACCTACTGCACCTTGACTCCCCCAGCCTCTTTCACCCTCCCAGCTCCCCCACTACATCTCTCCTCCTAGCCTGGGTACAGGCCCATTTCTTGTCTTGGCACCCCAAACACTGGGGCTAACCTCTCTGTCCAAAGCCACCACTGATTCCTGACCCTTTGCATCCTGACTAACCCAGTTCCTCCCTGTGGCCCCCAGGAACTCTCTGGGCCTAGTCCCACCCCCATCTCCCTTTACTTCCCTGGGTGGCACAGATGCCAGCTTCCTGAAACCAGCATCTATCATGGGCCCTTCTCCCAGGTGAGCCCAGCCCCCAAATTCCTGAGAGCAGCATCTTTCCTGGAGGGACCCAGACCTTTGGAGAAAATATGAGAGCATCTGAGCCTCATCTCACTGGGGCCCAAGTGGGAACTCCTGAAGACAAAAGCATTTAGGACACTCCAATATAAAATCATGCCCCTAAAGTAAACCACAACAGCACATAAAGTTTACAAAAAGAAGCAGATCTAAACTCAACAAAGGAAAGCTTGAGTCTCACACAAGAATCAGAAACTACAAGGAAATTCACATATGAAAGTCACAGAGAAAAAATAATAAAACGAAAAACCCAAATAGCATGTCCCCACCAAGTACCAACCAACAGTTCTCTAGAGGAGTACAATAAGAACCTCATAGAGATAACACAGGACATGGAACTCAAAAGAACAATTATAAACATGATTAAAAATTCAGTGAATTAAAAGAACACACAAAGAAAGAAATCAAAGAACTGAAGGAAGATAGGGATAAATGAATGAATTCAGAAAAAAGTTAGAAATATTGAAGAATACTCAGGCTGAAAAGAAGAAGCAAGTGAAACACTCAATAAGCCACTTAGAAATGACAGGAGAAAGCCTCACCAGTAGGATGAGTGAAATGGAAAACAGAATATCAAGACTGGAAGGTAAAGTGGACGAATTAGACCACTCAAGCAAAGATTATGAAAGATTTGAGAAAACACAAGAATGGAATATGCAAGAATTGTGTGACACCATAAAAAAACCAAACTTACGAATCATAGGCATACAGGAAGGAGAAGAATCTCAAAATAATGGTATGGAACAGATCTTCAACAAGATTGTAAAAGAAAATTTCCCAACATTAAAAAAAAGACATGCCCATAGAAATATAAGAAGCCTATAGAACACCACCAGATAGACAGGACCAGAAAACAAACTCTCCATAGCACATAGTTAAAAACATTAAACGTTCAGAATAAAGAGACAATACTGAAAGCTGCAAAAGAAAAACAAGTCACATACAAAAGGAAACTCATCAGGATTACAGCTGACTTTTCAGTGCAAACTGTGAAAGCCAGAAGAGCCTGGACCAAAGTATTCCCAGTTCTAAATGACCACAGATGCCAACCCAGATTACTTTACACAGCCAAAATGTCTATAATAGTTGAAGGGGAAAGAAAAATCTTCCATAACATAAATAAGCTGAAAGAATTCATGGGCACAAAACCAGGCCTTCAGAGAGTTCTTGAAGCAATACAAATAGCTGAAGAAAGAATGACTATACACAAGGGGTCACAGAAAGAAATTCAGTGAAGGTGTAACTGTGGAAATGCACAGCTGTATCAAGAATGTGAACAGAAATAAAAATGACAGGACTCAATACACATCTTTTATAAATAACTTTTAAATATCAATGGGCTGAACTTCCCAGTCAAAAGATACAGACTACTTGAATGGGTTAAAAACAAAACCCATCTTTTTGTTGTCTGCAAGAAACTCATCTCACTTTCAAGGACAGGCACTACCTTAAGGTAAAAGGATGGGTAAAAAAACCTATCAAGCAAATGGTACTAAGAAAAAAGGAGGCATTGCAATTCTAATATCTGATAAAATAGAATTTAAACTAAAAGTAATCAGAAGAGACAAAGATAACCACTTCTTTCTGATCAAAGGAACATTAAACCAAGAAGATATTACAATCATGAACATATGTTCACCAAACTCTGGAGCACCCAACTTCATAAAAACAGTACTACAGGACTTTAAAACCCAGATTAATCCCAACTCATTAAGAGTATGGGGATTTTAGTACCCCATTGCCAGCATTAGATAGGTCAACAGGACAGAGAATTAACAGAGAGACATCTGAATTAAACAATACCATAGATCAAATGGACCTAAAAGACATCTACTGAATATTCCACCCAAGCAAAAAAGAATATGTTTTTTATTCAGCGCCCCATGGAACCTTCTCCAAAATCAACCATGTATTGGGGCACAAAAAAAACTCAACAAATACAAAAAGATTGAAGCAATTCCATGCATTTTATCAGATCACAATGCAATAAAGCCTAAAATCAACACTAGAAGAAACCACCATAACCACATGAACACATGGAGATTAAACAACACTCTCCTAAAGGATAAATGGGTCAAAAGAGAAAGTAAGAAAGAAATAAAAGTATTCCTGGAACAAAATGTAATGGACACTACAACACAACCAAACTTTGGAGACACATTGAAAGCAATCCTTAGAAGGAAATTTATAGCTCTAAGTGCCTACATAAAAAGTTGGAAAAACACAAATAAATGACTTAACATTTCAACTCAAGACACTTAAAAAGCAACAACAAATGAAATCCAAACCCAGCAGACCAGAAGAAATTACAAAAATCAGAGCAGAAATTAATGAAATTGAAACAAAGAAAACAATGCAAAGAATGAACGAATCCAAGACTGGTTCTTTGAGAAGATAAACAAGATTGATAGACTGCTAGCCCAGTTAACCAAAAGAAAGAAGGAGCACCTCCATATCAACAAAATCAGTGATGAAACAAGATAGACAGAGCCTTAGCCCAGTTAATTAAAAGAAAGAAAGAGCACCTCCATATCAACAAAATCAGACATGAAAGGGGAAACATCACAACAGACAACAAAGAGATCTACAACATTGTAAGGGAATACTTTAAAAACCTATATGCTACTAAATTTGAAAACCTAAAAGAAATGGGCAGGTATCTAAAAGTATGGGAACCACCAAAACTAAATCAAGAAGAGATTAACAGATTAAACAGACCCATGACACATAAGGAAATTGAAACATCAATACAAAATTTCCCAACTAAAAAAAGCCCAGAACTGGATAGTTTTACAGCAGAATTCTACCAGACATTTAAAGAGGCTCTGCATCCAATACTAAAGGTATTCAAAAAGATAGAAAATGAGGGAATACTTCTAAATTCCTTCTATGAAGCCAGCATCACTGTAATATCAAAGCCAGGTAAAGATACAACTAAAAAAGAAAAATATAGACCCATATCCTTAATGAACATAGATGCAAAAATTCTCAACAAAATACCTGAAAACAGCATACAGACACACAGCAAAAAGATCTTCCACCATGATCAAGTTGGCTTTTCTCCAGAGATGTAGGGATGGTTCAATATATGTAAATCAATAAACATCATAAATCATAAAGACGGGCTCAAAGACAAAGACCATGTGGTCATCTCAATAGATGTAGAGAAGGCCTTTGACAAAATTCAACACACACTTATCTTCAAAGCCCTACAGGGAATTGTACTGGAGGGAACATACCTCAACATAATTAAAGCCATATATAACAAACCCACAGCCAACATCATTCTAAATGGAGAAATACTGGAAGCATTCCCATTGAAATCAGGAACCAGACAAGGCTGTCCACTATCTCCACTCCTCTTTAACATAGTGCTTGAAACTCTTACAAGAGCAGTAAGAGAAGAGCAGGAAATTAAAAGAGTAATAATTGGAAAAGAAGAGATCAAATTATCCCTTTTTGCTGATATGATATTATACCTGAGACACCAAAAATTTCACCAGAATATTCCTAGAAAATATTGACATGTTCAGTAAAAACTTTCAGTAAACTGGCAGGTTACAAGATTAACAACAAAATATCTGGGCCTTTCTATATACCAATAACAGGTAATCAGAGAAACAGTACATGGAAACACTCCCTTTCACAATAGCCGCAAAAAAAAAAAAAAAAAAAAAAAAATCTCTGAATAAACCTGACCAAAGACATTACAGACCTCTACAACTTAAAGAAAGAGACTGAGGAAGACATCAGAAGATGGAAGGATGTCCCACGCTCATGGATTGGAAGGATTAATATTGTGAAGATGACCATCCTACCAAGAGCCATTTATAGACCCAATGCCTTGCAAATCAAAATCCCCTTGAAATTTTTCACAGAATTAGAAAAAAATCATCCTAAGGTTCATATGGAAGCACAAAAGACCTCAGATAGCCAAAACAACCCTGAGCTCTAAGAGCAATCCTGGGGGGATTACTATACCAGATATTAAACTGTATTACAGAGCTATAGTCATAAAACCAACATGGTACTGGCACATAAATTGACCAGTGATTTTTCTTCCAAAATCAATGGAAGAAAATTGAAGACCCAAATATAAATACACAAAATTTCAGCCACCTGATATTTGACAAAGGGACCAAAAGCATTCACTGGAGGAAAGACAACATGTTCAGCAAATGGTGCTGGCAAAACTGGATCTCCACCTGTAGAAGAATGAAACTAAACCCCTACCTTTCATCTTGCAGAAAAGTCAACTCCAAATGGATCAAAGACCTCAATGTGAAGTTTGAAACTCTGAAACTTTTAGAAGAAAACATTGCCAATAACCTACAAGATATAGGTGTAGGAAAGGATTTTCTAAACCGGACATCAACTGCCCAGGATACAAATTCAAGAATCAACAAATGGAATCTCATTAAATCAAGAAATTTCTATACATCAAAAGAAGCAACAAAGGAAGTGAAGAACAAACCCACGTCTGACAGAGGTTTAACATCCAGGATATATAACGAACTCAAAAAACAAAGTATCAAGAAAGGAAGCAACCCAATTAAAAATGGGCTAAGGAGCTGAACAGAAGGTTCTCAAAAGAAGAAATAAAGATGGCTAAGAAGCATCTTAAAAGGTGTTCAACATCATTAGTAATTCAGGAAATGCAAATTAAAACCACTCTAAGATTTCATCTTACCCCAGTCAGACTGGCTAAGATCAAGAGAATAAATGATACCAAATGTTGGAGAGGATGTGGGGAAAGGGGACTGATCATCCACTGCTAGTATGATTGTAAACTTGTTCAACCCCTATGGAAAGCAGTGTGGAGAACTCTTAAAAAACTACAAATGAACCTACCATTTGACCCAGTTATACCACTCCTTGGCATATACCCAAAGAATTCATTCTATTGCAGAGACACTTGTACATCCATGTTTGTTGCTGCTCTTTTCACAATAGCTAAGAGATGGAAGCAACCTAAGTGTCCCTCATCTGACGAGTGGATAATGAAAATGCAGTTCATTTATACGATGGAGTTTTACTCAGCAGTAAAGAAAGATGAAATCATGAAATTTGCAGGTGAATGGATGGAACTAGAAACTGTTATACTAAATGAAATAAAACAGACTCAGAAAACACACAAAAAATGATGTATGTTCTCCCTCATATGTGGATCCCAGCACCAAATCCTTATAAGTGAGTATGTATCCAGACATTACTACAGGAACCAGGATAATGGAGAGGAATCCAGGAGGTAAAGGAGAAGAAAGAATCTGAAAGAAGAACAGTGGAAAATGGTGTTACCAAGGGAAATATGGATAAAAATGGGGTTATTTTAAGGGGAGGGAGGAGGGAAGGTTATACAAGGAACCTAGGGGTAAAGGGAAAGAAGGAACTCAAGAGGTGGGACCATAGGAGAAGGGTATTATTAAGGGAGAAATGGGAAAAACAGAGGTACCTTAAATAGGGAATCCATGGTGGAAGGGTTAGACAATGTGAGAGACAAATAATGCCTAGCTAGTTTTAGAAAACCAGAGGGAACCATATTAGTCCAACAACCTACTGACAAATTATACATACAACCAGATCAGAGGTTTATCTGAGAGCATTTGGTCTTTGCCCAAGTTCTATCTCCATGGCACATGGTAATTAAAAGTACCAGACTGGTGGAACTAGCCTTCTTGGATGTTTAACAGCCATACTTTGAGACCTATACTAATTTGATCAGAGGGACATAAAGGATGTTTTTGCTCCTTGCCCTCTTAGGTATACTAAGTTCCAGGGGATTATGAGCATCTCTCAAAATGTACTGTAACTGTGGTGAGTCACATGTCGTCTTGATCACGGAGGCCATGGAGACTCCACCAGAAGGACCTGAACCAGTGTCCAGCCTACAAACAGGAGGGTCAATACAGCAGAATCATTTCTTCCATGCTCCTATGCAAAGGCAGCCATGGTTGAGCCAGACCTTTGACTTATCTTCACATAGATGGAACTGGTAAAAGAAAGGAGCCAGGGTCTCTGAGGAACAGATCTTCAAATGACCTTAAGAGTAAAAATAAATTGGTTTATCTGGGCCAACTGTAGGGTCTTAAACACCCAAAAGGAAAGTATAACCAAAGATTAAAGGGATCAATATAATTCTTTAAGAGTCCATATGTATAGCTAAAGGCTACATAATAAGAAACAATGCCAAACAGGAGATACCCTCCTTTGAGTTGTTGGCCATGGCCCAAAATACTCCCAGAGAGTAACCCAGCATAGATAGAACTGAGAAAATGAACAGCAGACCCCAACCTTAGCTAAAGGAATATTGACAACTGATTGCTGCTAGATGAGGAAGAGCTGATCTTCCTAAAACAAGGTTCTCTACATAGGCTGACCAGATTCAGACGACAGACAAGCCCCGGGGAATGGCTGGGAGTGCTGACAACACAGTGGACAGTAACAGGGATGACAGAGTATATGGGCTCCAGTGTGAGGGATGGGGGAGGCTATGGAAGGGTGCCTTTTGGAAAATTGGTATATAGATGAATAAGATTGTATGGGATGTTCTGTATGATATATACACACAAAAAAAGCAACAAATTGAAAAAAAAGACATTTAAGGAAGAAGTATAAAATTTACTTCATGTTAAATAGTAGAGTTGATAAACATTACCAGTGAAATCTACCTGATGACTTTATATCCAAAGTCAGGTACTAAGGATCTGAGTGTAACCATCTGTGACTAGAAATAATCAGATACATAGAGATTAAAGACACACGTGCGAACATCTAAGTGTTAGTAGCATTAAAAGTGTATGAAACAGCATATTTTAAAATGAAATGGAGATCTTCTTTGAAGGGTAAAAACTCATTCAATTTTATGTATTACAGGGTTTATACTGAGTTCAATATTGTATAACTACATTAATTCAACTGTGAACCTAAAAATTTATAGCCACTTTTGAAAGAGTTGTATCCTTGCTCTGGAATGTGTTACTGAATGTGTTAAAGCTATAATGAAATGCTTCATCTAATCATGTGGTTATTAAAATTTTTTTAATTAAAAAAATAATTCTTCAAAGCATAAAATTAATTTGCTCCTCATTAGTTAGTAGATGTGAAAAACATTGCCATTGAAATCTACCTGATGACTTTATATCCATGCTCAGGTGTCAAGGAGCTCAGAAAGTAACTGACTGTGACTAGTAATAGTCAGATATGTAGAGATTAGAATGTATGTGCAAACATCTGTTAATTGCATTAAAAATGAATTTTTCTGTATGAAACTGGGTATTTTAATAATGATTCTAAAATGAAATGGAGATTTTTAAATGTTAAAACCTCATTCAATTTGTGTCATACAGGGTTTATACTGAGTGCAATATTGTGTAACTGTATTTATTCAACTGTAAACCTAAAAATTTACAGCCAATTTTGAAAGAAATGCATCTTAGCTCTGGAAATTGTTATTGAATATGTCAATGCTGTTGTAATGAAATGCTTCTTCTAATTATGTGGTTATTAAATAAATAATTTTTAAAAAAGAGTAGAGAGGATGATTCTCAAGACATAGAACCTAAAGGAACAGGGTCCATCACCCCACCTCCTTTTTTCCTCCAGATTGCTAGGGGAATATGGATACTCTGCCTAACTCACCATTGTTTACTAAAAATGGGGCAGCTTGTCTGGTTTCAAACATTCATAGTAGAGAAAAATTTCATTCTAGAATAAACCATACACCAATTCACAACAACACCCAACTTAGAATCAGTCCCTCATAGACCTTCCATGATGAATTGTAGGAATTATGGCTGCCTTTCTAAAGACTGACACCTGCCCCAATGCAACTAACAAACACCTACCAATCTCTCAGGTAATATTTGACCTCCTTGAACTATGCTGATTTTATGCTTTTTGTGCTATCAGTATGTAAGCTTCAATTATACATCTAAAACAATATTTTAATTACTTCTTTACCACTATTCCCTTTTGGGACTATGGAAGCTTTGAAGACCATGAACACTTCTTAATGAAGTGCTTTGAATTTCACTCTCAACTCAGCTGACATTGCTATCAAAGCAGTAAGTTGAGGTAAGACAGAAGAGTACAGAGGGCAGCTAACTGCACAGGTTCCTGCAGGTAGCCCATTGGAGAAGGTGGGCTGTGGTACTACTAAAAGGTAAAAGTTCAAGAGTGTTTAATCCTTCCAAACCTAGAGGATACACTTAGCCTGATGACTGCGCACAGATCAAGGAGCTCAGGCCAGGAAACAGCACACATGTCTGCTAACCACCCTTAGAAAGGAATCTGGTGTGAGTCACTTCAATTCTCAGGCAAATACCTCAACAGTTCAGTTAAGGGAAGGATTGGGAAGGCAATAGTCCAGTCTTCAGTTCATTAACCTTGAGATCTGCCACCAGGGTTTAGCTCTGACCACTGGCTTAGGCAATTGGGGTACATAGTAGCACCGCAAGCTAAGTCCTGTTGAATAAGCCCTCCTGACACAGAAGAAAAATTCCACATTCAAATATAAACATCAAGAGAGCATAAGATTATGAGTAATTTGTGTGCATACTTCATCTATGTGTGCTCAGGGTTTGCCACATAGGATACTCAATTAGTAACAGGGATGGATGGAGGGAGCGAGGGGGGGAGGGAGGGAGGGAGAGAGATAGGACAGGTAGAAGAAATCCCTGGATCCACATTTTATCTAATCTGAAAATCTGTTGGAAACCAAATTGGAAAAAGTGTTAAAACAGTAAAAGAATGCTGAGTGAGCATGGGACCAGAAGCCAGGGAAGGCAAGATCAAATTACAGACTGTTACAATTCCACAGTCCTACCCAGAGTCAAAGTTTCTGTATTATTTATTGCAATTATAACATAGCTACACTAGAGTTCACATTACCTTATTCTTTTCTTGTTTACATACTATCATATCAAAATATATTGCTTATTCCTAATTGGATGAGTCATTGGACAAGCACTGAATTAGAAGGTAAAATACATGGACTCTTGCCTTGAGACTTAGGGTGAGGCTTGCCCCTTCAGGTGCCAGTTTTCTTTCCTGCAGAATGGTATTCCTATAACTAATCACTTGTTTTTATCAGGCACCTTTGAAAATCAAATGGGATGATGCACAAAGGTTTGAAAGATAACATTCAGTCAAGTGTCCTAGTGAAGGTACTGTTTCTTTTTTCCCAGCAGTACTCTGCACTGGTTCAAGGTTGCTGTTCTCCTCCAAGTGGATAACAGTAAATAGAACCTTCCAGCTTCCCAAAACTTGATTCCCATAAATCTAGAAGTAGCATAATAGTATCACAAAATTCATCTGAACAAAACAGAAATCTGGAATATTTTATATTCTGTAGCATATCACATTATTTAAAGAAATTTTATTATCTTAATTATATGATCATGAGTAAATCATGCAACTGTTCACATAATTTTACCCATGTACTAAACGAAAATGTTTGTGGGCTGAGAAAAATGTCACATGTAAATTGCTTAATGTAGCAAAGGGTTGGTTAGTATTATAAATTATAATAACTATATTATTAACTACATAATATAAACTATTATAATATTTATTTTAGTAACAATTCCTTATGAACCAAGTCTACAGTTTTCAATGACTTAAGACTCTTTGACCTAATTTAAATACTTTTACTGATTTACTGTTATTTAATACTGACTTCGTTTTAATTGATGATGACTGACAGTGTAGATAGGGCACTTTTGGTCATCGGTAAACAATATACATATAAATGTCATACTAAATTTTTGTTTCATGAAAAATGTCCACAATCTCTGATAATTATATATGGTGTCTTCATCAATGTTCTGATCTTTTACTTTCACTCCTTAAGTCAAACCATCAAGTTTTGATGATTCATTACATAGCAATAGCTTTGCATATTTTGATAATACAAATTTCTAAATATTTTCTTTAAAAGCTGTCAAGATATTTAAGTAGATACACACACATCCTATACACACATATGCACAAATATTAAAAATATAAATAAAATAAAACCAAATGAAAGCAAGGTAGAAAGAAAAATTCTGGGTGAAAGGCAAGTGAAAGATATACCTGAGCTTTGTGTCTTTAAATGCCTACAGTTCTACATGCACAATGTTCATTCTGATGAGGATGACACACTATCTTCGTTTGTTTGTTTTAAAATACTATTCACACTATTCATGCAGACATGGTGGCTTATGCCTTTGATCCCAGCAGAGGCAGAGGCAGGTGGATCTCTGTGAGCCTGAGGTCAGCCTGGTGTGCATAGTGAGTTCCAGGACAGCTGTGGCTACAATAAAATAAAATGCCATTCACATGAATAGCAAGGTGGAGTGAGTGAGTAGCACATGTTCTCTGAATGCTTTTCTTTTTTTTTAATTTTATGTGCATGAGTGTCATACCTGCATGTGTGTAAGTGCACCCACGTCATACAATACCTATGAAGAACAGAGGAGGACATTGGACCCCCTAGAACTGGAGTTATAGACAGTTGTTAGCTGCTATGGTGCTGGATTCAAACCCAGGTCTTCTGCAAGAACAACCAGTGTTCTTAACCACTGAGCCATTTCTCCAGCCTGCACTGAATGCATATTTTCAAAGAATACTTTATTCATTAGACATATCAGTTGAGTTTTTCAAGTCTATTTGCCACAAATTACATCTACTTAGGACGCATATATGACTTCTACATGATGAAATGTGAAAAGGAAGATCCAATCAAGACCATGTATGAAATGATGTTGTCTTCTTGAAGAGAGAATTTGAGGGAAGACAATGCCTTTAATGCTAGATCCCAACAAAAGTAGTCATTATCCCCATTTATTTAAGAGCAAATAGGAAGCAGGTCAGGCATTGCTGTTGATAAAAGATGTTACACTTGTAAAAATCCAGTGGAAATTAATATTTCAATTCATCAGTACAAAACAATACAGTGATAGTGCAGATGATGTGGACAGGTTTTCTCTTTAAAGAGGCCTGCCTTTGCTTGAATAAACAATCCATTCCACAACAAAGTGATGAACAAATGTTTGCACTAGTAATAAAAATTTTCTGTAAGTTATGATTGCTTTAATACGGCAGGGGCTACTAAAAAGTGGAGCGTGCAAGTGCTATTGTAAGTCATATTAAGGAGAGCGTGAGAATGGAAGTATTTTATTAATTCTTTTGTAAATTTTTTTGACGTTTTTGTGTGTTTTATACAGAAAATCTTAACGATCTTTATCCCCCCATTCCCCACTGGCACCCTCCCACAGCTTCGCCCTGCCACTGGAATTCATGCATTCTGTTATTTGTATCAAGGCCAACCAAGTTAAGTTAGTGTTCCCAGACATTCCTCAGTATAAGTTCAACCACTGAGGTCTAGTCAGCCTATCTAGAGTTCCTCCCTTTAAGAAGATCAATTCTTCCTTACCCAGCAGGAATCAGCTGCCAATAGTTCTTCAACTAAAATTGGGGTCTGCTATCCATTTCCACAGCTCTGTGCTGGGTTTTTGTCTGCTTGAGGTTGCATGGGTCTTGTGCATGCTGACACCATTGCTGTAGGCTCATATGCGCAAGGTCCCAGGAGCCTGTAGAACTCTATTTCCATATGGTCATGCACCTCCTCCCTGGCTCTTACAATCATTCAGTCCCCTCCTCTGGAATTGTTCCTTGAGCTTGGGTGGGTGGAGTTTAATATAAGAGTCCTATACAAGGACTCACACTCTGCAGACCTTTACTCTCTACATGGTGGCCATTTGTGACCTTTTGTGTTTCTGGTCTTTTGTTGCATGAGGGAGCTTCAATGATCAGAGCTGAAAGATGTATTAGTGTTCACTTTACCCCTTGATCTATGTTCCTTGAGCCTGAGGTGCAGAATTTCCATTGTAGATGAGCCACATAGACTTGGTCAAATCACAGACAATCTTTGTGTATACGAGCTGTGGAGCTCTGTAATCTCTGTCTGTTGCAAAAGGAGCTTCTTTGATGAATAGTGACTGGCTAATTTGTCTGTATACCCATATTAGCACATAGTAAGAAATTATATTTGTCTAGGGGTGTGATCGCCCTGGGGTTTTCTCTAAGATCTATGACTTCTCTAGCCGTGTGTATTTGGCTATGTTTACAGTATAGCATGCATGAGTTTCCTCTCATTGAGTGGGATTTAAGTCCAATTAGGTAGTTGTTGATTATTCCCAAGATAAAACTATCATTAATGCCCAAATATACTTTGCTGTGCCAGTCATTGATGTGGTTATTAGGCCTTAAAGCTGGGGTTGGACCTTTGATTGCTGTTCTCTCTTAGCAGCTTTCATAGTGATCTCCAAAACTATGAGAGCTAGCCTTCAGGGGATGTGACTTCCAAGTCAGTTCCAGCTCCATAACTCCATATCCTGGGAGGCAATCAAGGGCTGTGGCAATAGCCTGTAAAATTTTGCAAGTCTCTTGGATTACTCTGGCCAACAACTCAAAGGGAGGTTTCTCCTGTGTGGCACTGCTTCTTGTTATGTAGCCTTCAGCTGTACACATGGACTTATACAGAGATATTGTGTGTATAATTTTTCAGTAGGTTTTTGAACAATATAATTCCCTCTGGTTTTTTATACTAGCCTGACATTATTTACTCTCTCTCTCTCTCTCTCTCTCTCTCTCTCTCTCTCTCTCTCACCCTCACTCCACACCCACCCCAGTTAAAGTGTCCTTATTTTCCCTCAATACCTGTCTTCTGTGGTTCCCCCCTCTCTTGAGAATGGAAGTACTTTAAAATGCCAAATTTAAAACACCAACGCTCACTTGCAAAAATAGTATATTTCTCTTAGTAGGTAACTTCAACTGTGCTTCTAATGTTACATGCAAAGTTGACATGGGACTTCATGTCGTGAGTGAAATTAGATAAGATTGTTAACTCATGAGTATCCTGTTGACCACAAAAATGTCCTCACTATTTTAAATGAACCATTTATATAGCTCTCACTTGTCTTCTTTTTGGTTTTAATTTTACCTGGCATATTTTTAGTCAGAACACAAGTTATTTGCAGCCAGAAGACAAAAAGTAAATTGCTGCAATACAGAAAATACATGGCTCTGTGCACACCATAAGAAAACTACTGAAATAAGTGACATCTGTTATTACTGTTGATAATATTGTTGATGAATTATAGTATTTGCTGTAGAAATGATTCCTTGAATTATCAATTAGGGTATGTTTACCATATTACTTTTGACTCTGAAATTAAAATAATTTAGAGTTTCTAAGACATTTAAAAGTAAATTTGTATTTACTTAAATATCCTGACAGTTTTTAAAGAAAATTGGATTAACCAAATTATTTTCTAAATTATATTTTAGTCTTCAGTATAACAGTGAAAATGATTGTTAGTTTTTTGTTTCTTAATTAATATGTTATCATCTAGTTTATCACAATTATTAGCTGTGCTACCAAGCTTCTTAAATTTCTTATGAACATTTTATTGGACAACAGGGTCCCTTTCGTATAGAATGTGTTGAAGACATTTATGATCTTTTGTAGATGCAGCAACATATTTTATAATTTTTCATGATCAGAGATGTTTATAGTTCTTTTAAAATTGCTTTTATGACATATATGGAAAATCTATTATTTTTTTGGTTCTGAGTACTTGGTAATAAAACTATAATTACAACATTTTGATAAGGAAATAATACCACCTGATTTATTTAAACATATTTATATCACTGCTTCTGAGCATGTATTACAAGGTCAAAAAAGATCTATGTCCCTCTGTCATGGTCCAAATTAAAAGAGAAACAAGAATCTATGGTACTCTTCTTTTTAAAATTTTTACTTATTATTTTTTATTTTATGTGTATGAGTGTAATGCCTGCATGTAGGTAGGTGCACCCTGTTGGCCTCCCCTCAGCCGGAACTCCGCTGCTACCGGGAGACTGTTGCACAAGGGTTTGCATCACAGAAGGCCGGGTCTAGGAGAGAGAGACCGATGGGGAGAGAGGGCTTCAGGTGGCAGCAAGTATAGCAGGAAGATTACACCCGGGAGGCTATGTCAGTGGACAGCTCGTTTATCATGGCAGAAGAAGAGGTTTATATGGGAAAGTTCTGTGGTCAAAGAGGTGTGGTTGGTTTTCTGGTGGGCAGGCAGGTAGGGGGAGGGAGGGGGCTTCTAAGGCTACATGGCCTTTGTCCTGTCCTTCAGTCACATGATCTACAAAAGACCCGGTTAGGATTAAAGGATTACAGGCCTAATAGTTGTATTTGGGGGTTGTTGGGAAAGGGAGAGTGGATCTGGAATGGAGCTGGCCAGTTTCCTGCTATCCTCACTAGGAAGTCTCTGGCAGTGGCCATGCTCTATATTCCAGGCACTCCTGACTTATCCCAAAAGCACCCATGTCATGTAATGCCCATAGAGGTCAGAAGAGGGGATTAGATCCCCTGTAACTGGAGCCATGGACAGTTGTTGGTCATCATGTGGGTGCTGAGAACTGAACCCAGGTCCTCTGCAAGAACAGCCAGTGCTCTTAACTGCTGAGCCATCTCTCCAGCCCCAATAGCACTCTTCTTAGTAACAAAATTATAACTTTGACTTACTTATTTTTCAAATTTTTATCTAGACTACAGATCATTGACTTTGGCCTGCAACCAGCAGGAAGTCAGACTGACTGTCAATGTGGGAAGAAGCAGAAAGAATCAAGGATCTGTGGAGGAAAAGATAGGGCTGAGGACCCTTGGGATCCTTCAGGAAAGTTATATCTATGCATTGACGCTAAAACAATTTCAACGCAACTGTGAACCACCTCAGATCCCATCTATCTGGGAGGTCTTCTTAAATTGTTAAAACTCAAAGTTAAAAATTAAAAGAAAAAAGAAACTGATCAAAATTTCTCCAGAAACTCCTTTATCCAGACGAAAGTCAAACAAATGAC
>NW_008341879.1:767423-776743 GCF_000622305.1 Nannospalax galili | reverse complement strand
CATGTGGGTGCTGAGAACTGAACCCAGGTCCTCTGCAAGAACAGCCAGTGCTCTTAACTGCTGAGCCATCTCTCCAGCCCCAATAGCACTCTTCTTAGTAACAAAATTATAACTTTGACTTACTTATTTTTCAAATTTTTATCTAGACTACAGATCATTGACTTTGGCCTGCAACCAGCAGGAAGTCAGACTGACTGTCAATGTGGGAAGAAGCAGAAAGAATCAAGGATCTGTGGAGGAAAAGATAGGGCTGAGGACCCTTGGGATCCTTCAGGAAAGTTATATCTATGCATTGACGCTAAAACAATTTCAACGCAACTGTGAACCACCTCAGATCCCATCTATCTGGGAGGTCTTCTTAAATTGTTAAAACTCAAAGTTAAAAATTAAAAGAAAAAAGAAACTGATCAAAATTTCTCCAGAAACTCCTTTATCCAGACGAAAGTCAAACAAATGACTTACATTTCCTTTCTCCCTTTTGTAAATATCAGTGAACATCAAGTTTCCCACAATGTGAATGCTAAGAAGCAAAAAAAAAAAAAAAAATCACAGTTTAGACTAAGGTACCAAAATCCTTGTAATTACCTCTATCCTTCTCTCAATAACAGTGATTATATCAAACTTGTACTCAATTGCACTATCCATGTTAATATTAGAACTTAAACATTAAGATTATTTTTTATTCATTAATATTTAGTATATTACATACGAGATTTATTAGAGGTTTGGTATATATCAAGGATCGTTCTTGAAAATTTAAAGTTCCTCTATTTTAATAACTTATTAAAATTTTGGATTTGCTTATTTTCACAGAGGGTTGCTAGGGACTGTGATGGCTAGTCTTGGTTGTCGACTTGACTGGATCTGGAATTAAATGAGAGAGACTTTCTTGATTGGAATATTTGAAGCTGGAAGTGCCATCCTAAATGTGGGTGTTACCTTGTAGGGACAGCCCATATAAAAGGCCATGGCAGAGGGAGCTTTCACTTGTTGCCGCTTGCTGCCTCTCTCACTGGTGGTTTCTTCTTGTTACTGTGGCATTCCTCCACAGATAGAACCAACTTATTCAGATTTCATCATAGGCTAAAGACTAAGCAGACCCTCCAGGAATCCTTTAGGCCTTCAGCACCAGACTGGGACTGCTGAGATATCCAGCCTTGTAAACTAAGCAACTACAGGAGTCTCAACTTTTCCAGCGTCACATAGTCATTGTTGGGACTACTGGAACTCTCTCCTATAAACCAGTCTAAAATATATATATGATTATCTGCAAGTAATGTGTGTGTATATATATATATATATGTATTCATTTTATCAGTTGTATATATGATAAATATTTGTGTATGCATATATATTATGTATATATATATTATATTCATTTTGTCACTTCTGTTTCAGAACCCTGACCAATATAACCACCATGTAGGAACTGAACCTGAGTATTCTTAGCGCTCTTAAACTCTGAACCATTTCTCTAGCCCCTATTTAATAATTTTAAAGCTATTCTAAGTTACAGATTTTGCTTCTTTCATAGAATTGTTTTCAATCAATTAATTTTCAAATAGCACTTATTTTGAAGAAATATATAAGCAAAAGTAAAATATTACAAATAGCAATTCACATTAATAAATTTATTTAGGTATCTTTCCTAGCTTTCAACTTGACATGGCCCATATTTATATGAGGAAGTCTCAGTTGGTGAATTTCCTCCATCATATTGACTTGTGGTCATGTCCATGGGGCACTTTCTTGATTGCTAATGTCTTCACTTCCCTTGATGACTGACGTATGTAACCTCTAAGATGAAATAAACCCTTTCTTCCTCTAGCTTGTTTTTGGTCATGCTGTTTATTACAGTACCAGAAAACAATCTATAACAGCACTTTCCCATCTGCATTGGAGAACTGTCATAGGTCACGTTTGAGGTACATAAAGGACAAGTTGCAAAACAGTTTGTAAAGGAAATACTCCTTCATTGAAAGTTTGAGCTGTCTAACACTAACTTTCAAATCTCTTACCCAACCTCCACCTTGGCTTTGATAACAAAATTCTATAAATTATAATGCCCATTTGTCAATTTTCTATCAGGTGGAGCCAGCTGCTTTATTTACCCTTTAACATAAATAAAACACCTGATCAAGTTTTGTGATGCTTTTGTAAACAGATGCTTGATCTGCAAAGTTACTGCTGAAGCAACTACACTGATCTGGTCATTCTCTCCCCATAATGTCAAAGTAATTGTCTGGATCCCTGAGAAGACGGCCATTATATGTCTTATAAAGCCTTTTATTACTGCATGTTAGATCTCTGTAAAATGGCTAATGTCTAGTCAACACATGCTTAATCTACTCAACAAGAATTTATTAAGTATATTTAAAATGTAAGAAGAAGCAGCTGATGCATTTGTATGAGAATGAGAACATAAATTGAGTGTCTTGAGATGGTTTTATTATATTTCCAGCATTGTGAAGTAATGTTTCAGCAACTCTTATGCTACGGGTTTTAACAACAGCACACCTTGTAGTCTTTCATACGACTATTAAATAAGACTAAAATGGTACTCTTTATGTCTTCATTTTTTCATTCTGGCTAAAATAAGCATATTTCTAATATTACTAATTAGTGTCTTTAAAATAAACACTAAGATGGTAAAGACCTGATGCTTATACAACTCAAAGTTACATTAAAGTGTTTTAGACACATAAAATGTCCAATATTTCTATAAGGAAAAATATCTACTCCAATGTAAATTAGTTAGTATATTTGAAAACTTTAGCAGGTGAGCAATTATGGGTCACTCTGAAGAACACTGACCCAGACATCATCACTTTAGATGTCTCATTTAATGACTTAGATGCAAAGATATTATGCAAAATACCCTGCATGCTAATAAGCAAGAATTATAACAGTAAATAAGAGACTGTATTTATTATATGGCAAATTGAGCTATTTTATTCAGAACATTTTTTATATTTTATTTTACTGTAACATTATTATGAATTTAATAAGCATTTTTAGTTTAATGAGTGATCTATATTTTGATTGTACATATTATACATTTTCCACATCCTTATATATTTAGTCTTAATTTCTCACATTTATGACTACAGTTATGATTATCTGCAAGCAAAATACTAAATAAGAAGTACTTCCATAAAATGCTTTAAAGGTAAAATATTTGATTGCATAAGTTTCACTTTCACTCCTGAGAGAGGATAAGGCATTCTTTATGAAGGGCTTTCTTCCTTGCCCTCAGAAACCTTCCACACCCTTCCACACAACCCTGAAGGCAAACCATCCAGATGGCATAATCAGACCTCAGTACCCTGACAAGCTTCCTAGACACAAGCTGGATTTATAGGGGTATCTATACTTCAATGTCATATTAAGGGGCTTTGGGATTACAAATGTCAGAGGAATGCCTCTGTCTAAGTCATTCATTTATATTAAGCCAAATCATGTGATTTTGCCTGAACTTAAAGGTGATGAAGAACTACTGTCTGTCTGCCAGCACTGGTGCCACCAGTGGCCTTCGAAGTGTCCACTTAGGCCTGGATGACACCTGTCCTAAAGTGTACAAAAGGAAAGCATTCCTGAGCAATGGAAGCCAGGAGCCCTGCTTACTTGAATGACACATAGAATTTAGCATTAAAGCTCTTGTACAAATATGTTCATATGCATGTATGTACAAGTGTGGGCTTAACCTTCCCCAAAGGGGGAAATGTATTTTCTTCTAGACCTCATTTATTCTAACTTATTCTTCCTACAAAAATAAGTGGACTAAAAACATTCCTTTTATCACTACCACAGAGAGTGACCCAGTCATACAGGGGTGAAGACAAATGCAGAGATTAAAGCCTCAAGGTCACACACATATAAACAGAAGCCATTCCCCAATAGTAAATTCACAGAAAAAGCAAGCATTTTGAAGAGTAGAATAGAGGGCTGTGAGAACATCCTGCACTTGAGATGAGCTTTGAAGAAGTCCATAATTAACTAGAAAGCAAGGACAAGCTCAATGATGAAAGGAAGGAAAATGACCAAAACAGAATGGCAAGAACACTCACCCAGAACGTTTTCTAACAGGACATGAACTTAAGAAGTCTGAACCAGAACAAGGATATAACTCTTAGCTATGCTTGGCTAAGAAATATTTCTCACCAACTTCTAATGAAAGAAAATTGTAAATGACCTCAATATCCTCATATATCATTTATGGGTTGGTATATAGTGCATTTAAATCAGACTCTGTATCTAGTTATCATTCTAGACAGTGATTCACCCATCCAAACCTAATTATTTTGTAATATTCAGAGCTAAGAATTCCTCCGGGTAAGATTTTAAATAGACTACTGCACTTGAAAGTTTGATACCTCATTTGGGTGTACCAAATAAGTTACATTTGTGACAGGCAAGCCTACTGGGTAACATTTTACTCATTGCACCTGCCACTCTGTTCTCAAAGCAGCCACCTGGGAGGAGATGCACTGTTCTGGAGGACTATGTTAGGGCCCAAACCATCATAGGAGGACCTCTTGTGAAGTTGCCTTTACAGCATCCAGTAGATACCTTTGATTTTTATGAATTGACAGTATTTTCTTTTGAGAGTAAATTGAATTTGAAAAGATAATGGCTAACTGGCATTCTGAACCAATTCCAATGAATAGCAAATGTAATCATCCTAGGAAAGGCATATATTTTAAAAGGTAGGTTCTACGATGCATGCAAAAATGTCAGTCCTATGACCTTTGAGAAACATTTGGCCTCATGTGTAATTATAAGGAGTGGAACTTAAAAAGCAAGTTCAGAATTAAAATTGCAATACTTATTGCAATTTTATTAGCAGCATTTGAAAAATCAGGGCTAGGGCTAGAGAGATGGCTCAGTGGTTAAGAGCGGCTCTTGCAGGGTGCAAGTTCAGTTTCCAGCATTCACATGTCAGCTTATAACCACCTGTAACTCCAGTTCCAGGGGATCTGATGCCCCCTTCTGACCTCCACAGGCATTTCATGACACAGGTACACTTACACACATGCTGGTAATAGACTCATACACATAAAATGAAAGTATTAAATAAAATATTTCAAAAATAAATGAATATATTAATCAGTACAAATTTTAAGACATGCATATGGGCTTCTGAACTTTAAGGATAAATTTTTATGTTGTATTAAGCCATAAGGCTGAGATAATTTGTTACAGGAACAATGACTCACTAATTCATAATACCTCACAATACTTATTATCAGCATTTATTTTAAATATATTTTCAAGGGAAAGTTTTAGGAAAATTTCTTCTAAAATGTCAGTTACCTAGTCAGGATGACAAGTAATCAGAACATCTATATACAGTTCATGGATTATGAGTAAGACTAGAAATTTGAGTATTTTTTTGTACATTTGATTTTCCCAAGTTCTATGAAGATATAAAACTCGCTAATTTCCCATTCATTTTAAAGCACATTGAGTATTTACAGTCTAGTGTTGCTCCTGAACACATTCATGTAGTCCTTTACACAAAATGGCCAGTGAATAGACAGCAGAATGAATGAGAATATTTCAGTCTCATCTTTGATGCTTTTGCCATCAAGAAGGAACTCCAAGGCTCAAATCAACCATTTCTATCATCGTTAAGTGCTCAATAAATACATGAATATGTTGTCAATGCATTTACACATCAAAACATAGGTTTCCACTACAAAGGAGACTAAATGAATAACATGATTCAGGAGCAAATTAAGTTAAAAAGATTAAAATGTATCTAGTCCAAACCCTTCCCTTCAAAAACTTAGTGAATACTTTCCAGTGAATACAGATTGAAGAAGAGATCAGAATGTGATCAAAGCACATTGTATGAAATCCTCAAATCAATAAAAATACTTTTAAATGAAAATAGATTCTAAACTCTGTCCTTTTTCATATATCTTTTGTAAAAAGATCTCACATGGTTTGTGTTTCAATCCAAATACTACTGAAAGAATTCAATCACATGAAGAAAACTCTGAAGTAGCCATTTGCCCCTCAAATAACCTGCACATTTTGGACCTGGAGAGCAGAATTCATAGTAGAAATCAGAACTTCGTGTAAATAAAATTTCACCCTTCAAGAAGCAATAAAGTCAGAAAGGATGGACCACACCTCCAATATATTTAAAGATAATGGAATCAGTGGATTATTCATTGCCAACTCAAACTAAAATCCAGAGACTTTCATGGCAATAATTACTTAAACCACTGTAAATAACTAGGAACTAGAGTGGGAATAGAAATCATATTTTGTTCTCTTCACAAAGCAGCTGAAGAATATTATGGTGCGATTTCAATAAGAATAACACCACACTGATAACAGACTCTATTCAAAACTGAATAAAGCGTTACTCTCTTAATCAAAACATGACTGTGAGATTTGGACTGTCACTGGAAAGCAGAGTAATGCGAACAAAAGAAAAATGGAACTGTGTCTGAACATTGATGGTACAAAAAAAAAATAACATCTTGTTACACATGCAGCAATTAAAGGCAGGAACTTAAAAGCCATTCTGTTTGCCTTCGTCAACATACTTCCCAAAGAGAAGTTGGGACCGCAAAATCAAAGCATCAGAAACTTAATCAGTGATGCACCATGACACATATAAGGATACATGCTCTCCAAGCTGGCATTGCTGCCCAGTTTTTAAATTTGTTTCCTTAAATTTCTGGAACTGTTTTCTTTATGAGCTGGTATACTAGTTAGAAGTCTCATGAGTTCCTTTCCTCCAGACTTTCTCTAGAGATTGGGCAAAGGTCACTATTTCTAATGGAATTTAACCATAATGAAACATTAGTTCTCTGTATAAAAAAAGAGTTTTTAAAAAACAAAACTGTGAGCCTCCCTGGGCAAGGATTACAAAACAACATCTAAGGTGGAGAAATAAACAGAGCAACAGCAAACGCCAGGGAGAGTTCATTTGGCAAGTGGAGCCAAGAGGATTTAAGCAAGGATCTGAGCTATCTCACCTCTTATACAGGAATAAACTAGGGCACGAGGACTGAGAATGTGACAGATATGCAGCCTCAGAGGGGAGGACAGTCCATTCTCCAGTCAGGATGAAAGGCACTTTGAGATTCTTTCCCCTGGTAATATGATCACTTCACGTGCTGCAGTCTTCTGAGGAGGTGGTATTTACCCTGCGGCTGTAGTTGTTCAATGACTCAATTGAAGGCAGTATTGTTGAGCTTTCTTCACTTTTCTCTCATGTAGGCTTTGTTAGCATCTTCAGCTCCCTTTTAACCCTTTGACCGAAACCACTGCAACCTATGACTTCACTATTCTTTTCTAGGCAGGGTTTGATAAAGTTACCTTTATCCAAATGTACTCAGCCTGCTACAGTTTAGATCTTGAATGTCACCCAAAGGCCCATGTGTTGGAAGCTTGGGACTCAGGGAGGCATGACTGGAAGTCTGTGAAACCCTTAAAAGATGGGGCCTACTTGGAGGTCTTTACATTATGAGGGGGGGGGTTATGGTTTCAAAAGGAATCTGGGAAACAGCCTCTTCCTCTTTTTTTTTCCTTTACTATTTCGCATTTATGACAAGTTTACTCTGCCATGTCTTTATATTGTGTTGCTTCATTATGAGTCCCAAGCACTGAGGTCAATGAATATGGAAAGGAACTTCTGAGCTTTAGCTAAAGGAAGTCTTTCTGGTTTTTAGGTTGATTACCTCAAGTATTTGTTATAGTCATGGAACGCTGACTAACACACAGTGTTTAGAGTTTGTCTCTGTGATGATTCTTCCATTCTGGTATTCCATCATTCTTTAAACCACTGTTCATCCATTCAATGAACTGTGATACTATGGGGAAGTCACCTCACTAAGTGCTGATCCCTGCTGTCACAGAGTTGCAGTCCACTGACATGACAATAGAACAGAGAGAGCAGAGGGCTTCAGCTTACCTGGACAAATCAGGAAGGTCTCACTGAGGAGGAGCATAGTTTCTGAGGTTTGCCATATAAGCCACAGCCTGGGTGGCTTGAGCTGCAGAAGAGAACTTCAGGTCTGTAGCGAAGAGTGGACATCAAGGAACTTCAGAGTTGTTTTCTGTGTGGATTTCATAAATGTCCATTTCAGCCCTTCATTTCTACCTGTCCTCTATAAATGCTTGATTGATCTTCTAATAAGAACACCAGTCCAACTGGATTATAACTACCTTAGTGATTGTAAAAACATAATAATTACATTTTTAAATACTCTATCTCCCAACAACATCACTGAAAGGAATCTCACAAAATTTACATGTGAACCCTAATCTCTGACATAACTGTTGAGTAGTCCCCCTCCCCCATCCTCTTTTATCTGAAGCAAATGTGTTACAAGACCCTTAGCAAATGTCTGAGGCCCACAGATATGGCTAGTGCCTAACACTGTTTATAGTATGTTTCTTCCTATATGCATAGTACATACATTATCACTCACTGAAACTACATCTTATGTAGTTTGCGGTGTGAAAGCAAAGCTTGCATCATTTTCTCTTCCTTCATTATCTGTCACAGATACAATATTCATTACTATGATAGAATTTTTGTTGTTGTTTTGCTTTGGCTTTTGGTGCTGGAGATCAAATCTATGCCCTCACTCACGCTAGGCAAGTGCTTTACTTCTGATTTATATGCCCAGCCCCTTATTGTAGACCTCAAGAACCACAGTGTGATTATTTTCATTTGTAAATCAAGAATTTTCACTTAATTCTATCCTTCCTCCCATGAAGTCCCTCTACTCCCACATGGCCTTTTACTAGTTTCCTGACCTCTATGAATTTTCCAGTTGAAATACATATATCTAGAGATTCAAAGCTAGCATCCATTTATGAGAGAGAACACACATGTTTATCTTTATGGGTTTGGATTACCTCACTCAGGAGTATTGTTTATAGTTCCATCCATTTACCTGCAAAATTAGTAATTTCATTTTTTTAACAGCTGACTAATATTCCATTGTGTAAATGTACCATACTTTCCTTAACCATTGATGCATGGATGGGCATCCAGGTTGCTTCCATTTCCTGGCTGTTGCTAATAGAACAGCAATGCAAATAGATGAAAAAGTATCTTGGTAGTAGGACACAGAGTCCATAAGAAGGTTTAACTGAGGTGAGGATGAGTCAATAGAAGAAAGAGTATGGGAAGGGATAACTAATTCTAAAATCCTTTTCAAAAAGTCACATAGAAACTTACTACTATAGAAGCTTCTTAAACTACATATGTATATAATCTAAAGAGTTTAAATGGACTTACCCTATAATGGGGAACAGTGCCTGTACTAGACACCACAGGTGCAAAAAAA
>NW_008341879.1:757255-767319 GCF_000622305.1 Nannospalax galili | reverse complement strand
TATAGAAGCTTCTTAAACTACATATGTATATAATCTAAAGAGTTTAAATGGACTTACCCTATAATGGGGAACAGTGCCTGTACTAGACACCACAGGATTGCAAAAAAAAAAAAAGCCCAATGCTAGGAATGCACTTCCTCTTTAGGAGTTGTTGACCAGGAAAGTCCTGTAGACCCTCAGACAATACTGGCCATTGGCATTGTTTTTTGTTACCTGCCAGAATTTAACAGTAAGACCCTATTGTTGAAGATATGTACATGTGAGTTGTAGAGCAAATAAGGAGAAATCAAGATGGTACTGACCTTGAAGCTTCATCTCCACTGGCTAGTTTCATGCTGCCTGAAGGTGTTATGTATGCTACCAGAAGAGAAAAGTAATCATCAATAGTAATCAGATCTGAACCTTCTGAGCTACAATAATTACTTGCCTGGCAAGATATGCCATTGGTGCAATAGTGGCATAAATGTTAAGGACACAACAAACTACTTTCTGATTGAATTTAATGCCTGCTTCATAAGATGGAGCCCATACATACCTGGCACTATTTGCGGGCTTAAGAACCTGTGGCTGGACAGGCCATGGGCCATAGAGGAGAGCCTACTACTATTATTTTCTTACTGAACATAGTATTAAATGACTGCTAATGACCTGTTTTTATACCGATAGATTACTGTATCCCTCAGCTCTCACCAGAGAAGCTTATTCTTGCAGCAGATGGTAATTAACAAAGGGTTCCACAACTGGTCAATGTGCAAAGAATAAGAAATTACAGGTCTAAATACAACACCTATATCACACCCTCTCCTCTTAAGACTCAAGAATCATTGCAGAAGAAGAGGCAGAAAGATTGTAATAGCCAGAGGTATTAGGCAAGTACAATGAAACAGCGTTTTCCAGAAAGTAAGGTTGCTGCACTTACAAACTCACAAGAGTTGTGGCAGCATGCACAGGAACTATGGAAGCTCAAGCCAGACAAAATCCCAGCATAGATTTCAGTAGGGAGAGGTGAGCAAAAAGCCCCAACTCTAACTGAGGTGCTATTGAAAACTGACAGCTGTTGGGAGAGAGAGGATCAGTTTTCTTTAAGGGTGCAAGGTCATATAGGTTGACCAGACTCCAGGGGATGGACCTGAACCTAAGAACATTTTCAGTTTCCAGACACAAGTTAGACTCAATTTGCCTTAGAAAATAATAATAGATGGTATGAGTTCACACAGAAATGTAGGAGTTGGGATGAAGCAGGGGGTCCACTTTCTGTTTCCCTTGGATGTATTCAAATTGTCATCATTATCCTCATATTTTCGCATGACTATTAAGTATATAACATTATCTAAACACGCACTATGATGCTATACAAACCATTTGCTCTGAGATGCACATCCAGGGTAGACAGACTGGACAAAAGGGTGATTCATGCTTAGAGCAGAATAGAACAATATGGTATGAGCGTTCATCACACCACTCAGAGTGCTTTTGTAACTTCATAAGCATTGATTATTTATTTCTAGAGTGTTGCTATTCAATAGCCTCAGCTCTCAGTCGACTGGAGTAGTTGAAACCATGAACACAGGAGTCTACTACACTAAAGACTGGGCTTTTAAGCAGGTAACTAAGGTTAAGTGAAATCATAAGGGTGAGGCCCAAATCCAATTTCACTTGTGTCTTTAGAAGAGGAAAAAGAATGAATAAGCACACAATTAAGAACATCTAAATCAGGACAAGGCTAGAGGGAAAACATCTGCAAACCAACAAGAGAGACTTCAGGAATAGGCCATGCTCCTCACAGTTCTGTCTTTGGTTTCCATCTTTCAGAACCATGGGAAAATAAACCTCTTGTTTCAGGCATTCAAGAGCTGGCATTTTGTTATGCAGCACCAGCAGACATACATTGCCACCTTCTGAAGGACTGAAGGACAGAAATACGAAGAGCTTCAGCATGTGAATTTGTGGGAGGCACAATTCAGCCCATCACGGATGGTTACGAACAATGAAGAAGCAAAACAAGTCTGCTAGGGAATCCCAAGGAAACTGCCCTGTGCATAGCACATGTGCTCTTTCTGCAGGAATGAGCTTCTCTGAAGGTTGGGTGATGCATCCAAAAATGTGAGTGCTAAGAGACAAAGAAGTGTCAGGGACAGTGATAGGTCACAAGGTCAAAAATGGGATAGAAGGCCAGATCCTCTGGGTCTGCACAAAGCACGACAAAGCTCAAATCTCACTGAAATGGTGGCAACTTTGGACTGGTTTCAATTTGTACATTTATTTTATTTATTTATTTATTTATTTATTTATTTACTTATTTGTTTGTTTGTTTGTTTATTATCTTATTGATCTTTTTGAGCTAGGGTCTCCCTGTAGCCCCAGATGTTCTGGAACTCACTATGTAGACCAGGCTGGCTTTGAACTCACAGAAATCCACCTGCTTCTGCCTCCCAAGTTCTGGGATTAAAGGTGTGTGCCACCAGGCCTGGCCAATTTGTACATTTAAAATCACCTTCTTCCTTTAGGGAATGCATTGTAAGTGGGTTAAAATGGAAGTGCCAAGAATAGTTGAGAAGGAACTAAGAATGTGGATGTTGGATGCTCTGCTACAAGGAAGTGATAGAGAGAAAAATCTTAGTTCAATTGAAGATATCTTTTAATGAAAGAGCCCAGAAAATTGCTAATGGACAAGATCTTGGGGATAAAGGGAAAGATATCAACAGATAATGAAGCTTTTTAGTTTCAGCAACTGAGTGGACAGTAGGAAGATTTCTGGTAATGAGAAATTTCTTGATGGAAAGAATAGAAGTTGAACAGTAGTTTAACTCATCAAAAATAATAGTGTAAATATCCCTTACTAAATCAGCTGACCAGATCACATGGGCTTTTGGGTATTTTATGATCTGGCAAATATCTAATTCTTGAACCATGGAACTTATTACAGATGACTATTTAATGAATGTTATTCATATCCAAATTTCATTTAATTGCTCTTCTTGTATTCCTTTCATTCTGTGATATGTACAGTCTTTTGATATTTCTTCTAAAGCAAAGTCCAATTTGTAATTTCATTCCTATAGAAAAGTCAATTCGGTATAACACTGCTGAAATAAAATTCCAATCTAAGAAGGAAAATCACGTTTGTTTACATAAATGTAGTACATATATGTCATTCTTGTACATGTAAAAATTAAATATACAGTAATCCTTTCCTGTAGAATGCAGTAGGCTGTAATAATATTCTATACAAATTACTCACTGGAGGAACCAAGCTTTGAGGATTCCAGTCTGTTAGAGTGTAATATAAAGTCACTCTACTATTAAAAAACTGGGTGGTGATGCTCCTGTACATTGTTTTTACTAATAGCATTATTGTCCATTTTTCTTTCTTGAGGTTTTCCACCTCTGAACTGAAGGAGAATGATTATAGGCACACTAAAGGAATAAAATAGTCCTTTAAACTGAGGAAGACTGGGAGTCAATGAGGGTCCTAACACAAAATGATAAGATCAGATTCACACGTCATACAAAAACCCTGGTAGCTCCAGGAGAATAGGGAGACCATGGGAGCACCAGTGGAAGGAAGATCTGTGAGAAAAATCCCAGCTGTGCAGCGAATGAAGGCATTACCAATTAAAGCTCAAAGCTGGGTAGCAGGTCACAAGGTAGAGCCGAGGAGAACATTGAACGTAGCTGTTCTCTTATGACAATTAAAAGTGCCAAGTGACCCATCGTGAAGTTTCTAACTTAAGTGGTAGAAAATGAGATAATGCCACCAACTGAAAATAAATAAAAAGGTGTGGAGACAGGAGTGAAGATAGGTTTTTAAACAGGCTGCATTTCAGATATTTGTGGATGTCCAAGGTGAGATGTTGTTAAGGTCTCATGAAAGAAGTAGGAACTAGAAGTTAGCAGGTTAATCTCCAAGGATGTGAGATTGTTAGAGAAAAGTTGAGGTGAAGGATCACAGTGTCACAGACGAAATTGTGAAATCAACAATTAAGAGACGGAAAAGATGGCAAATTATCTCCTTGCTATTTTGAGATGCAATCATTGTATACGATAGCCTTATAATATAGAACTTCAATTAAAGAGTTCTCTTAACTGAAGATTAATAAACCAGAATGAGATGAAGAGACTTCTAAACATTAAAATAAAAATTCTGAAAATATGATTTGACACAAATGCTGTCATTTATGAAATTCAAATTTTTACTTTGCCTTATTTCTATTGTCAACAAAAGTATTAAGAACTAATATGTCAGAGCTTGTCATAAAGAAAAATAATATACACATACACAGAAATATGTACATAAAATAGATAAATGCATACATTTCCTCCTGAAAGTGTCAAAAAATCTGAAACTATAGTAAAAGCTAGCTTCATTATAGTCACTTTAAAAGTGTGATTCCACATATAATTTCTCAAGGTGAAGTGGAATTCAGTCTTGAGGTAATTATACACAACCCACCACCAAGAAGAGCAAGGGCTCTGTCAATAGTTTGCAAGTTCGAGAATAAGAAAGAAAAACAAAGTTGCTAAAATATATAGCAAATTTGAAATACTAGAATACAATGTTTCCAGACATTGCCAAATATATTTCATAATCATCAATTAATTATAAAAGGCTCTCCATATACTTGCAAAGAGAGTACTGATGACTGTTCCTTGGAAAACAGTGCTATTTTACATCTATTTCATCATATGCTTAGTAAATTTCCATTTTGCTTGTTCTTATTATGAGCCTTTAAATTTATAGTTTCTAAAATCTAGATTAATAGTTCAAAATTTGCAATGGTTCAAAATATGTTTATCAAAGGGTAAGAACATATTGATGAAATATCAATGTAAATATTCCATTTAATATTATGAAAATAATAATAAGTAGAACTCTGAGACAGATATAAAATGGAAGTCTGCAAATGTGATAGTATACATACATTGAGAATATCAAGCTTCAGTGAAAAACTTAGGTAGTAATTAAGAAAATATTCACAGGTTTCCCTCTGAAAGCCATAGCATTTCTATTACAAAACTGTGACAGTTTACTACCAAAGCTTTATGCTATTTTAGTGAAAACAGTCTTAAAGTAAATTAATCAAAATTGTCAAGAATCATCATAAAGTAATGATCATTCTTTGAAAATACTGTTTGATAAACAAGTATTTTACATCAGCTTTGAAAAAGTTGTTAGATTAATCACAGAGATAATAACAACAATATTTTTTTTAAAAAAAGGAATAAGAGCCATCTGTCGTAGGCATGTCTGGGAAGGAAGCTGCTCTGAACGAAGCTTGGGATTCAGTTCTGGATTGGGCAATGGGGAGCCTCAGTGGGGAGCAGGCAAACACATGGTATCTAGGACTTGCAGTCCTCAGGAGATGTGTCATGAATGAACACAGCAATAGGCACATGAGGAAGAAGAGTGGGGACAGGGACTGCTGTTGGCTTGGATTGGAGCAGAAGCAGACACTGTGAGGATGACACACGTACCAGCACAGCGAGGCCAGTGAGATCAAGGAGGAAAGCAGTCCAAGAAGCAGTCCGTCCATACAAGATGAAAGTAATTGCAATATATATGTATACATATATATGAATCAAATTATCAGAAATCTAGAAATTAATGTAAGTTTACATCAACCAGACACTGAATTAAAAATAAAACAGTTAAATATTAGCATTAAAAGAAAGTATTACAAATCAATAGTAGAAACTAAGAGATCAATCTTCCTTGGCCATACTCAGCAAGAAATACAGAACAGAAAATTCATCCAGAGTACTAGGCCTAGTCACCAGACTAAGGAGAGAGAGGTAGGAGGATTGCAAATTCAGGTTCAGCAGAGTGAGAGATTATCTCAAAATACAGGATCATAGTCAACAACTAAAATCACAAAATCAAAGTAGTTTGTAAAAGTTACTAAACATCTACAATCAATAAACAACAACAGTAAGCAATGGAAAAAAACTTTTATTCCTAGACCTGTAAAATTATATTTAAGTGTCTAATTTACATAAAAAATTATGAAGTATCAAGGAAGCAAGTAATAGAAAATAAAATGGCAGCACATGAAGCAAAATTGATAAGAAATATGTACTGAAAACTAAATTTAATAGACTAGTAAAAAAGACAATTGCAAACTATTCCTGAGGAAGCCCACACATTGGACTTGTTAAGCAAACACATTAAATCGATATAAACTTACCCAGAATAAATAAGATCATCTACAAGGAACTAAATAAAGTCATGAATGACACATCATCAAGAGTCAGAATAAAGACACAGAAATTTTAAGGACAGACCACATAGATATCCTAGAGCTGCAAATTAAAGACCTGAAAGGAAATTTTCACCAGAATGCTTCATTAAGAGTTTTGAACAAGCACATGAAGTAATCAATGAGCTTGGAGACAGGAAAATTGAAGTGACTCAGTCTGAAGAATAGAAAGCATGAATGACAGTGAACAATGAATAAAAACAGTTTATAAGACACCAAAAAATCAGAGAAATGTAGCATGATTGGTTCCACGAAGGAAAAGAAAAAGGAGTGAAGAGAAAAAGTTGAGACTCGAAAGTAGAGACATGAATTCTGACAGTGATCCTGCACAAATGAAAGAGAATCCTAACAAAGTTAGAGGAGAACAAATTAGAAAATTTATCTGAAATGGACCAGTACCTACATATAAAAACTACCAAGATGACTCAAATAGAAAATCTAAACAGACATAAATCCTCTAAAGAGATTGTATGTGTGACCTAAAATGCTACAACAAAGATGGAGTCAATGGTGAATTTTACAAAAAAAAAATTCTATGAAGATTAAAAGAATATCAATACTTCTTGCTCTTCCAAAAAGCAAAAAGAAGGAAGACATTCCAACTCATTCTTTGATCTACAGTCAAAGTCAGTACTCAAAATAAACTAAAATACAAGATTATGAGTGCTGAAGTAAAAAGCTTCACCAAAATGCCAGAAAGCTGAGTTCAAAGACACTTTTAAAAAGATTATTCATAGGTCTGGAGGGCTCAGCTGTTAAAATCACTGGTTATTCTTACAGAACACCCAGTGTCATTTCCCAGTACCTACATGGCAGCTAACAACCATCACTAACTTCAGTTCCAGGGGATCCGATGGCCTTGTCTGCTCTCCACGAGCACTGTATGACATGGGTGCACTTACACACATGCAGGCAATGCACATAAAATAAAAATAAATAAAATTTTAGATTGTTCAGTAGGACCAAACGATGCACCTTACAAGAAAGTAAGTAGACCTAGGCCTATGAAAGTCACTCTATGGAATATGCCAAAATAATAGAATGAAGACAAAAAAGGGTTAAGATCATTTTATATGACAAAAACACCTTTGACCATATCTAACACTCCTTCACACAAAAGACAGTCAGAAAGTTTGGAAGAGATCATAACTTCTATATAATTAAGTGGATCTACAGAAAAGCGTTAATAGCTGATTGTAAAATAATGAAGAATTTCTTTAATACTTAGGAACAAAATGAGAACATAGCTTCTTGGCCCTTATATTCATTATTGTAATAGAACTTGTGACTAGTGTGGTCACTTAAGCAAAATAGAGCACATACACACAAAAAGGAATCTAAAGTCAAAAGGAAAAATTATATCTTTTTATAGATAAAATGATCTTATACAGAGAGAGTCCTAGAGAATTCAAGAAAAGCTTATAGAGCTGGTGAATGAATTTCAACAAAATGGCAGAAACAAAAACAATATACAAAGTTCATTTTATTGCTTTATAATAGCAATGAACAGTCTAAGAATAAAATTAAGGAAATGATACCATTGTAGCAGTATCCTTGATTAAAATAAGAATGAATGCAATGAAGAATGTATAATGTTTGTACAACTGGAAACTACAAAACCTTGTGGCAAGAGATTAAAGCCACACACCAAGAAAACATCTTATTTTCATGGATTACAAGACTTAGTATTGCTAAAATAGCAATAATCTTAAGGTTATTTACAAATTCAATGCAAATCAATATGAAAATGTGAATATTTCCATAAGATTTTTCTAAGCAGACAGGCTAATGCAAACTTCTGACCAAAGTATGATGGACTTTAGAGATGTAGAGCAATCCCTGAAAATAAGATCACAAAAGAAGGACTTGCACTTCTCAATCCAAAACTTTCTACAAAACCACGGAAATTCCTCATAAAGCTAGAAATTGATTGACCATATAACCCAGTCATACTACCCTTGGGCATAGACCCAAAAAACTCTATATCCTAATACAGAGATGCTGGTTCATCCCTGTTCATTGCTGCCATTTGCACAATAGCCAGGAAATGGAAACAACCTAGATGTCCATCAACTGGTGAATGAATGATGAAAGTATGCTACATTTACCCAATTGAATATTATTCAGCCATCAAAGAAAATGAAATTATGAAATTTTCAGGTAAATGGGTGGAACTATAAACAATATTCCTGAGTGAGGGAACCCAGAGCCAGAAAGACAAACATTACATATTCTCTCTCATAGCTGGATGTTAGCTTTGAATTTGTAGGTATACATGTTTCAATTGAAAAATCCAGAGAGGTCAGGAAAAATATGTCCAAGATTGGGGAGTTTCATGGGAACAGAGATAGGATATAGAGTACAGCAATAGAAAGGAAGAAACAGGAAAAATGGAGCAGGAAGGGAAAATTGGATGAGGGACACAAGGACAGAGCAGAAAAGAGAGTATAAGGATGGATAACTAACATTAAAAGCCTTTAGAAAAAGCCATATGGAAACCTACCACTATAGAAGCTTTTAAAGTATATACATATACATTATAAAAAGAGATTTAAAAGTTACTTTATAACAGGGGGATATTGCCCCTACTAGACATCATAGAAGAGCAAAGTAAAAGCTTGGTGCTAGGGATAAAATTCCTCTTTTGAAGCTGTTGACCAAAGGTCCATAGACCCTAAACAATACTGGTCATTCATTGCCATTGCTCTTGATTACCCAGCAATAGGTTACCCTGTTGCTAAAGATGTTACATACATGAGTCATAGAACAAAGGAGAAATCAAACTGATACTGCTTTCAAATCTTCATCTCTACTAGCAAGCTTTCATAGTGCTGGAAGGTGCTATGCATGCTACTAGATGAAAGAATTATTCACCTTACCCATGTATGCATCAACAGCTGGCCTGTCAAGATATGAACTCTGATGTAATAGTGGAGTGAATATTTCAGGAGCAATCGATCACTTTCTAATTGGGTTTAAATTCCACTTCAGAAGAGAGACCCTGATTCCTGACATTGATATCAGTCCTAGGAACATGTAGCAAGACAGGACAGAGGTCATAGGGGAGAGCCTAAACCTATTATTCTGCTAAATAGATCATAATATTAAAAAGAATCCTAACGACTTATTGCTATATCCATAAATTAATATATCTCTCAACTCTCACTAGAGATGTTTCCTTATACAACAGATGTTGATTAACACAGAAACTCACAACTGGACAATATGCAGAAAATAAGAGGCTTCAGAGTGATTATCCATAAATAGCACACCTATATCAAACTCCTGCCTCCCAAGGCACAGAAATCATTGCAGAAGAGGGGGTGGAAAGATTGTAAGGGCTATAGGTGGTAGATGACCACAAGAAAACAGAATTTTCCAGACAACTGGGAGCTACTCATATGAATGTACAGCAATGGTGACAGCATGCACAAGTCCCACACAAGATCAAGCCAGACAAAATCCCAACATACAACAGAATTTTCCAGACAACTGGGAGCTACTCATATGAATGTACAGCAATGGGGAAGCATGCACAAGTCCCACACAAGATCAAGCCAGACAAAATCCCAACATATATGTGGGGAAGTGGGTAAGAAACCCCAACCCTGCCTGAGGAGCTATTAGAGACAAATGACTGCTGGGAAGGAGAGAGTTAGTCTGTTTTTAGGATGTGACTCTTGTTAACCCGGCTCCAGTGGAAGGATTCACCCTAAAGGACATTTGGGAACACAAATTTGACTCTCTAGGGATGGAGGCAGTTAAGGGCGGATGAAGTAGGGAAGGGGATCTAAATATAATCAGAAT
>NW_008341879.1:756254-757241 GCF_000622305.1 Nannospalax galili | reverse complement strand
ACCTGACTCTTTAAATATATATGTATATATATATGTATATTATATATATAATATATATGTATGATGAAGAGTAGTAAGGGGATAAGGGAGTGCAGATAAGGGAGATCTAGAGATGATCAAAATATACTGTATGAAATTCACAAAAATTCAATTTTAAAATGAAAAATATTACATTTTAAAAATTAATGTGATATAAGAAAGCAGACAGGTGCACACACTAAGAGAACAGAGTTGAGTGTCAGGCAATAACTTCATGTAGCTGTTGCAAATCTGGCCACAGAATGTTAAGAACACTCAGGAGAACAGGCTACTCTTTTTAACAGATGGTGCCTAGAAACTGAATAAGTATATGCAAAATATTTAACTTGACCTCTCTCCAAAACCATATGCAAAAATCAACTCCAAAAGATCAAAGGTAAGAGCCTGAGAGAGTGGGTTCTGGCCTCAATTAGTTTAGTGGCTCTCATCTCAGCAGACCACCAGAGAGTGCTGAGTTCTGGTCTCCCTCTCTCTGGCAGAGGGCCTGAAAATGCAGGGGACTGCCTGAGAGCCCCCAGATCCTGCCTCCACGTGGTGGTGGTGAGCTTCCCCTAATTGTGCCATACCCATCCCCCTACCTGAGATTTCGTGAGGCCCCTCCCAAGTCCCCAGGGCAGATCCGGCTTTCTTAGGTTAAGGCTGAGACCTAGCAGACAACCTGAGTATATTTGGTTTTTTATCCAAGCCTTATCTACATAGCACATGACAATTAAAAGTACCAAACTGGTGGAACTAACCTTTTTGGATGTTTAACAGCCATAGTGTGAGGCCTATACTAATGTGGTCAGAGGGACTTAAAGGATAGTTTTTGACCCTTGTCCTCTAAGGTCTACTAGTTCCAGGGGACTATGGAACATCTCTCAAAATGTTTTGTAACTATGGTGAGTCACCTGTCCTCTTGTTCAGGGAGGCCATGGAGACCCCACGAGATGGACTTGAACCAGTGTC
>NW_008341879.1:749940-756077 GCF_000622305.1 Nannospalax galili | reverse complement strand
CGTGGTTGAGCAGCACCTTTGGCTTATCTTCACATAGGCAGAACTGGTAACAGAAAGGAGCCAGGGGGTCCTCCCAAGCCCATGTGACCCCTGAGGAACAGATCTTCAAACAACCTTAACTGTAAAAATAAATTGATTAAACACCCAAAAGGGAAGTATAATCAATGAATAAAGTCATCAGTATATTTCTTTAAGAGTTCAGGGGATTACACATCCCAGACATTAGGCTTAAGTCTAAATAAAAAGTTATTTAGACCATTATTTCTCATTAATGATTTTGTTCCTAACCAGAAAGTGCTGCTCAGATGTACCACTTCAAATCTTGGTGTCCAATACTGTAGTACCCACCTAGAGCTAAGGGAGACAACCAGCTATTGTTCTAAAATGATGGATACATTTGTTTTCTCCCCCTATCTAGAAGTCTTGAAGTTATTTTGATAACTCCAAAAGCTATCAAAATCCCTGGAAGAAAATCCTGAATCCATCGAAGTCCAGCATTGGAAAACGAGGAGGAACCCAATAGAGGGATGCTCTTGGAAGCCCTTGTCCAGAAATTCCAATGGACCCTCATATGAACATTTGGAAATTGCCCTGTTCTGACTTTTTTCTAGTTCCCTGTCTAGAACTTGTAATGCTAACTACTCTTTCCTTTACTTCTCCTTCACATCTCCTAGTCACCAGTCAAGGGCTTTCTTTCTCCTCTACAGATAAGAGTTATGCAATTTGGGAGTCTTTTAAATAGACCCACTGAAGGGGAACTCCAATTGCCTCACCCTGAGTCCTGTTCATCATGGAAGAAGCCAGAGGGGTCAGCATCCTGATTCCCTATTGGCAATTTGAGTAACCCCTTCAGAGGATGGTGTGATAAGAAAAGGAGGTAGGAGTTGGCTAGGCAGTTAGGGTAAAAAGACCCCAAGAAAATAGCCAGTTTCTTGGCTAAAACTCACAATGCCCTTGGGCCTCTTTAGCAACCTACTCCATTCCAAAGTCCAAAAATGTCGAAAACATTTGGGAGCTTTTATTTAATCCTTAAAAGATTTTAGGGTTACCTCTTCAGAGGAGGGAATGTTAGAGTAACCAAAAGTCCCAAGAAAAAAAATAAGTAAATCAAAGAAGAAAGAGTACATGAAGTTATCAGAGAAAAGTGATGGGGAGATATGGGAGGAGTTGGAGGGGAGGGAGTGGGCATAGATTTGATCAAAACCCCTTATATCCATTTATGAAATTCTCAATAAATTATTCATTTAAAAAAATATCAAAAGTATAAGTTTTAGGGGTGAAACTATAAATCTCTCAGAAGAAAACCCAGGACCAAAACTTCATAATTGTGAATTTCTGGGAAAATATTTAAGATAAAACATCAAAAACAGAAGCAACAATGACTAACATATTGAGAAAGTTGATTCCATCAAGATGAAAACTCTTCTGCATCAAAGGACACAATTTAAAAAGTAGAAAGATGATGCATGTTTGTTACCCAAATATCTGCTAAGAATTTTGCATCCAGAGTATAAAAGATTTCTTCAAACTCATCAACTAGAGATAAACATCTGAATTAAACAATAAACAAATGACTTGCACAGGGAACTTCTCCAAAGAGGAGGTACAATTGACAATACACACAGGAAGTATATCGACATCACTGTCATCAGGGAACATGCATCAAACATGAGACACTAGCTGGACATTGTGGCCCAACATGTAATCCCTGCCCTGGGGAAGTAGGGGAGGGATGAAACCTTCAAGTGTGAGGGCAGATGTGGCTTCATGACTAGTTCAAGAACTCTCTAGACCACATCATGAGACCTTGTCTCAAAAACAATTTCTATCCCATACGTTAAATGGGGCATCTTTCACACTCCCTCAGAATTCAAGAAACACTGTGGAAGGAGGAACATGAAGAAGAAAAGAAGCACAGAGAGGGAGTAAGAAGAAGGAGTGCTATGGAGCGGTGACTTCTGGGCATGATATGGCTGTTGTGCTTTTGAAATCACAGCTGTTGTGATTTCTTTCATACACAAGATTTCCACGGGATTGGGTCTGTCAACACTGCAATGCAAGGGATGGGGCACAATATTGAGACAGTGTCTTCAGTGGTGTAGCCACTGGTAAGGTGCACATACTTTAAACAAACCTAATGAAATTACAAAAAAAAAAGGGAGGAGAAGGAAGGCTAGCTGGGAACATGAAGGGACACTGATACAGCAGGGGTAGGGAGCAAGACAGACAACTGGGGGTTATTATGATCAAAATACATTATTATACACATATATGAAAATGTTGTAATGAAACCCATTTCATGTATAATTAACATATGTTAATAAACACATTAATAAAAAGAGTCCCCAAAAAGTCAAACAAATCAGAGGCTAAGATAATAGCTCAGTTTATGATGTGCTTGCCTTGCAAGCATGAGGTCTTTAGTTTCATCCCCAGACCCCATGTAAAAAGAGCTAGCTATGATGGTGCATACTTGTAATTGTAGTGCAGAGGAGATAGAGACAAACAAATCCCCAGGGCTAGAAGGCCAGCCAGCCAGCTTAGTCCACTTGGTGAGTTCCAAGCCAAGGAGAGACCATTTCAAAAACAGGACAAACAACACCCAAGAAACACAATGTTGTCCTCTGCTCTTCACATGTACCTACACATGCATGCTACTCACTCCCAAACACATGTGCACATACACACACGTGATCATGCACACATATGCAAAGATACATGCACACATAAATACATACAAACTCAAATCAAACAAAATGGAAAATAAATGCTAGTGAGGAGGTAATATAATAGAACTCTGATATACTGTTGATAGGAATTTAAAACAAGGCAGTTGCTTTGGAAAACAGTTGGTGATTCATTTTAATGTCACCCAGAAATTTTTCTCTTATTGATTCACCTAAGAGAAATAAAAAATATTTGTCAACACATGTGATAGTCCATAACTCTTACAACATTTTTCATAAGAGGTAAAAAGCAAAACCCAAAATGTCTATCAACTGTGAATGTGAAAGCAAAATGTGGTTATCCACAAAGCAGGATTTTATTCAACCATAAAATGAAGTAATGGTACATGCCACAACAGAGATAAAACTTTATATTAGATGAAAAAGTCAGATATTGAAAGGCCACAAATCTCCTGATTCCATTTGTATGAACTGATTAGAACAGGCAAATGGAGAATGTCCAAGAACAGATTGTTAGATTCTAGAGGTGGAGCGAGAAGACATGAGTAGTGGCTGGCTGCTTGTTGTGAGACAGTTTCGTTAGGAGGTGATCCTGATTATGGTTACACAATGTTGTGAACCTACAAGAGTTGAATTGTACACTGAATATGGCTAACTGCTGAAAACTGCATCATATAAATTGTACTTAATTTTTTTGAAAAGTTAACAAAATCAAAGAAACTACTAACAGAATCTACCAAATCAACCAGCTTATGTGAATAAAGTGCAGAGTGTAGGCCTTTAACAGGAGATAGTCTCATGTCTGGACGCATTCACTCTAGGTGAGAGAAGTCACACATGACTTCTGTATTTCAAGTCTCAACAGGATTGAAACACAACTGATGGGGAGAATGCTCGTTCATTTTGCTTTTCAAGAGAAAGCTATGCTTTGGGAGAGGATAAGAAACTTCACAATTAAGGAATGCTGATTCAGGGACTGAAATGTGAATATTGGCTCAGAATTCCTGCTCTGTATGGCAGAATGTATATAGACTGGAAAGCCTCTTGCTCATGTATATGAGGTCCGTGGCAAAGCACAGCATCAAGCACTGAGAAACTTTTGGTCTGCACCTCAGCCCTAATAACCCGAATCTGCATTTTAACATGGTTTCTGGGTAATGCAGAGTCACACAAAACTTCTAGAAATGCTGCTTTGTGTCAATGATCCCTGTTAATGTGGAAAAACTTGGTTTTAACTCTTGCCTTTTGATTTCAAGTCTGTATTTTTGTCCTGTATCTAATATGCAGTCTTTATAGGCTAATGGGGACAACAGTGTCTACACATTTTCTTCAGTCTTCAGGTTCCCAAATGCAGTTTAGTAGAAAGTGGTGATACCCACAGAAGAATAACTAAGCATCACTTAATGTTGATGTGTGTGCTAGAGGTGCGTCATCAAGATGAAATTAAGGGTTAGAGTAAACTTAGTTTCTTTCCTACATTTATGTGGTTTGATGTTTCGCCAATTTGTTAATAACTCCTCTACTCCTATTTGACCCATCTGTTGTCTGTTAATCTCTAATTTAAAAATATATCTCAAAAACTATAAGTTTCTATTATATTCTTCACTGTGCATTTTCATTACAAGTCGTACAACCAAATCACTTCCCTTTTCAATGCCATAGAATTACTACTGATACTCGGTGTCTTCATCATGGTGGATATCCTAAGGGATCATAGTTGATAGACTTTACATTCGCATTCTTTTTGCTGTTCAACACGTATATTCTCTTTGTTGTTTTCACTTTCTATGTTTTAAGCAAGGATTGAGTTCTCCAACATTTTATATTTGAATAATTTTCATTGAGGTTAAGATGGGAGTCTGAATAGACCCTCAAACACTACTGGCTATTGCCCCTGCTCTTGGTTAAGCACCCGAATTTCACAGTAAAACCCTGATGCTAAAAGCATTACATATGTAAACTATAGAATAAACAAGCTGAAATCAAGCTGGTACTGATTTCAAAGCCTCTGCTGGGTAGCGTTCATAGTGCTGGAAGGTGCTACACATGATACCAGAAAAGAAAAATCAGTCATCAGTCTTACTCAGCTGTGAATCCTGGGAGCTAAAACAACATCTGATCACTTTCTAATTGGATTTAAGTAACCAACTAGTTTTCTAATTGGATTCATAAGATGTAGTCCAATGCTGAGACTGATATCAGGCCTACAAAGTTTTGTTCTAGACAGGTTGCAGTCACAGGGGAGAACATAATACTATTATTCTACTAAATAAATGTAATATTAAACTGACTCTTAATGACGTGTTATACCATAGATTAGTGCATCTTTCAACTCTCACCAGAGAAGCCTCCTTATGCTGCAGACGGTAATTAGAATAGAGATCCACAACTAGCCAACATGAATAAGAAGCTATAGAACAATTACCTCTGAATTGATCCCTTATGTCAAACCTCTGCCTCTCAAGGCTCGGGGATCATTGAAGAGGCAGGGCAGAAAGATTTTAAGAGTCAGAGGTGTTTCCACAGGCAATAGAGTTTTCCAGACAGCTGAGTAATAACTCATTTGAACTTATAGCAATGGTGACGGCATGCATGTGTCACATGTAAACTCAAGCCAGACAAAATCCCAGCATAGATGTGGGGAGATAGGTAAGAAGTCCCAACCCTACCTGAAGAACTATTGACAACAGATGGTTTCTGGATGGGAACAGTCCACCTTCCTTAAGGGTGAGACTCTTGGTAGGCTGACAAGGCTCCAGTGGATAGAGCCACACTGAAGGACATTTGAGGACACAAGTTTGACTCCATAAGCTTTTATATACATAATAGAGTACATGAAATTGGACTGGAGTTTGGATAGGGATGCAGATAGGGATAGAATCTAAATGCAATCAAATTATATGAAATTTGTAAAATGCTAACAATAAAAGGAAAAAGATTTCAAAGAATATAGCAAAGTGATTAATATTCACACTGGTCTTTCTTAATATGTACTGATGGGCAGGGTTTAAAAAGCGTCTGAACTTTGTAACGCTCTAACAATCCAACTTTCAGCTGAATCACTACCTCCAGCCTCCTTTGGCTACCTAGGCAGCATCTGAAACTGTAGCGCTCACATTTCTACTTCAGTTTTCTGAGTTTTAACATCTGTTTTCTCTTTTCCTTTGTTCCACCAAGTGTTACAGTTTCACTATTCTCTGGCATTTTTAAAAGCTTACATTTAATTAAGACACACCCTTTGTGGCTTTTCTTTCTTTCCCTCCTTTCTTTTTTTTTTTTTTTTTTTTTTTTTTTTAAAAAATATTTTTTTTTTTTTTTTTTTTTTTCCCCCTTTTGGAGGGGGTAAAATGAAATTTCAATGTGCTTTTAATTTGCATTTCATTGATAGCTGAAGATGTTGAACAAGTAAAAATATTTCTCCCCGATTTAATTTCATCTTTTGAGAACACT
>NW_008341879.1:739807-749863 GCF_000622305.1 Nannospalax galili | reverse complement strand
TTGCCTGATAAGAATCAATTCCAGGGCCTGGCTCATGGCTGGCAATTGTGCTATCACTGAGACACAACCACAACCCTCACTGGGATTTTTTTTTTTTTTTTTTTTTTTTGGTAGAAAACAGTAATCTTTTACTTTTGCACAATACTTTGCAGTTAACAAAAGGTTATACACTGTGCTACTTAGGACCCAAAACAAATGTGTTAAACAGACAGGAAGAGCTTTTGACTCTAATTACTGCCCAGGAGCCAAGGTCCAGTGGATAGTATCCGAGAAAGATTAAATCAGACCACCAGAAAGAGAAACACAACTGCCCTTCACAAACTTTGTACTTTCCACATTAGTATCAATTAAGCGAAGAACAATACAATTATTAATCATTTTATTTTGCTAAATTCTGAACTTCAGAAAAAATATTCAAATATCAAGTGTTAAAAACTACACTAGGAACTCAAGATAAAAAGCTTTGCTTGAATCTGGAAAATCAAAACGTCAAAGAAAGCCTATATCACAAACAATGAAAGGAAACTAACACAGAAAATATAACTAAGGATTTGTCCTGAGATGAAGGAACTGAAAATCAACGAAAATTCCAGGACACTCAACAAAGCAATACAATTTCACAAAGGGATGACTTTATAAAAATCTTGCAAAATGATGCAAAAGGATCTAAAAGTCAGAAACTAGATAAAAGCACCAGAAAAGAGAAAAGAACTCAAACATCATAAACTGATAACTCAATTTATGCCCTTCAAAACAACCCCTATCAACTGAGAAGTGTCAGAGCTGTAGCCGTGAAATATTCAAGAGATTCTGCTGGGCTAAGTCATACTTGGAATAAGGCCAACAACCGGGGAAGGGGAAGGAAACTGAAAACCAGAAGGAAGAAAAGGAGGGATGGGAAAAGACAAGGTAAGAATCAGAAAGACAAATGACACCAAAGAAACTTTCCTTGAAAATAAACAGGTGAAAGTCACAAAAAGAAGGGTTTATTTAAGGGAAAGAGAATACTAGAGGATTTTCATAGTAACACTCAAACTAGAAATCACTCTTGGCAAGAGAATATCCAAACAACTCCATTTTCAGTTGCACACAGTCCTGCTGAGACCACTTAGAGTCCATGACAATAAATGCCCTCAGTGGTGAGATGGCCCTTAGCCTTGTAGGAATCAATCACTACTCCTTGGGACTCCCCCCCCCCCATAATCAAGGTAATTTCATCGTGTGAGTCTTTACACTGGCCGTTATGATACACAACAGACATGTTGAGACACTTTGAATCTCTTGACAACTTGTGCAGTTGTCTGAGAACTAGGACACTTTTATTCAATTCAAATACACCTTGGTGAGATATAAAAAAGGTTTCAACATCTAGCTAAGACTTAAAACAACTTCTACGAATAGTTTATTTGTAGAAGAATCAAACACCTGACAAATCAAAAATATTCTCATTTTAATCTTAAGTAAAGCTAAATAAATGATAGTGACCAGGATACCAAAAGCCAAAAAATGTGATCAAAGAGATTAATTAACTTCTTAATGGAGCTTTGTTTTTGCTTTAATTGTGCAACTTTCTTTGGTTATGAAAGTGACTCGGGTAACAACTATGATAGCTTATTTCACTAACCCAGGGACAGTTGTAAGCTTTTATAAAGAGCAGTTGCTTTGTTTGAAAGCAGAGCACACCAGGGTTAAGGTCCCTTCAGCCAGAGATTCAAATCCAAGTAAACAATTATTAAGCTCTAACCATATACACAAACTTCCATAACTACTTCAGATAATTCTAGCCGCCAGTCTACAAGTATTTGTTGAGATTCTCAGGAATAAACTTTTGTCCAAGGTTCTGTTTAGCCTGATTCTAAGGTGAGTCCACGTTGATCACTCCACCCCACCTCCTCTCTGCATTGAATGCTCCCTTCTCTTGACTGGCCTGTTTCTCTCTCAGTAATTGAACAGAGTCCCAAGCCTCCTGATTCTACCCAGTGCCTCCTGGAGACTGCAACCTTGCTGCCGCTATCTCCTTTCTTTTTTTTTCTTTTTTTGATAGGGTCTCTTTGTAGCCCCAGCTATCCTGGAACTCATTATGTAGACCAGGCTGGCCTCGAACTCACAAAGACCTGCCTGCCTCTGCCTCCCAAGTGCTGGGATTAAAGGCGTGAGCCACCATGCCAGGCTCTCCTTTTCGTTTCTATCATGCATACTCTCATCTTCCCTTCACTTGTGCCTTCCTAATTTTAAGACTGAGATAGAGTTCTATTAACTGTAATAGCATGAGGCTCTTTCCTCACCACAATCCATTTTATTCATATGAAATACACAAAAAAATTAATTAAAAAAGGTTAAAAAAAAAAAACCCAAAAAATAAAAAAACCAACTAACTCCTAAGGTGACAGAATCAGGAGTTGGTTTTTTTTTACATTTTCTGGAGGTGAGAGGTCAGCTGACTTAAGAGTCAGTTTTCTTCTTCCTTTATGTGGTATATCAATATCAAACTTAAAGTTGTCAGGCTTGGCAGCAAGTATCTTACCTTCTGAGTCCTTTCCCTAGCTTCAAGTTGCTGGACTTTTGAGAAGTGATAAGATCATGAGGGTTAGAGCCTTTACCAATGAGACTGGTGTCCTTATTTTAAAAAAATGAGAGAGGAGTCCCTTGCCTCTTCCGCCACACGAGAACCTAACACCCGCACAGCCACACTCAGAAGTGTCTAGGCATTTCTTAAACTAGTTAAGCTGACAGTGAAGATTAACCAACACATCAGTCTTCACCCAATAATCTCCATGTGAACACTCACTGCTTTCTCTAAATTTCCATGGCATACTATTTTTACCTTTGCATTGTGTCTTAGCAGTATACCTATTTTCTGTCTAAGTACTTTGGGGATAATGCTGACATTATTTTCATCTTTGACACTGCCACAACAGGATCGTTAATTATCTCGTCTTTTCTCTCTCTCTCTCTCTCTCTCTCTCTCTCTCTCTCTCTCTCCCTCTCGTTTCTCCCCTTCTGCTTCCTCAATCTTCATTCAAGTGAAGAAAATTACACCAAGTCTCTGGACATTAAATAATTTTTCCAGGAAGATAACGACCATGAAATCTGACTTGCCTAATCATTCTAACAATCAGTTGCTTTCTCTTCACTGTACGAGAATGTCTGACATAAACAGCTTAAGTCTCTTAGAAAATAATTGAAATAACTCTTAAGAAAGTATCCCGAAGAATCAGGGTACTGAATCAGGCCATCTGTATGCATGAGAAGTTTTAGTTTGGGGGAACTGTGAAAGAACAATACCATACTAGTGTGATTTTTGTAAACTATTTAAAATATGCAGGAAATATTTTCAGCCCTGGAGGTCAGCATCCAAAATTAAGTGTTGAAACTTCTTAATCTCCTTTGACTTTTACTTGATAATGCTTGCTTTATCATTTCCAAAATTCATGAGAGAACTTAGTCATGTCTCCTGGGAAGCAAAAGCAGATCCAATTTTCTTCTCTCAATTAGACTCTTGGTTTTGACATTGATCATGTTCAGATTTGCTTTTCTCTCCTCCTGGATCCTGTTTCATGAAATAATCGCTCCTCCAGTGAAGGCATTGGTATTGTGAGTTCTGCTAACCGAAGGCCTGAATCATCATTTGGTTTCTGCAACTCTGACTCAGCAGCACCTCAGTGCTGAGCAGCATTGATAGAAACAGAAGAAGAGAGAGAGCCATAAACAGACTGAGCCAATCCAGGAGGCAGGAGTATTCTGCTAGCCATGCTGCGATTAATAAAGACATTGCTGCTGGGGAAAGCTACAATCAAAAATGAAGAGTGATGATACTAATACTTTGGGAATGTTTTTAACTGGCTTTCTAGGTTCAGATTTCCTAAAATATGATTGTTCCCTGTCTTATGCCCTTAAAAATAGGTTCCATTCTAAAATAAACTAACCAAACTATGAACTGCTACAAATGTCAACAATTCATAGTGCAAGTTTTTATGTGTTCAAAACATTGTCTGATATAGAATCTTCTTTTCTGATACCACCTGTGGGATGTATTCCAGGGTCACACTTTCATAAATACTAACCTAGTTTCTCATGCTATTTTTATAAATAACAAAAAGAAGTTAGAGCTCATGGGCTCAAATCCACAACTGAATTATTTGGGCAGCATTTTATCAGAGCTGAGTGTGGCTTCCTCAGTATAATACAGAGGATCCTGATACAATGATTTCAGTGAGTCACATGTCTTTATTTGTGAAAACTGTATTTTTGTTATTGTTATTTGCAGTGCTGGAGATTAAACCTAGAGCTTTGTGCATTCTAAGTAAATGGTTTATCACTGAGCCACACACCCAGGCCTAAGAAATCTTTGTCTTTTACATGAAGTTCTGATCTTTCTGATAACACATAAAGAGTCTGCAGCTTACTTTCTTCTCCTGAAGCTATTCCATAATATGAAGATAATTTATCTTACTTGTTTACATTAAAAGCTATACATTTCTGTGTTTGTTTTCATCTAGAATTTCAAATATATATAGGCTATGAGTTTTAAAACCTTATGCACAAAAATCTCATGTTAATTATACCAAATAAAAAGTGAATATTGGAAAAATAAATACAATCTTTTATAGTACTAACAATAAGTGACATTTATACAATGTGTTATCCACTTTAATGCTTATTGTCTTTAAATAGGTGGCTCTTCCTTTGTGTTATAGAATTAATTTTTTAAACTTGTATTAAGTGTTTTAAATCAAAGCAAAACCAAGCTAATAAAGTTTCTGAAATTCGGGGCACTGTTGATCATACAATATATCCATTATATATAACTAGAGAATGACTTACAGAGGCGTGAAGTCCTTGCTATAAAATAATGTAAAGACAAAATATGACAAAGCAATCTTGTTGTAAATATTATACTCTCTGAAAATCATACAACTCAGATTAATGTTCTTATTTCATAGACAGATCTATTATATATGAGCATTGTTCTTTAGATGTACTATTTGACTTGAAGGCCATCCATACTTTTAAAATCAGTCAGCACTCCCAATCAACTATGAAATACAATGTTTCAAACACGAATATTGATTCAAAGTTAAGTCCTTTGTTCTTATTTATAACAAAGGATAGTTATAGATATATAATCTTAGGGTCAATCTGATGAAGGCTCACAGAAACTGTAGAATTTCACTGAATCATCGCATTAGTCCTGTGAGGCTGAGAAGTTATTCTCATGTGATAGATGAGTAAAATGGAACATCTGCTTAGAATCATACAGCAATTCAGGGCAAAGACAGGACTCCAACCAGGCTATTGGAACATATTGCCTCCCTTTTTAATTTACTAATTCAAGCCAATATATACAAAGCTAACTAAGTCATTTGTCCCTTGAATTCAACAGATGTGATCAGGTCCTGCCATACAACTGATGCCATACAACCTTATGCCACTTCCCTGACCACTGAGAATTTCCTTAAAGTTTAAGAATTAATTTAGATAATGTGATTCAAATATTCTGCCTTATCCTGCACCTCTAACTTGTAAGTCAATGTTTACAACTACTATGGTTTTATGGTATTTCTTTTAGGGAAAAATATTCTAGAATAGATCGTTAGAATTTACATTCAGTTTGAAACCTTCAATTCAGAATTGGCATATCTTGTGCCCATTTCATTCCAGAACAGCATAGCTGTGCAAATATCTTTTTTTCAGGACACTATATTTATTTTGAATGCTCTTACTGTAATAATACATATCTTCTTATACTGTTTGTAATTTACACTGCAAGCCTTTCTCTCCATTCATCAAAGTCAAAGATTTCTTAAATTCTTCCAGACAGCACTGACCTCTTCCTATGGAATTCCTTTATATTTGTCTGGGGCTTTCTGTTACCATGTGGCTATCATTCTTTAAGTCCTAAGATTATACAGCCCTAAGATATAGACACTACAACCTTTTGCTCTCTCAAAAGACATACTTTGTGGTAAAAAGTGGACCTACAGTGAAAGCTGTTATAAATACAATATGAAGACATGATATATATATATGAACATATGTAAAAACATGGTACATATATGAAGACATGGGATATCGTTTTTCAAAACGAGTCATTATATCCCAATGAACAAGTACCTTATGATGTTAGTTCTTTTTGTATAACAGTAGCTGACGTGAAAGAAAGAAAAATATCTGAATGATTTTCTGATCAGGTTTTTATTTATTTTCATGTTAAGAATTTTTAAAAGTTAAAAGGAACCTTGCTAAACCAATACACAGGGTTAGTAATCTAGAAAAGTGTACAAAATTAGACTTATTAAGGGTAGCTATATATTTGTCTAGTTCCATTCCCCCAAGAGGAAGTCCCTAGCAGTAGAAATGCCAGTTGAAGAAGTAAAATTGGCCCTGATGACTCACCCACTCCTCCAGCACTCACAACCCAAGCATCCGCTTCCATTTAAACTCAAAACAGTGAGTTCCTTTTTATACATCTACCCCAGGAAATCAAGACCCATGCAGTACTGAAACTTCTACTCCCACAAGTCTCTGTAACCCTCATTCTTTCTCCTTTATATTAGTTGATTATTATAATCAGGTTTGCATCAATAATGAAATTCTTGACCTAGGCTACTTAAGAAAAAGAAGTATGTTTATCTGGCAGTTTGAAGGCTCAACATCTAAACGATGTAAAGAAGACTACATCACCTCCTGTTATGATGAGAACTGGAAGGAAAGAATGTGGGAGTGACTACATCTCCAACCAGGAGTAGAGTGTGTGGGAATGGTCAGGCTTTTCTTTTTATAATACTCCTATCAGGAAAACTAACTTCCAATGCCTGAGCCAGTAGTATCTTGTAGGGCCTCACCTCTTCCCAATACCACCATACTGGAGATCAAGTCTGCACTGATGATGAGGCCTTCAGGGACCCCAAAGCAGACCCAAACCACAGCAATGCCAATCCAAAACCAATAGTCTCTAAGGCCAAATGCCTTGAAGTGGTCTTTCATTTTTCCTGCTATACCACACATCCAGTCCATTAAGAAATCCCATAATCGGAACATTCAGAACACATCAGTTTCTTACCACAGACTCTGCTACTATTCTTATCCACATTCTCACCTGGATTATTCCAATAACTTTTGAAATGATCTTTCTACTTCTATCAATAAAACTCCCTTAAGCTTAACCACAATACTTTAGCAGATAAGTCCTACCGCAACAAAATTTAAATTTTGTCAGTCATCTGCTAAACTCTAATTACAATCTCATTAAAATTGAAAGGCAAAGGCTGAGGAGATGGCTTAGTGGGTAAAGTGCTTGCCACACAAGTCCTAGGACCTGAGTTTGAATGTGCAAAACCCATGCAAAGCTGGACACAGTAGGGCACATCTAGAGTACCAGTGTTCTTACAGCAAGACTGATGGATGATTAGGAGATTCCCCAGCATCTCACAGGTCAGCTAGATTTGTTATGCACTGGAGAACAGCAAGAAATCTTGTCTCAAACCAGGTTTAATATGAAGAACTGATACCGAAGGTTGACTTCCACATACGTACATGCAAACACACACACACACACACACACACACACACACACACGTGCACAGGTGTGCAAATGCACAAATATTTAAAAGATTATTAGCATGCAGTCTTTATGATGGTACACTTGGAATATTGTGATATGCGTCACCTGTTGCTGGGCAGTTCTGATCCTCTGGTCTAATCACCTACTGTCTTGCCATCTGCCATCTGCTATAGCTATTCAGACAGTCTCAGTTTTCCATAAAGAAACCAGCTTCAGAGCCTCATATGTCATCTCTCTGTCTTAAATCCTTGTCATCCACACATTATACACATTAACTTGACATCTTCCTTCAAATTCAAATACACACATTTATATATATAGATATTCTATATATATAGAAATATGTGCGTATAAATATGTATTTGCATATGAAGGCTAGAGAGATGGCTAAGTGGTTAAGAGCAATGGAGCACATGGGTTCATTCCCAGCATCCACATGGCTGCTAGCACCTATCCACAACTCCAGTTCCAGGGAAATCCAATGCCCTCTTCTGGCTTCTGGGAGCACTGCATGACATGAATGCACTTACATACATCAGGCAAAATATCCAAACATAACATAAAAAATAACTGAATAATTTAAAATTTTTTTGGATTTGATTTTTGTTACTTGTTTTTATGCAACTACACTATGGAGTTCATCATCATATGGGTGTGGCTATACAAAGCAGAGTTCTGGAAAGCATTCTGGAACTAGCCTCTTTGAAAATATTTCTAAGTACTTTTATTTCAGAATACTCACTTTTTCTTTGTTTCTTTTTTGATACAGGCTTTCATGTGGCCCATTGCAGTCTTGAACTCACTATGTAGCCAAGGATAACCTTTAATTTATGTTCCTCCTGCCTCCACTGGATTACAGGAGATGCTACCACTCTACCTTTTATGTGGTGCTGGGAATGTAAAACCAGGGTCTTGGACATGGTAGGTAGGTACTCTACAAACTGAGCCATATCCCCAACACCTTTCAACTTTTCCAAATTTCTGTTCGAACACTATGGTGCAGTTCACTATGGTGAAGTCCACTGTGATTCCAGTACAGTTTGTCATAAAACGCTTTCATTAAGAATAATTAATACCTTCCTCTTAAGAGTGTGTTTATTCTCCAGGGAAAGGGTTGCAACATGGGTCTGTCTTTCCCCCTCTGCCTCTTGTACACATATCCACTTGTCCTTCCAGTTTTCTACTGTGCTATGACACAACATGAAGTTCTTGCGAAGTATAAACACCTATTCTTAGGTTTCCAGACTTGAGAGCTATGAGCTTACTAAACTTCTTTCCTTGTAAACAATCCAGTCTCATATCTCTTACAGACAGAAAAAATGAACATAAGACACATTCCCTGTCCATTCTCTTTAATATTGAAACCTACTCCATAGCACCCTCCGCAGTCCTTGCTGCTTGGTGCCCCATATCGAGCACCTTCAAGTGTACTGTGTCTCTGACTTACCATACTTGACACTCTTTCCCTTGAAAAGGGTAGGTTTTATGTCTGTTTTGTTAAATATTTTTACATAGTATATTAGGCACCCAATATATATTTGCTGGATTAACAAAAGCTTTATTTATTTAAATTTCAGTAAAATGTGTATTTCCAAAAATTTAAAACACAATGGACAGTGACATTCATGTTAAATAATGCCTAGAAGAGAAAACAACAGGAATGTGGTGTTAACATTTCATTAACTGAAAATGTGGAACAAGTAGGACTGGTTCAGGGGACATTTTATGTTGGTTTTTACCCTGAGTTCTACCAATAGAAGCTTGTGGCCATGAACTTCTTCTTCCTCTTTCAAAATACAGAATAACCAATTTTCAAAGGGCAGTTGTGAAAATAAAATGAAACAATGATTTCTTGACACTTTTGTTCAAAAGCATCAAGCATTGTTAGTTACTGCTATAAAAACATTTTATGTACAATACAGTTGTACATAAAATTGAACAAAAGTTCAATATAATTATCAGGAAATATTATCCATGGAACATTTTCTATTAAATGATTTTGAATACCAACATATATTAAAAGATGCAAAATCTATACATATTGTGAATTCTAACACTTACAGTTGGATTCTAAATCCTTAACAAAATTCTATTTACTTTTAAAGATATTCTAAACCTGAAAGCCTAAAATTATAAGCACAGCAGAGGATTTTACAGTGTTTTACCCACCAAAAAAAAAAATTTCAGCAAATTGGAAGTTGTTTTATATGAGTGCTAGGGATTAAAACTCAGGCCCTCATGCTTTTGTAGTAAGTGCTCTTTACCCACTGAACCTTCTTTAATTTTATTTTTATTTATATGAAAAAATGGTAATGGTTAGGATGTTTAAAAAACTTATGGAGCCAGCGTCCAGTCTATAAAGAGGAGGGTCAACACGGAGGAATCATTTCCTCCATGCTTCCAAGAGGAGCCAACAATGGTCGAGCAGGACCTTTGACTTATCCTCACATGGATGGAGCTGGTAAAAGAAAGGAGCCAGGGGCTCCTCCCAA
>NW_008341879.1:738244-739355 GCF_000622305.1 Nannospalax galili | reverse complement strand
GCTCAGAAGGTGGGCGACTGTGACCAGTGATAGTCATGTATATAGAGATTGGAAATGCATGTGAAAACGTCTCAATGTCAATTGCTTTGGAATGAATTCTTCTGTATGAAAAAAAAAAATAAAAAAATAATGATTAAAAAAAAAAAAAAATTATGGAGGTCTTGGGGCCCCAGACACCTGGGGAACCAATACTGCTTCCTGATCCTTTTCATCCAGACCAACATAGTGCCTTCTCTGGGCTCCTTCATAGTGCTTCTCCGAGCACTGCTTCTGGGCCTGGCCCGCCCTCACCTCCCTCTGCTTCCCTGGGCCTGAAAGACTCACTGCTTCCCTGGGCCTGAAAGACTCACTGCAGGCCCCTCTCCTACCCAAAGGCCTCTCTCCAGGGTAAGTCCATCACGCCCTCCGTGCCTTGACTCCACCAGCCTCATTCACCATCCCATTCCCCCCACCACCACGCCCAGAATCTCCTCCAAGTTTGGGCCCTGTCCCATTCCTTGTCTTGGGGCCCCAGACACATGAGGAACCAATACTGTTTCCTGAACCTTTTCATCCAGACCAACTTAGTGCTCTCTCTGGGCCCCAGGAGCACTGCTTCTGGGCCTGGCACCGCCCTCACCTCCCTCTGCATCCCTGGGCCTGCACTACCCAGCAGCCTCTTTCTGAGACTCAGGGGCTGACCTTTCCTCTTCCTGATCCTTTGCATCCAGACAAACCCAGCCCCTCAGGGCAGTCCCCAGGAGTCCTTGGGGCCACTTCATGCCCCATCTTCCTTTGCATCTCTGGGTGGCACAGCCGCCAGCTGCCCTAGACCACCATCTTTCTGGGCCAGGCTCCCAGGCCAGCCAACCCCCAAATTCCTGATGCCAAAAACATGCCTGGAGGAAACAGACCTTAGGAGAAAGCCTGAAAACATCTGACCCTCATCTGAATTGGGCATCTCTGAGAAATCCTGAAGACAAAAGCAATCTGGCCACTCCAACATAAAATCAAAAGAGAGAATGGGAAGCTTAGACCAACCAGCTGTTCATGCCCAAAAAGTAAACCACAAAGACACATAAAGTTCAGAAAAAGAAGCAGACCTAAACTTGAAGGCCTGAGTCTCACACAA
>NW_008341879.1:736968-737971 GCF_000622305.1 Nannospalax galili | reverse complement strand
CGTCTGAATGAATTCAGAAAAGAGAAACATTAAAGAATACTCAGGCTGAAATGAAGAAGGAAGTGAAACACTCAGTAAGCCAATTACAAATGAAAGGAGAAAGCCTCACCAATAGGATGAATGAAATGGAAAAGAGAGTATCAAACCTGGAAGATAAAGTGGACGAACTAGCCCATTCAAGCAAAGATTATGAAAAATTTAAGAAATCACAAGAATGGAATATGCAGGAATTGTGTGACACCATAAAAAGACCAAACTTATGAATCATAGGCATACAGTAAGGAGAAGAATCCCAAGATAATGGCATGGACCAGATCTTCAACAGAATCGTGGAAGAAAATTTCCCAAAATTAAAGAAAGACATGCCTATACAAATACAAGAAACATATAGAACACCAAACAGACAGGACAAGAAAAGAAACTCTCCACAGCCCGTCATCGTAAAACCACTACACATTCAAAACAAAGAGAGAATACTAAAAGCTGCGAAAGAGAAACAACAAGTCACATATAAAGGAAAACCCATTAGGATCACAGCTGACTTTTCAATGCAAACTATGAAAGCCAGAAGAGCCTGGACCAAAGTATTCCCAGTGTTAAATGACCACAGATGCCAACCCAGATTACTATATCCAGCCAAAATGTCTATTATAGTTGAAGGGGAAAGAAAAATCTTCCATGACATAAATAGGCTGAAGGAATTCATGTCCACAAAACCAGTGAGTTCTAGAAGCAATACAAAGAACTGAAAAAAGGAATGACTATACCCAAGGGATTGCAGAAAGAAATCCAATGAAGGTATAACTGTGGAAAAGTACATCCATATCAGGAATGTAAACAGAAATAAAAATGGCAGGATTCAATACTCATCTTTCATTCATAACTTTAAATATTAATGGACTGAACTCCCCAGTCAAAAGACACAGGCTATGTGAATGGATTAAGAAACAAAACCCATGTTTTTGTTGTCTGCAAGAAACTTATCTCACTTTCAAGGACAAAC
>NW_008341879.1:736250-736904 GCF_000622305.1 Nannospalax galili | reverse complement strand
GCAATTCTAATATCTGACAAAATAGACTTTAACTAAAACTAATCAGAAGAGACAAAGAGGGCAACTTCGTTTTGATCAAAGGAACAATGAATCAAAAAGATATTACAATCATGAACATATATTCACCAAACTCTGGTGCACCCAAATTCATAAAAACAATACTACAAGACTTTAAGACCCAGATTAACCCCAACTCATTAATAGTAGGCAACTTCAATACCCCACTGTCTCCATTAGATAGGTCAATAGGGCAGAGAATTAACAGAGAGATATCTGAATTAAACAATACCATATATCAAATGGACTTAACAGACATCTACTGAGTATTCCACCCAAGCACCAAAGAAATACTTTCTACTCAGCACGCCATGGAACCTTCTCCAAAATCGACCATATAGTGGGGCACAAAACAAACTTCAATAAATACAAAAAGACTGAAATAATTCCATGCATTCTATCAGATCACAATGCAATAAAGCTTAAAACCAACACTGGATGAAGTCCTAGTCACCACATGAACACATGGAGATTAAACAACACACTCCTGAATGATGAATGGGTCAAAAGAGAAAGTAAGAAAGAAATAAAAGTATTCCTGGAATTAAATGAAAAGGACAATACAACACAACAAAACCTCTGGGACATGCTGAAAGC
>NW_008341879.1:725767-735996 GCF_000622305.1 Nannospalax galili | reverse complement strand
TAAAGGACAACACAACAAAACAAAACCTCTGGGACACACTGAAAGCAGTCCTTAGAGGGAAGTTTATACCTCTAGGGGCCTACATTCAAAAATCAAAAAGAACACAAATAAATGACTTAACATTGCAACTCAAGACACTTGAAAAGCAACAGCAAATGAAGCCCAAACCCAGAAGACAAGAATAAATAACAAAAATCAAAGCAGAAATTAATGAGATTGAAACAAAGACAACAATACAAAGAATCAACAATTCCAAGAGCTGGTTCTTTAAAAAGATAAACAAAATTGACAGACCACTAGTCCAGTTAACCAAAAGAAAAGAAGAGTACCTCCAAATCAACAAAATCAGAGATGAAAGGGTTAACATCACAACAGACACCAGAAATATACAGAACATTATAAGGGAATACTTTAAAAAACTGTATGCTACTAAATTTGCAAACCTAAAAGAAATGGATGGATATCTAAAGCATGGGAACCACCAAAACTAAACCAAGAAGAGGTTAACAGCTTAAACAGACTTATAACACACAAAAAAATTGAAACAGTAACACAAAACCTCTGGACAAAAAAAAGCCCAAGACCAGATGGATTTACAGCAGAATTCTTTCACATATTTAAAGAAGATCTCCATCCAATACTACTTAATTTATTAAAAAAAAATAGAGACTCTCCTGCCCTCAGGCCTCTCTGGGGGTAAGTCTACCGTGCAGCCCTCTGTGCCTTGACTCCGCCGGCCTCATTCACCCTTCCATCTCCCCCGCTGTTCTCTACTCCGAGATTGGGCCCTACGCCATTCCTAGTCTTGGGTCCCCAGACACCTGGGGAACCAATACTGCTTCCTGATCCTTTTCTCCCAGACCAACTTAGTGCCTGTCGGTTTTATTCCAGAGATGTAGGGATGGTTCAATATATGTAAGTCAATAAACATCATAAATCATATAAATGGGCTCAAAGACAAGAACAACATGGTCATTTCAATAGATGCAGAGAAGGCCTTTGAAAAAATTCAACACGCATTTATGTTCAAAGTCATAGAGAGTATTGGACTTCAGGGAATGTATCTCAACATAATTAAAGCCATATATATGAACCCCACGACATCATTTTAAATGGAGGAAAAACTGGAAGCATTCCCATTGAAATCAGGAACCAGACAAGGCTTTCCACTATCCCCACTTCTCTTTAACATAGTACTTGAAACTCTTGCTCGAGCAATAAGACAAGAGCAGGAAATTAAAGGGGTAATAATTGGAAAAGAAGAGATCAAATTATCCCTTTTTGTAGATGATATGATATTATATCTAAGGGATGCCAAAAGTTCCACCTGAAAACTCCTAGAAATTATGAACACGCTCAGTAAAGTGGCAGGATACAAAATTAACCTACAAAAGTCTATAGCCTTTCTATATACCAATAACAAGCAATCAGAGAAAGAGCACATGGAAACACTCCCATTCACAATAGCTAAAAATAAAAATAAAATATCTCAGAATAATCCTTACCAAAGATATTAAAGAGATCTACAATGAAAAATTTAAATCTTTAAAGAGAGAAATTGAGGAAGACATCAGAAAATAGAAGAACCTCCCATGCTCATGGATTGGAAGAATATGGTGAAAATGACCATCCTACCAAAAGTCATATATAGATTCAATGCAATGGCAATCAAAATGCCCATGACATTTTTCACAGAATTGGTAAAAACTATCCTAAGGTTCATATGGAAGCACAAAAGACCTCAGCTAAAACAAACCTGAGCACTAAGAGCAATCCCGGGGGGATTACTATACCAGATTTCAAGCTGTATTACAGAGCTGTAGTCATAAAAACAACATGGCACTGGCACAAAAATAGATCCATAGACCAATGTAACAAAATTGAAGACCCAAATATGAGTAAATGCAGTTTCAGCCACTTGATATTTGACAAACGGTCCAAGAACATTATCCGGAGGAAAGACAGCATGCTCAGCAAATGGTGCTGGCAAAACTGGATCTCCACCTGTAGAAGAATGAAACTAAACCCCTATCTTTCACCCTGCACAAAAGTCAATTCCAAATGGCTCAAATGCCCCAATGTAAAGCCTGAAACTCGGAAACATTGGGAAGATAGCATTGAAGAAAACATTGGGAACATAGAAGGGAACACTGGGAAAAACCTACAAGATATAGGCGTAGGAAAGCATTTTCTAAACCGGACATCAATTGCTCAGGAAACAAGGGCAAGAATTAACTAATGGGATGTCATTAAACTAAAAAGCTTCTGTGCATCAAAGGAGACAACCAAGGAAGCAAACAGAAAATGCACAGAATGGGAGAAAATCTTCACCAGCGACACATCTGACAGAGGTTTAACATCCAGAATATATAACGAACTCAAAAAACAGAGAATCAAGACAAGAAGTAACCCAATTAAAAGATGGGCTAAGGAGCTGAACAGAGAGTTCTCAAAAGAAGAAGTAAAAGTGGCTATGAAACATCTTAAAAGATGTTCAACATCACTAATAATTAGGGAAATGCCACGTTAAGATTTCACCTTACACCAGTCAGACTGGCTAAGATCAAGCAAACAAATGATACCAAATGTTGGAGAGGATGTGAGGAAAGGGGAACACTCATCCACTGCTGTTGGGGCTGCAAACTGGTTCAACCCCTATGGAAAGCAGAGTGGAGAACTCTTTAAAAACTACAAATGAACCTACTTTTTGACCCAGTTACATCACTCCTTGGCATATACCCAAAGAACTGAACCAACTATATGGCCTTAAACACCCAAAAGGAATGTATAACCAAAGATTAAAGGGGCCAATATAATTTCATAAGAATCCATACGTATAGCTAAAGGCTGCATAACATGCAACAATGCCAGACAGGTGATACCTTCTTTTGAGTTGTTGGCCAGGGTGGCCAAAGGGATTCCTAGATAGTAACCCAGCATAGAACTGGGAAAATGAACAGCAGACCCCAATCTTATCCAAATGAATACTGACAACTGATTACTGCTAGATGAGGAACAGCTGACCCTCTGAAAACAAGGCCCTCTAGATAGGCTGACTAGATTCACCAGAAGGGCAAGTAGTGGGGAATGGCTGGGGTTGCCAACAACACAGCAGACAGTGCCAGGGATATCATAGTATAAGGGCTCTAGTGGGGGGAGGGAGGCTATGGGAGGGTGCTACCTGGGAAGTGAATGTATAAATAAATTAAAAAATAATAATAATTCTTCAAAGCATAAAAATTTGCTCCTTAATAATTAGTAGATGTATAAAACATTACCATTGAAATCTACTTGATGACTTTATATCCATGCTAAGATGCCAAGGAGCTCAAAAAGTAACCGACTGTGACTAGTAACAATCCGATATATAGAGATTAGAAATAGATGGGCATCTTAGTGTCAATTATATTAAAAATGAATTTTTCTGTATGAAACTGTGTATTTTAATAATGAAATGGAGATCTTTTTTAAATGTTAAAACCTCATTTAATTTTATGTCTTATAGGGTTTATACTGAGCACAATATTGTATAACTGTAATAATTCAACTGTTAACCTAAAAATTTATAGCCAGTTTTAAAATAGATGCATCTTAGCATTGTTATTTGTTATTGAATGTCAATGTTGTTGTAATGAAATGCTTCTTCTAATTATATGGTTATTAAATAAATATTTTTTTAAAATTCTACTGAATTTGCAGAATTTAGATCTTTTTTTTTTTTTGCTTTGAGGGGCATTTTTATACATCATATTACCTGATCTACTGAAATATTCCAAAATTCACTTGCAGTTGCTTAAACCTTTTTTAAGTCTTCAAGTACTAATAAGGTACACAGAGAAGTAATAGTTTTTCACAAATCTGGTTTGCATATCTGTAGACTTCTCAAAATTTAAGCCGAAAGTTAACCCCAATGCAGCAGTATTGAGCCATTAGCTATTTAAAAGTGATTAGGCCATAAGCCCTCCACAACTGTTGATTGGATTATTCAAAAAGGGAGTGAGGAGACTAATTTGGCCCTTCCATCTATTGTATAAAGAGAGATCACTGCAGGTACCCCTCAATGACGTGGAAACTGCTGGTGCATTGATCTTAGCTCGTCAGCCTCCAGAGTGGTGAGGATAACTTCCTGTTATTATAAGTTATCCAGTCACAGGTATTTTGTTAAGCAAATGGATTAGGACAGTCACATGACTATGTGTAGGTGATAGGATCTATGTTATCCTGTAGGTGCATAGTGAAAGTCCTCAAATAGAATTATATAGCTTTTTCTTGGAAAATGATTGTTTACATCTAAAACATGACATACTGCTCTAGAAGAAGGGAGCTTCCTTTTAACGGCCTCCATTTTGATCATTGTGAAGGAAAAAATATATAAACAAACACACAGTGATATAAACCAATAGAGGCCTTCTACTTAATAGAAATGAAAGATCCACAGTTGTGTGGCTACTTTGCTTGAACAACATCTGGAGGCAACTTCACTGATACATTTGAAAAGATAATAAAAGGAATTGGTTTTTCTGGAAGTTCATTATCTCTAATGAAGAAACCAAGAGTAAAATTAAACTATCACCTCATTGGGACAAATTTTTATATGTATGTAAATACTATATATGTGTATATACATAAAAGTGACATAGAAGAAAAAATGAAGTTAAAGTTAGTTAAAAGACAAGAGATCACAGTACTGTGATTGTTCCATGTGGGGTGTTGGCTTCTCACAGCTGTGTGTGAGGCAGATACCCAGATACTATATGAATGGAAAACACCACACCTCAAGCTATACAGTATTTACAAAGCCCCCTCTGTCCCATCAAGAAGAATTTCTTCCATATTTCTGTTCCATCGAATAGAACATGATTATCAGGTGTTTGAAACCTATTTGTTATGTGGCACTGTTGTAGTATAACATCATGAGAACTCAATGTGCCTGATCCACAATGCCTTTCCTTTGACTTCATCTGCCTTTCCCCATTCCAGAGTCTGATGGCATTTCTAGATAACTTCATTTTGCTCTGAGGTGATATGTTTTTGTCCTCTGAGCATAGACTAACATTCATTTTTATATATTTCTGTTCCCATGTGTTTAGCTAAGATTAAACAGAAAGTTACAGGAAAATCTTTTTTTTTCATCATTTTTTTTTTTTTTTTTTTGTAGATAGGGTTTTCCTGTAGTCCCAGCTGACCTGAACTCACTATGTAGACCAGGCTGGCCTTGAACTCACAGAGATTCGCCTGCCTCTGCCTCCCGAGTGCTGGGACTAAAGGTGTGTGCCACCATGCCCAGTTAGGAAACGGGGCAAACTCACACTCCACAGACACTACAGGACCAACACAATGTGTTAATAGATTTTCCTTGTCGCAAATCAGAAACATAGACATTGCTCAGTAAGAAAAATAAACGCATTCTGGAATGCGGATTCAGAGCAGTAAACAGGCTTCTTCTCCCTCATGTTGAGGGCTGCCTGTTGACAGGAAGCTTCTCTTTTTCTGGCATTTCACATGATTTGGTGTCTGCTAGAAAACAACGGCCACTGTAAACCAAATGAATCCTTCAGTGTCTGAGGAGCACCCATAGACAGATCATTTCCATTCACTTTGCAAGTCACAGGGTTTCAGAAAGGTCGCACTAGAAAGAATGGGCTAGAGTGCATTTTGGTTAGTACAAATCTGGATGCTTCAATGCATCAAATAGTGCTCTGCTAAATGTCACATATGGAATAAAGTATATATGCACATGTGTATAAATATGAAGCTCTGAAAGTATATGTGTCTAAACATGTCTATGCACACACCTGCAATTATCAGATCTTATCCTAGCTCTGATATAATATGCTTTAAACCACGTAAATTAGCAATGACTCCATCTATTTATTTTCATAGCCATATTCACATACACTGCAGCCATCTTTTTGTATTAAAGTTTCTACAAATGCACAAAAGTAGAAAATATGGCCATGCTTTTGTCTATTAGCTCTCTCAACACAGATAAGTAACAAATGTGTCTTCTATCAAATTCCTCTCTTCATTCATAAGGATCATTTTGTTGTTTTTATCAATTTGGTAAGCCCCTAGGTCAAGTCCAAACATAACCCACTTCCTGGTCTTCTCTGACAAATAATTCTATTTTTTCCCCTTTTTAACCCTAAACATGCTTTACTTAGTTCAGAATCTCTCTGTCCTCTCATGTGTGCTGAGCCAGAGTTGATCCCTGTCATATACCTGGCTAACTAACTGCTAGCACCTAATATCTTTGGGAAGACTTAAGCCACTTTGCTAGGTTAGTCTCCATCAGTGCTTTGCTGAGGCTAGTGAGCTTCCTGCTAAGGTTCAGGAATCCTGGTACATGCTTCACTGCATTTTAATGCTATTTTTAAAAAATATTTTATTAATTATTTTTATTTTATTTGTGTGAGTGTATTGCCTACATGTAGGTAGATGCACCTATGTCATGCAATGCCCACGGAGGTAAGAAGAGGGTATCAGATGCCCTGGAAGTGGAGCTATGGGCAGTTGTTAGCTACCACGTGGGTGCTGAGATTTGAACCTGGGTCCTTTGCAAGAGCAGTCAGTGCTCTAAACTGCTGAGCTGAGCCATCTCTTCCAGCCTGTCATCATATTTTAAAGACAACCATGGTAGGAACCACAACTAACCATGGTTTTACATACAAATTAGCAAAGTGATGTGAATTAGATTTATCTTTCAATGTCCTTGTTTTACAAGGTGCTGGTTTGTCACAACCGTCTACTTGACACTTTTTCTTCTTAGCTATGATGGTATAGTATTATCCAGTCCTAGTCTTGAATCAGATTGCCTGGTCCAAGCAACCATTTTCATGCCTGACAATTTAATTTTGCCAAAGTGTTATTTTCAACATAATTAGGTCTTTCTTCATAGAGCTTTTTGGGGGGCCAAATGGTATAATATATAAATATTCACACACAGTATGCAATAAATGTTTATTATATTTTGTTATTATTAGCTTCATATGTTTTCTTTATTTTAGGTAAATGTTTCCTGAGACAAGGTCTCTTTATACATCCTAGACTATCTTCAAATTTGCAACTCCCTTGCCTTGGTGTCTTAAGTAGCAGAATTGTAAGTGTGTCACCACACAGGGCTTATTCTATTTCTTTTAATGAAATTTAATATGCTGCCATACCTATTGCTTAAAAACTTTGTTTTGTTATTAAATAAAAATAAGGAGATGACCCATATTTTTCACATATAAGAAATTATATTTGTCTAGGGATATGACAGTCTTGAGGTTTGCTCTAAGATTTATGACCTCTCCAGGCATGTGTATTTGGCTACCTTTATAGTACTTCACATGAGTTTCCCCCCACTGAGTGGGCTTTAAATCCAATTAGGTACCTGTTAGTTACCCCCAAGATAAAAGTGCCACTACTGCCCCAATAGAGTTTGCTGTGCTGGTCATTGATGTGTTTATTAGGCACTAAAGCTGGGGTCAGACCATCAATTAATGTTCTCCCTTAGCAGCTTACATAGTGTTCTCCAAAACTATGAGAGCTAGCCTTTAAGGGAGGTAGCTTCCAGGTCAGTTGTAGCTGCTCTTGGTCAGTTCTTTGTTGCTCTAAATCCTGTGCATTAATTATGTCCTGTCTTCAGCAATAGGGTTTTACCTTCAAGTTCTGGGTGGCCATAGAGTGCAGTGGCAATACCCTGTGTAATTTGGGAGTCTCTTAGAACATCCTGACCAACAACTCAAAGGGAGGTTTCTCCTGTCTGGCACTGTTTCTTTTAATATAGCCTTCAGTTATACTGGACTCAAGTAGAGATACTGTATGTGTAATTATTCAGCAGGTTTCTGAACTAATATTTTTCCCTCTGTTTTTTCATCCCAGCTAAATCTTATTTATTTCTCCTCTCTCTTTTCATCTGACTCTCCCTCCCTAGTTAAAGTACCCCTATTTTTCCCATTTCACCCTAGATAATACCTGCCTCTTATGGTTCCCTCCTTCCTTGATCCCCTTCTTCCCCTTTACCCCCACAGTTCTTTGTATAACTGTCTCTCTCTCCCCCTCCTATTTAAATGCTCTCATTTTCCCCACTTTCCCCTTGGTAATACCTGTCTCCTACTATTCTTTCCTCTTGGACTCCTTCTATCTGTTTACCTCCCACATTCCATTCCACTTTTTTTGTATTCTGTACTTATATCGGGATATATACTCACAAATAAGGATTTGGTGCTGGGATCCACAAATGAGGGATAACATATGCCATTTGATAATTATATTTATGGACAAATATGCCAGTCACCTCTCATCAAAGAAGCTTCTCGTAACATATGGTGAGTATTACAGAGTTCCACAACTGGTCACGCAGAGAGATTATTAAATGCTCAATCCTATGTGACACTCTATGATGGAACCTCTATACCTAAGAACCATGGAACATAGTAAAAGAAGGGGTAGAAGAGAACACCAATAAATCTCTCAGCTGTCATCAATGAAGCTCCCTCACACAACAGAGGTACATGAATACAAAATGACACAATGGCCAAAGAAAGCATAGAGAATAAGAGTCTGAAGAGTGTGAGCCCTTGGACAGGTCTCTTATATTAAAAGTTTACCCCCTCACAGCTCAGGGACCATTGCAGGCGAGAAGGAGGAAAGATTATAAGTGATAGGGGAGGAGGTGCATAACTATATTGAAATAAAGTCTTACTGGTTTCTGAGACCTTGCTCATATGAATCTACAGCAATGGTATCAATATGCACGGAAACTCAATCAGACAAAAACCCAGCATAGAAATGTGGAAACAGGCAGAAGTTCCCAATCTTAGCCAAAGAACTATTGGGTAGCTAATTACTGCTGCAGGAGGAAAAGTTGATCTTCTTTAAGGGAGTGATTCTAGATAGGCTGTCTAGAACCCAGATGATGAACTTGCACTGAGGGATGTCTGAGCATACTAAATTTACTCAATTGACTTAACATAAATGACTGAATGCATGAAATCCAGCAGTGGGGCTATGGGAGGTGCCAATGGGGAAGGAGGTATAAAGATGATTAAGATGTCATGTATGAGCTCTGCTTCCCTGGGCCTGAAGAACCCATCGCAGGCCTCTCTCTTACCCACAGGCCTCTCTCCGGAGTAAGTCCATTGAGCATTCTGCACCTTGACTCCCCTAGCCTCATTCACCCTCCCATCTCCCCCACCTGTCTCTCCTAGTTTGGGTCCTGCCTCATTCCTTGTCTTGGGGCCCCATACACCTGGGGAACCAATACTGCTTCTTGATACTTTTCATCCAGATAAACATAGTGCCTTCTCTGGGCCCTAGGAGCACTGCTTCTGAGCCTGGCCTTGCCCTTACCTCCCTCTGCTTCCCTGGGCTTGAAAGACCCACGAGAGGCCTGTCTCCTACCCTCAGGCCTCTCTCCTGGGTAAGTCCATTGCACCCTCTACACCTTGACTCCCTAAACCTGATTCACCCTCCCATCTCCCCCACTGGTCTCTCCTAGTTTGGGTACTGTCCCATTCCTTGTCTTGGGGCCCCAGACACCTGGCAAACCAATACTGCTTTTTGATCAATTTCATCCATACCAATATAGAGCCTTCTTTGGGCCCCAGGAGCACTGCTTCTGGGCCTGGCCCCACCCTCACCTCCCTCTGCTTCCCTGGGCCTGCACCACCCTCCAGCCTCTTCCTGGGACTCTGGGGCTGACCTTTCCTCTTCCTGATGCTTTGCATCCAGACCAACCCAGCCCCTCAGGGCAGTCCCCAGGAGTCCTTGGGGCTTTTTTCCGCCCCATCTGCCTTTTCATCTCTGGGTGGCACAGCCACCAGCTGTCCTAGACCACCATCTTTCCTGGGCCAGGCTCCCAGGCCTCCGAACCCAAATTCCTGAGGCCAAAATCATTCCTGAAGGGATCCAGACCTTAGGAGAAAGCCTGAAAACATCTGACCCTCATCTGAATTGGGCATCTCTGAGAAATCCTGAAGACAAAAGCAATCTGGCCACTCCAACATAAAATCAAAAGAGAGAACGGGGAGCTTAGACCAACCAGCTGTTCATGCCCAAAAAGTAAACCACAAAGACACATAAAGTTCACAAAAAGAAGCAGACCTAAACTTGAAGGCCTGAGTCTCACACAAGAACAAGAAACTAAAAAAGAAATTCACATTTCAAAATCACAGAGAAAAAATAATAACATGAAAAAACAAAATAACATATCCCCACCAAATACCAATAGTCCTCTAGAGGAG
>NW_008341879.1:724112-725736 GCF_000622305.1 Nannospalax galili | reverse complement strand
AAACATGATAAAAGAATTCAGTGAATTTAAAGAACACACAAAAAAAGAAAGGAACGAAATCAAAGAACTAAAGGAAGATAGGGATAAACTTCTGAATGAATTCAGAAGAGTTAGAAGTATTGAAGAATACACAGACTGAAATGAAGAAGGAAGTGAAACACTCAGTAAGCCAATTAGAAATGAAAGGAGAAAGCCTCACCAATAGGATGAACGAAATGGAAAAGATAGTATTAAACCTGGAAGATAAAGTGGACAAACTAGCCCACTCAAGCAAAGATTATGAAAAATTTAAGAAATCACAAGAATGGAACATGCAGGATTGTGTGACACCATAAGCAGACCAAACTTATGAATCACAGATATACAGGAAGGAGAAGAATCCCAAGATAATGGCATGGACCAGATCTTCAATAGAGTTGTGGAAAAAATGTCCCCAAATTAAAGAAAGACATGCCTATACAAATACAGGAAGCATATGAAACACCAAACAGACAGGACCAGAAAAGAAACTCTCCAAGGCACATCATAGTAAAAACACTACATGTATAAAACAGAGAATACTGAAAGCTGCAAAAGAGAAATAACAAGTCACATATAAAGGAAAACCCATCAGTATTACAGCTTACTTTTCATTGCAAACTATGAAAGCCAGAAAAGCCTGGACCAAAGTATTCCCAGTTTTAAATGACTATAGATGCCAACCCACATTAGTATACCCAGCCAAAATGTCTATTATAGTCAAAGGGGAAAGAAAAATCTTTCATTACATAAATAGGCTGAAGGATTCATGTCCACAAAACCAGACCTTCAGAGAGATCTGGAAGCAATACAGAGAGCTGAAGAAAGGAATGACTATACCCAAGGGGTTATGGAAAGAAACCCAATGAAGGAATAACTGTGGAAAACTACAGCTATATAAAGAATGTAAACAGAAATGAAAATGACAGGATTCAATACTCATCTTTCATTAATAACTTTAACTAGTAATGGACAGAACTCACCAGTCAAAAGGTACACACTATGTGAATGGATTGAGAAACAAAACCAATCTTTCTGTAGTCTGCAAGAAAGTCATCTCACTTACAAGGACAGACCCCATCTCAAAGTGAAAGGATGGAAAAAAAAATATACCAAGCAAATGGCACCATGAAAAAAGCAGATGGAGTAATTCTAATATCTGACTAAATAGACTTTAAACTAAAACTAATAAGAGGAAACAAAGAGGGTCACTTCATTTTGATCAAAGGAACAATGAATCAAGAATATATTACAATCATGAACATATATTCACTGAACTCTGGTGCACCCAACTTCATAAAGACAATACTACAGGACTTTAACCCAGATATACCTCAACTCATTAATAGTAAGAGACTTTAATACCCCACTGTCTCCATTAGATAGGTCAACAGGGCAGAGAGTTAACAGAGAGACATCTGAATTAAACAATACCATATATCAAATGGACTTAGCAGACATCTACCGAGTATTCCACCCAAGCACCAAAGGACATATTTTCTACTCAGCACCCCCTAGTACCTTCTCCAAAATTGACCATATACTGGGGAACAAAACAAACCTCAATAAACACAAAAGATTGAAATAATTCCATGCATTCTATCAT
>NW_008341879.1:720942-723840 GCF_000622305.1 Nannospalax galili | reverse complement strand
ACACTGCAACTCAACACACTTGAAAAGCAACAGCAAACAAAACCCAAACCCTGCAGACAAGAAGAAATAACAAAAATCAAGGCAGAAATCAATGAAATTGAAACAAAGAAAACAATACAAAGAATCAACAATCCCAAGAGCTGGTTCCTTGAAAAGATAAACAAGATTGACAGACTAGTAGCCCAGTTAACCAAAAGAAAAGAAGAGTACCTCCAAATCAACAAAATCATAGATGAAAGGGGAAACATCACAACAGACACCAGAAAGATACCGAACATTATAAGGGAATACTTTAAAAACCAATATGCTACTAAATTTGAAAACCTAAAAGAAATGGACAGCTATTTAGAGGAATGGGAACCACCAAAACTAAACCAAGAAGAGATTAACAGCTTCAACAGACTCATAATACAAAAAGAAATTGAAACAGTAATACAAAACCTCCCAATCAAAAAAAGCCCAGAACCAGATGGATTTACAGCAGAATTCTATCAGACATTTAAAGAACTGCATCCATACCACTTATTTTATTCAAAAATTGACAGGAACAGAGGGAGAGCTCCCAAATTTGTTCTATGAAGCCAGAATCACTCTAATACCCAAACCAGGTAAAAACACAACCAAAGAAGAAAACTATAGACCCATATCCTTAATGAACATGGATGCAAAAATTCTCAACAAGATACTTGCAAACCGCATGCAGACACACATCAAAAAGATTATCCACCATGACCAAATCCCAGAGATGCAGGGATGGTTCAATATACGTAAGTCAATAAACGTCATAAATCACATAAATGGACTCAAAGACAAAAACCATATGGTCATCTCAATAGATGCAGAGAAGGCCTTTGAAAAAATTCAACGTGCATTTATATTCAAAGTATTAGAGGGAATGGGACTGGAGGTAACATACTTCAACATAATTAAAGCCATATATAACAACCCAAAGCCAACATCATTCTAAATGGAGAAAAACTGGAAGCATTCCCATTGAAATTAGGAACCAGACAAGGCTGTCCACTATCCCCACTTCTCTTTAACATAGTACTTGAAACTCTTGCAAGAGCAATAAGACAATAGAAGGAAATTAAAGGAGTAATAATTGGAAAAGAAGAGATCAAATTATCCCTTTTGGCAGATGATATTATATCAAAGGGACACCAAAAGTTCCACCCCAAAACTACCAGAAATTATTAACAAGCAATGGCAGGATACAAAAATAACCTACAAAAGTCTATAGCCTTTCTATATACCAATAACAAGCAATCAGAGAAAGAGCATATGGAAACACTCCCATTCACAATAGCTGCAAAAAAATAAATAAATAAATAAACTATCTCTGGGTAAACCTGACCAAAGACATTAAAGAGCTCTACAATGAAAATTTTAAATCTTTAAAGAAAGAAATTGAGGAACACATCAGAAGATGGAAGGACCTTCCATGCTCATGGATTGGAAGAATTAATATTGTGAAAATGACCATCCTTCCGAAAGTCATATATAGATTCAATACAGTGCCAATCAAAATCCCCATGACATTTTTCAAAGAATTGAAAAAAACTATCCTAAGATACATATGTACGCACAAAAGACCTCGGATAGCCAAAACAACGCTGAGCACTAAGAGCAATGCTGGGGGGATTACTATACCAGATTTCAAGCTGTATTACAGAGCTATAGTCATAAAAACAACATGGTACTGGCACAAAAATAGACCCATAGAACAATGGAACAAAATTGAAGACCCAAATATGAGTAAATGCAATTTCAGCCACTCGATATTTGACAAAGGGGCCAAGAACATTAACTGGAGGAAAGACAGCATGTTCAGCAAATGGTGCTGGCAAAACAGGATCTCTACTTGTGGAAGTATGAAACTAAACCCCTATCTTTCACCCTGCACAAAAGTCAGTTCCAAATGGCTCAAATACCTCAATGTAAAGTATGAAACTCAGAAATATTGGGAAGAAAGCATTGAAGAAAACATTGGGAACATAGAAGGGAACATTGAAGAAACATTGGGAAACATTGAAGAAAACATTGGGAAAAACCAGAAGACATAGGCATAGGAAAGATTTTTCTAAACTGGACATCAATTGCTCAGGAAACAAGGACAAGAATTAACAAATGGAACCTCATTAAACTAAAAAGCTTCTGTACATCAAAGGAGACAACCAAGGAAGCAAACAGAAAATGCACAGAATGGGAGAAAATCTTCACCAGCGACACATCCGAGAGGGGTTTAATAACCAGAATATATAACGAACTCAAAAAAGAGAGAACCAAGACAAGAAGCAACCCAATTAAAAGATGGGCTAAGGAGCTGAACAGAGAGTTCTCAAAAGAAGAAGTAAGATGGCTATGAAACATCTTAAAAGATGTTCAACATCACTAATAATTAGGGAAATGCAAATTAATACCACTTTAAGATTTCTCCTTACCTCAATCAGACTGGCTAAGTTCAAGAAAACAAATGATACCAAATGTTGGAGAGAATGTGGGGAAAGGGGAACACTCATCCACTGCTGGTGGGGCTGCAAACTGGTTCAACCCCTGTGGAAAGCAGTGTGGAGAACTCTTAAAAAACTACAAATGAACCTACCTTTTGACCCAGTTATATCACTCCTTGGCATATACCCAAAGAACTCATGCTATTACAGAAACACTTGTACATCCATATTTGTGGCTACTCTTTTCACAATAGCTAAGAGATGGAAGCAACTTAAGTGTCCCTCAATTGATGAGTGGATAACGAAAATGTGGTTCATTTATATAATGGAGTTTTACTCAGCAGTAAAGGAAGATGAAATCATGAAATTTTCAGGTAAATGGATGGAACTAGTGTTGTACCTCATCCACTGGACCCCCAAAAAGACCACTGAGTACCCAACACAT
>NW_008341879.1:720196-720745 GCF_000622305.1 Nannospalax galili | reverse complement strand
GTTTTTACCTTATAGGGCAGTTTTCATGCCTGGGCTTGCTTAATCTATAGTTTCCTGGAAGGGGGGTGGGGAATAGCAGGCGGGGGTCAGGGTATGCCAGGGCATGTCTAGGCATGTCTAAAGCAGCAGCCAAGCATTTTACAGAAGCTAAAAGAGCAATTAGTCAGGGTCTGGAGGTATTGGGGGTAGTGGGTGAATGAAAAGGGTCTCAGGGTTCTACACTAGAATCTGTTATACTAAGTGAAGTAACAAACTCAGACAAAAAAAATCAACATACGTTCTCCCTCATATGTGGATCCTAGAACCAGACTCTGATAAATAAGTATGCAACCAGACATAACTACAGGAACCAGGATAATGGAAAGGAAACAGGGAGGTAAAGGAAAAGAAATAACATGAAGAAGAAGAACAGTAGGAAATAGGTCTTAATACAGGAGATATGGATAAAAATAGGGTTAATTTAAGGGAGCGAGGAGGGACGGGTATACAAGGAACCTAGGAGATAAAGGGAAAGAAGGAGCTCAAGAGAGGTAGGACCATAGGAGAAGC
>NW_008341879.1:712220-719911 GCF_000622305.1 Nannospalax galili | reverse complement strand
CAGACATACTTTGAGGCCTATAATAATTTGGTCAGAGGGATATAAAAGACAGTTTTGGCTCCTTGCCCTCCTAGGTCGACTAGTTCCAGGGGACTATGAGCATCTCTCAAAATGTCCTATAATGGTGGTGGGTCACCTGTCCTCTTGATCAAGGAGGCCGAGAAGACCCCACCAGACGGACTTGAACCAGTGTCCAGTCTATAAAGAGGAGGGTCAACACAGAGGAATCATTTCCTCCGTGCTTTCACGCGAAGCCAACCATGGTTGAGCACGACATTTGACGTATCTTCACATAGGCAGAATTGGTAAAAGAAAGGACCCAGGTGCTCCTCCCAAGCCCATGTGACACCTGAGGAACAGATCCTCAAATGACCTTAAAGGTAAAAATTGGTTTATCTGGACCAACTGTATGGCCCTAAACACCCAAAAGGAAAGTATAACCAAAGATTAATGGGGCCAATATAATTTCATAAGAATCCATATGTATAGCTAAAGGCTACATAACAAGCAACAATGCCAGACAGGCAATACCTTCTTTTGAGTTGTTGGCCAGGGTGGCCAAAGGGACTCCCAGATAGTAAGTAACCCAGCATAGAACTGGGAAATTGAACAGCAGACCCCAATCTTATCTACAGGAATATTGAGAACTGATTACTGCTAGATGAGGAACAGCTGACCCTACTAAAAGACCTTTAGAGAGGCTGACTAGATTCACCAGAAGGGCAAGTAGTGGGGAATGGCTGGGGGTGCGGACAACACAGCAGACAGTAGCAGGGATATCAGAGTATAAGGGCTCTAGTGGGGGGAGGGAGGCTAAAATCAACAAATTAAAAAGACAAGACATATTTGAGGAGGAAGCATAAAAATTTACTTCATGTTAATTAGTAGAGGTAATGAACATTACAATTGAAATCTACCTGATGACTTTATATCCGTACTCAGGTGCCAAGGATCTGAGTGTAACTGACTGTGACTAGTAATAATCAGATACATAGAGATTAGATGCGCATAAGCAAACATCTAAGTGCTAGCAACATTAAAAATGAGTCTTTCTGTAGGAAAAAGTATATTCTAAAATGAAATGGAGATCTTTTTTAAAGGTTAAAACCTCATTCAATTTTGTCTTATAGGGTTTATGCTGAGTACAATATTGTATTGTATTAATTCAACTGTAAACCTAAAAATTTACAGCCAATTTTGAAAGAGATGCATCTTAGCTCTGGAAACTGTTATTGAATATGTCAATGCTGTTGTAATGAAATGGTTCTTCTAATTATATTGTTATTAAATAAATAATTAAAAAAATCTTAAGCAAACTTGCTCATAGTCTGTGAAGGCATAAAGGAAAGACAACGTAGTTCCTTAGGGTTCCAAGTCCCCTTGGTCCTACTAGAATAAAGATTAATAATTTTCTAGTAAATTATATTTGTGTATGAAATACACATAAATTCAATAAAAATACAACTATATATATACAAATTTTGAAAAGAATGAAAACTACATATAAACTCCTTTTTTAAATATACAAGGGGAAGCTAAATGCTTTCAAAACAGCCCACATAAGAATTTCATTCAGATTATTCCCTTTAAAATTCTGTAGAGCTATCCATAGAAAAAGGTTTTGAGTTCATGCTGATTAACTTGTTACATGATTATCCCTTCAAAAATGTGTGTGTGTGTGTGTGCATGTGTGTGTTAGTAGTAATTATGCATCAGTCTTATATTTCATGATGATGAACACATCCATTCAAATGACAAATGCAATTCCTGCCGTCACATGGCACATGTGTTGGACATTAAAGTCACTACACAAGAGCCAACAAGCACTATGAAGGCAAAGTCTCTGAGTCTTTCTAAATTATGCCACAAATGTACCTGAAATCAACAAATGTACCTTCTGTGTCAGTCTCAAAAGAACAGTGAGATATACTCCTTTTATAATGGATGCCACTAGATTTTGTGGACTTTGAAGCAAAGAGAAACAGAAAACCAGGTGCTAATTTGATTGAATTTTGTTGCTTAGCAAGAAAAGAAGATGCAACGACGTTTAAGAAGAAGAGATTTAGAAATTACTTGAGGAAAGTTTAGGAATAGGCAGTGTTAATGCCAGCCTTCATTAAGCACAAATGCTTAATTTGCCTTTGGATTATCAACAAAAAATATAATAGTGGAGGGAAAATATCCTGTTTTACCCTTCTTAATAAAAGTATTTTTGTTTTCTTTTGACTAGAGTATAGGACACTGTCTTATAAGAATGAATTTGTATTGACTTGAATTCTTTAATGAAAATAAAAAATAACCTTCAAACTAAATAAGAACAACCTTCAAAATAGCATAGGGCCAGCACAGTACAGCCTGGTCATCATGCCATTTTTCACAAGAGGACCAAGAAAAAAAAAATGTTGGAGCAGGAAACATTGGTAAGAAGTAAGACCCAAAAAGGAAAGTATAACCAAAGATTAAAGGGGCCAATGTAATTTTTTAAGAGTCCATGTGTTTAGCTAAAGGCTACATAACAAAAAACAATGCCAAATAGGAGATACCTTCTTTTGAGTTGTTGGCCAGGGTGGCCCAAGAGACTCCCAGATAGTAACCCAGTATAAAACTGGGAAAATGAACAGCAGACCCCAATCTTATCTAAAGGAATATTGACAACTGATTGCTGCTAGATGAGGAACAGCTGACCCTCCTAAAACAAAGACCTCTAGATAGGCTGACTAGATTCACCAGAAGGGCAAGTAGTGGGGAATGGCTGGGGTTCTGACAACACAGCAGACAGTGGCAGGGAAGACAGAGTAAAAGGGCTCTAGTGGGTGGGAAGGCTATGGGAGATTGCCATCTGAGAAGTGAGTGTATAGATAAATAAGATTGGGATGTTCTGTGTGATATACACACACACACACAAAATCAACAAATTAAGAAAATGATTTATATTTGAGGGGGAAGCATAAAAATTTATGTCATGTTAAGTAGTAGAGGTGATAAAAATTACCACTGAAATCTACCTGATGACTTTATATCCATACACAGGTGCCAAGATCTGAGTGCAACTGACTATGACTAGTAATAATCAGATACATACAGATTAGAGATGCATGTGCCAACATCTAAGTGTTATTAGCAAAAACAATGAGTCTTTCTGTAAGAAACAGTATATCTTAAATGAGATGGAGATCTTTTTTAAAGATTAAAAATTCATTCAATTTTATGTCTTACAGGGTTTATACTGAGTTCAATATTGTATAATTGTATTAATTCAACTGTGAACCTAAAAAAGAGATTATGACTAAATCTGCTTTGGCCATCAGAATAAGTTTTTATATGGAAATAGATCCTCATTTCTCATGGATATTAATAAAATTCACAGTTGTTACACCTCAAGAATCTATTGAAATTTGTATGGTAAATAAATATTTAACGTAATAAATCATCAAACTGTTTTCTAAAAAAAAGAAAGGACAGTGACAGGCAGGAATGGAAAAAGGTGTATAGGAGGAAGGTGTGCTGGTCAGATCAGCTGGTTTTACCAAGGCGCATGTATTGTTGCCAGCACCAACACAAATACACACTTTAGGAGATCCTTTTTCTAATTTTTACTACATTGTGTGTGTGTGTGTGTGTGTGTGTGTGTGTGTGTGTGTATGTAACTAGAGGGATGGTTCTTTCCTTTGCCATATAGGTCCTGGGTATCAAACTCAAATTGTTAGACTTGGAGGCAAGTGCCTTTCCATCTCGTGAGACCCCACAGGTAAACGTTTTAAGCCTCTTACCAACTTTGGAAAGTTTATTAAGGCTCAGACCATCATTTCTTTAACATCATTATGCAGGTGCTAGAGACAGGTCAAATTGATAATGAGGACAGAAGATTATGAGCCCCAATAAGGTCAAGAGTAAAAAAGAGCCCTTGAGTTTCCAGTGAACCCAACCAGAAAGGGAAGGCAGACCTACAGCCCATTTATCGTCTATCCTAAGGGGGTGGGTAGGTGTTTATATATAAAGCAACCACTTTAATTTCAAACTGCATCGCTCTCTAAGCATTTCCAGCGCTTTAGCAGGGGGTATCTAGCCTGTTCAAAGGTAACAATACTTTGTACATAAAAAGGTATTTCCAAGTCTCTCCTAAAAGTGGCAGAGTCAGGGCCCTCCTGCAGGGCTGGGCTCCACCGGTCTACCATTATTCATGGGCAGGCATCTCAGAACCACTTCCACCATCTGCCTCCAGCTGTGTTGGCACAACAGAAAGTCAAATGTGCTGCAACAAGCTCCAACCCTGAGTTTATTGTAAAAGCCACCATTTCTACTTCATTTGACTAGTAAACAATCTCATACTATTAGGATGGTTAATTATAAATAACAGTCTAGCCTCTTTTAATTGAAATCTACGTTTATTTAGAGCCTTTTCATGAGACTAGAATTAAGAACAAAAAGCATTAGGAATGAATAGGAATGGACCACACTAATCAAATAGAAAAGCCCTCAAATGCTAAGCACAAAGTGCCCCTAAAAAGTAAAAAATACTTTCCACTTGGCATATTTTCCTCTGTCAGTCTAAAACTGCATTGCTAATGCTAGATCTCCTATCATTCTTGAACTGGATAAACAGTTACCATTGCCATTTTTAAAATAAAATATATATGAGGAAATATGTATAAATCATGATGCACAGTGATAGTTTAAAGTAAATGAGATCATTCATAGTAATTCATTGCTTCATTAAAATTATTAATTACTTATTGTGAATAAATAAGTTAGAAACTAAGTTTATTCTATGAGAATATATTTATATGAATTGAAATTTCATGAAATAATAGTTTTACCTTAGTGTGATACAGTCTAACCCTTTCTTATTCTAATCAATTAAATACTTATAATCTATTTCATACAAAATGATTGAGTTTGTAAAGTAATTTTAAAGCCATTAGTGTGTTTCAAACTGCCCTTTGGAAAACAGTTTTATGGAGGACAAGGTAAAACATACTATATATTCTGTCCTTAAGGAGGTTATGTTAAAAAACATAAACAAGATAGCAATAAAGAGAATACTAAGCAGCTTGGGAATTTAAAATGGGGGAGATATTTCAAGAAAAATAGTACAGATATCACTGTTGAAAGAAGTAGAAAATTGAAAGTCAAAAAAGATATGTCATAGCAAAGAGGAAAGTTTAACAGAGAAGTTGATGTTTCTGATGGAACTTGAAAGCAGGTAGTATTTTCAGAAACAGATCTATAGAAAGGTAGAAATTATATTCCAGATGGAGTTCACAGCATGAGCCAAGGCACACAGATGAACAGGGAAGGGAGGCGCAGGTTGAAGGCATGGTGACTCATCCATTTTGGCTAGAGAAAAATATATGTACTGAAGTAACAGAAAAGAATGTTGGCAGGTAAGAGGGAGCCCGAGTGTTAGTGAGAACATTATTTTAAGGTAGTGTGGACAGTGAGGGAGAGTGCAAAACTATCTATTCATTAATCCATACATATATTATATACTCATCTGTTCAGTGAAAGTTTGTTAGGCATGAATAGTGAAGGTCTTTTATAAGATGCCAGGAAAAAGAAGCAGGAAATCAACTCTAGCCCTTCACTATTAAGAAATTAAAGTGTACTATGCCAAGAAATGATTTATAGGAGACTAAAATGTGCCTTCTAGCATAAAGTTAGTTTTTATGTTTTGCTTTGTTTTATTTTGTTTTGTAGACAGAGTCTCCCTGTAGCCTCAGCTGGCCTAGAACTTACTCCATCAGCCAGGCTAGTCTGCATCCCACAGACACCCATCAGCTTCTGCCTCCCAAGTGCTTGGGATTAAAGGCTTGAGGTCACCAGGCCCAGCAAGGGGTTAAAGTTGTCTTGAGTTAATGATTTGAAGAACCTGCACATAAAAGAGAAAGTTTGAGAACAGAGGTATAAACATAAGTATAAAGGAAATCTCTCTCTGTAAGGGTGTCTGTCACTCTGTGACAAGAAAAGGATAAAATGACTTATTAATGGACAAGACACCAAATTAAAGATACTTACCTTTGTTAAAAATGTTTGACCTGGCTACACCTCTTCATGGCCTTCCCCACATCTTTCTTTCTTGCTTTAAGTGAATGCTTATATTTACCCCTAAATTCAAAATCACTTTTGAGTTTTACTCAGTGCTGGGTATGTACCACATACACATGAGATAAAAGTGTTGTTAAAATTTTAGCTGTTTGTTTCTTGTCAATCTCTCTTTTCCTACAAGAATCCATCCCACCTAAAAACTATGAAGAGTAAAGAGAAAGTTAAATTTTTCCTTCCAAAGCAACTGTTGGTATTCTGGTAAGAAGTAGAAAGTTGTTTTCATCTTGCCAAACTGAAACTTTACCCACTGATCAGCCACTCCCAATTTCCTCTCCCCACAAGCCCCAGGCAATCACTACTCTTTCTGTCTTTATGAATCTGGGTAATCTGGCTCCCTTGTATAAGTGGAATGCAGGTGTCCCTCTGTCCAGCTGGTTCTGCTTAGCACAGTGCCCTCAGGGTTCATCTGTGTGGCAGACGTGCTGGTGCTCCCTTTTCCTTTCTTCTTTTCCCTCCCTCCTTTTCTCTACTCTAGTCCCTTCTCTGTCTCAGACAATGTCTCACTGTGTGGCCCAGGCTGACCTTGAATTCATGACCCTCCTGCTTCACCTTCCCAGTTGTAGTTATACGCCCCACACTCAGCTGAATAACCTTCGTCTGCACGAACATTTATTTTCTCACTCTTCTGTCGATGGGCATTTATGCTGTGTCCACTTGCTAGCTGCTGTGAATCTACTCTGCACTATTTCAGGCTTATTTTTTTCCCTTCTGGGCTTCTTGAGCATTTCCACTAGTCACCCAAGAAATTTTTAAAATATTTTTAATTGAAATTTTTGTGTATTTCATATACAACATCTCAAACAATCTTAATCATCCTTATGCCCCCATGCCCACTGGCACTCTCCCATAGACTGCCCCCCCACTGAAGCCCATATACTCTGTCATCCCTGTTAAGGACCACTGGGTTGTCAGTGTCCCCAGCTGTTACCCACTGCAAGTCCATCCACTGTGTCTAGTCAGCCTATGTAGAGTCCCTTGCTTTAGGAAGATCAGCTCTTCTTCATCTAGCAGCAGTCAGTTGCCAACATTCCAGATAAGATTGAAGTCTGCTGTTCATTTTCTCAGTTCTATGCTGGGTTTTTGTCTGCCTGAGTTTGCATGGAACTTGTGTATGCTGACACCATTGCTATAGAATCTTATGAACAGGTTCCCTGGAGCTTGTAGGACTCTGTTTCCATATAGTCATGCCCCTCCTCCCTGGCTCTTACAATCTTTCTGCCCCCTCTTCCATGATGGTCCCTGAGCCTTGGGTGGATGAAGTTTAATAAAAGGGTCCTGTCCAAGGACCATTATTGATAGCCTCCCAGAACTTGAAGGCAAGATCCTACTGCCGAAGATAGGACATACATTGGACACAGGATTTGGAGAAATAGAGCTGCAACTGACCTGGAAGCCACTTCCCCTGAGGGCGAGCTCTCATAGCTTTGGAGAGTGCTGTGAAAGTGCCAAGGGAAAACATCAAGGGATGATCCAGCACCAGCTTCAAGACAAATAACCACATCAACACCAAACATAGCATGCTCCATTGGTGAAGTAGTGGCACTTTTATCTTGGGGGGGGGCAATCAACTGCTCCCTAATTTGACT
>NW_008341879.1:687648-712161 GCF_000622305.1 Nannospalax galili | reverse complement strand
TATCAGGTTATGGTGGTGAAGATTGCTATAATCTACAGCATTAATGTATTTAACAACACTGAAGTGTCCTGTTAAAATAGTCACAATGGCAAATTTCATGTTATGTATCTTTTACCACAATAAAAAAATGCATAATGCTGAAAAAAGAAGTATAAAGTTGTTGTTCCTGTCAACCATGATGTGAAGACAGTTTTCTGTCATGTATCCCCATCACCCTGATGTTCTGTGCAAGTGTGCAGAGCACTCTTGACGAGTGTGTCAAGCCAACATCTTTCCTCTTTAAGATATGACTGTCATGTATTTAGTCACAGGAATGATAAAATTGGCTAATACACAAAATTGGTACTAAAGAACTGGTTGTGACTATGACTAAACCTGGCCACATTGTATATAAGTCTTCGTATCTAGATTGTGAGAGGAGTTCGGAAGAGTTTGGAAAAGCAGGCTAGAAAAAAAAAGTATAAAATGCTTTAATAAAAGCTTAATGGTTTATTTTGGTGGAAACTCAGAACACCAGAAAGTCAATGAGAATGTGTCATTAATGTCAGACTTACAAAGTTTCAGATGGGAATGAAGGCTTTATTAGAAATAGAATAGAATTTGTGTTTTATTGTGCAAATAACTTATCTACAGATCAACTGTGTCCTGAGACTTTGTAGGAGCCTGAATTTAAAGATGATAAGCTAATTAATCTGATGCAAAATTTTAGGACAGTCTAACATTTAGAATGTGGCATGGTTAATAGTTTATGCTTCAGCCAGTATAATATCGAGAATTAGGAGGAAAAAAAAAGCCTAGCAGAGAGAGTTGAAATATTTTCAGGTTGTTCCAAAGAGTCTGTTTAAAGTTGGAGTTAAGGAAGTCATGATTTCTGAAGAGGTTTCAGCCTTTACAACAAAGCCAAATACATTGTAGGGAGACAGTAAGGAAGAAGCCTTGTGAGCATGGTCCAAATCCTACACATGGCAGGCTCAAGAGTATGAAAGAGGAAACTCATTTGAAAGATTCTCCCTTGAGGAAAGGCCATCCCTGAGGTGCCCTGCTTGCACAAGGCCACCTAAAAGTTGCTTCTTGAGGATTCCATTCCCACTGCTCAGTCATAAAAGCATTCAATGTCCAGTGAAACCCTGCTCCAAGGGATATGGGCCTCTTAGCATTCAAACTGGCAGCAGAGCTTGCTGTCATCCATGATTCTGGTAACTCACTCTGGTACTGTATGGGGAAGTGAATTTTCAGCCTAGATTTCAGAGAAAACCCTGGGAAACCAGATAATGTATGAAAGGGCCAGAGTTCATGTAGGAAGCCCCTGGTAAGGATTAAAGCCTAAGCCATACTGGAGGAAGCAGGATGATGGACATGCAAGGAACATTTACTTAAGAAAACTACAGGCAATGAGAGGTACCCTCACAAGAATCAGTCTAGGTGGAATACAAATGCCAAGATCACAGAGGCATTTATTTCTGAGACCATTGGTACTCATATCATCATACAAATGAAACGGGGAGAAGGAGGATCCCCTAGAGGGTTCTTAGTCTCATTCATGAAAGAATTTAAGAATGGACACAAACAGAAGCTTTTACAATTTTATTAGAATCTTAAAGAAAAATCCTCAGAGCAGGTGAGCTGGTCATCTTGGCAGCTGCCTTGAGGAGGTGAATAGTGGGAAGAAGTAAAGAAAATCATGAAGCCATGCAGATTTAGAGCCTGCATGGAGGGCAGACACGTGGCTGACTCGCAGCTACATGACTGGGAAAAGGAAGCTTTAGAGAAAAAGTGAAGAACTACAAGATGCTAGGGGCAGCCTGAAGTTTTAGAGAAAGCATGTTTCGTAAGAACTGCATGAAGAAGAAAAGGAGAAATTACGCTTTCCTGAAGAGTTCAGGAAAGCAGAAGACTTACAGAGACCTACATGGCTGTGGCTGGTCTGGAAGTTCTGCAGGGACCTGAGCTAGTTCCAGGAAGAAATATTCAATACTTAATTTATACACCAGGTATTCCACCCATCTATTTAGCATAACCTGCCTTCCTGGGAGTGGTTCTATCACCAGGTAATTGACCAGTGAGACGGGTCCTCCAACAGATAGACTAGACATTTTTATAGTCTGGAGCAATTAATTTATGGGGCTTATTTATACTCTACCATCAACAGCCTGAGATGCTGGACATAGAAGTTCAGGGTTTAGTTTTTGCCCTGGTACACTTTGTATTGCTTTGGTCCAATCCTTTCTTGTGCTTTTTCTATATCAATGTTTTGGAATAGGAATGGCTACACTGTACCATTTATCTATTATTAACTCAGTATTTTTATTTTACAGAGTCTCATAACTAACATGTCGACTTCAATATCAAAGGAGGATTTGACTTAGATTTTGAACAATATTAGACTATTAGAATTGTTGAGACTTTAGAGACTCATGGAAATGGACTACATATGTTTCACGTTATAAGATGGTTATGAGCCTTTAGAGGTCTTGTTAGGTTTTGAGAATAAAATACCACCCCCAACACTCATGTGTTGCACACTGTCTTCTTTTTTTCCAGTTGTGATAAAATAACCTAACAAAAGCAATTTAAAAAAGGATTTATTTTAGGTCACAGTGCCAGGTTACAGTCTGTCATACTGTGAAGTCAAGGCATCAGGAGTTGAAGCAGCTGATCACAGTGTATCTACAATCAGAAGAGACGAATGCACACATCCTAGTGTTCAGTTCTTTTTCCACTCACATAGTTCAGGGTCACCTTCCCTGGCGCTGATGCTACCCTCTCGCAATGGGTAAATCGTCCCATCTCAATTACATAATCAAGATAAATCCTTACAGACATGCCCAGAGGATGGTCTCCAAGTGATTCTAAATTCTGGTAAGTTGATAGTTAACACTATCACAAGCTGTGCCCAGCTGATGGCATTATTTTTGGAAGTGGCAGAAACTTTGGGGTCTGGAGCCTAGCTAAGGAAGTGGGTTTGAAAATTTTGAAGGAAACTTTGAAGGTTATCCCTGCTCCCACTTCTTTCCTCTTTCTCGATTCCTGTTCACTATAAGTAGGAATTTCCTCAGCTACTCACACTGCCATGTTATTCTGCCAAAGTACAGGAGGCCAGACAACCATGGACCAAACAATGAATCCATGAACCAAAATAAATCTTTCTTTTCTTAAAATAGATAGATGATAGATGGATAAATAGATGATATAGCATTACATGATATACAGACAGACAGACAGACAGATAGATAGATAGATAGATCATAGATATGTGATAGGCAGATGATAGAAGAAATGATGATGATGATGATGATGATAGATAGATAGATAGATAGATGATAAATAGATAAATAGATAGATAGATAGATAGATAGATAGATAGATAGATAGATAGATAATAGATAGACTGATGGATGGATGGATGGCTAGAAAGATAGACATATAAATACATGATAGATGCATGATAGACAGACAGATGATAGAAGATAGATGATAGACATATAGATGATAGATATATAGATGATAGATGATAGATACATGATAGATATAGATAGATGATGATGATAAAGATAGAAGATAGATGATAGATAGATAGATAGATAGATAGATAGATAGATAGATAGATAGATAGATGATAGGCAGACAGAAATATAAAAATTGTCAAACAGTAAGAATAACACAACAAAGAACATTGGTCTTGTGTTTTGGACAACTTCAAGCTATAAGACACTGAAGGGGAAATATGAGATGAAAAGATTATCTAATAAGTTCAAAGGTAAAATATGACTTTTCCTACAGATTGGTATATTTGATCAAACTCCCTTCATCCTTTTAATGAGAAATTTAAGTGTATTTGACAGTTAACCTTATTCAAAGGCAGTTCAGCATTGCTGGGCTATAATATAACACAATCATCTCTCCATTCTTTACCACTCACTTATTTATACAGCGTCATGCATTTATTGATCTCTTTTCTCTGACAGGCTTCATTTTACTATCATTACAGCATCATTTTTGCCATTCATGAGCTATCTCTCAGCTGGAAATAACATATTCTCCTTCTTGGCTGAAATTTTCCTTAGTTCACTTTTATCTATCACAGTGGATTTTACTAACATAAAAGCTAGGCTATGAAATTATTGAATAGAATCTTTTAGTTCAGTTCACCATTCCATGAAGCACTATCCAGTATATATTTCTGAGATTTCTAAGTGTTATAGGTGTTACAGTGCTCCGTGTTCCTATAGCACCAGGGAAAATAGCCTTGTTTTGCAGTTGTATGGTTAAAGTTAGGAGTGATTACTCTCTTTTCTCTTTTCAAATTTATTGTATGATTTTTTTCACTTTCAGTTTAAAGCAAATACCTTTATCCTTTTTACTTGGGGTAGTTGCATTCGGTCATAAAAGGGGCCACTTGGTATCAGAACAGCTTCACATATTTGCCTAATAATCCCTTTTAAGTAATCTGGCCCTTTGTTAATGGTTTTTTTTTTTTTTTTTTTTTTTTTTTTTTAAACCAGTCATACACTTAGAATAAAAATTAGCATCTAAATGAGGATGTTTTAAAACGCGTGCCTGGGGTTGCCAGCTTCACCTTTTTTATAGTTTGCCATGTTAAATTATGTAAAATAGAAATGGTATTCTAGTATTTAATGAGCTAATGCAGAACCCATTGAGACTATCTACCATCCCCCAGTTTTCCTTCACAGGACCCACAAAATGCCTTTTAAGGTATGATAAATGACCAGGAATTTTAAAGCATGTGTCAAAATGTGGAGAACCCTTCCTTCTCTATGAATACCCTATTTCACAAGTAAGGTATAACTGGTAGAGAAGATAATTCTGAGAAATATGGGGTTATTAAATACTTTTACCTAGTGTTACACACATTAAAATTGATTAATTTATCAGTTAATTTACTAGAAAAAATCATCATGATTTACATAATACTATTTTCACAATTCAATTACCAAGGACTATTTCACACTAAGAAAAGTTGGTACAAACAGAAGAACAATGAATGGGAGATCTACTTTAAATGCTCAAATGATATAGAAATGTTGCAGCAGTTACAAGTATCATATAAAGAAATCTGTAATGAAGTGTTAGTTGGATATCACAACATTTCCATAGAATCAGAACTATGAGGTAATAGTTTGCAACTACACAAAAAAGAGGAAGCTGGTTGTTTTGGGTGATTTAGAAACATGGTAGCAGATGATAAAGACCAGGAGACAGGAGGTCTTTAGGTTACATCAGTCTTTTCCTAAAATCCTGAAGATTCTGTTTCATAGTACAGAAAATGGAAGCCTATGACCCCAATTTTGCCTCAGAGATGGCTACTGACAAGTTATATATTCTAAGTGTTCAAAGAGTCCCATGTTATATACACATGTTATATACACATGCTATTTTATGTAGTACTAATTAGTTGTTAATAGAGATTTAAGTTCCATTATTATATGTGATATTATAATTATCATCTTTACATTTAAATTTACTCTGGTTCAAATGTGAATTATCTGATCAGTTGTGCCGCTAATTTTGATATTCAAAAATAGTGAACCAATGCCCCAAATGTGTTCTTTCACATTTATATTGTCACCAAGAAATGATCAGAATTATCAATGTTTTTAATCTTTGCTAACTTAATGTTTAAGATTTATTTGCGTCTTCATTCTTATTTTTCTATTATTTGTCGGATTATTACTTTTTCTAATAGGATTTTCATTTCCTTTTCTTTCAATTGTCCTATGCATCCTTTAGATCTACTTTATTAGTAGTTTCTTATTTGTATGTGGTAGTTCCTTACATATCAAGTGTGATAGGCATTTGTGTGATAAGCCTGTTTTAATGTTATTTACTTTTGACTATTTTAACTGCTATTTTCACAGAATTGCATTAAGATGTCTGTTGTATATATTACAAAGATCCTTCTGACATAATATTTTAAGTTTCAGTAAGATCACTTATTCCTTATTGCTATCAGCGCACTGCTCCATTTATAAGAGTAGCTTATACTATAATTCTGTTTCCATATCTGAATTGTGAGTTCCAAGAAGGTAGAAACTTTGTCATATTTGTTTTCATGTTCTGGCTAAACAGAAAAGTCAAATTATATATCATTTATATAAATAGTAAACCATGGCTGGAGAGATGGCTCAGCAGTTAAGAGCACTGACTGCTCTTGCAGAGGGCCGGGGATCAGTTCCCAGCACCCACATGGCAGCTGACAACCATATGTAGCTCCAGTTCCAGGGGATTCAACATCGGGCATTGCCCAACCCAGGTGCACTTGCATACATGCAGGCAGTACACTCATACACATAATTTAAAAATTTAAAAATAAATTAAAAAATAATAAACCATAAATGAATTAGAAAATGAACATAAATTAGCTTGAAATTTGGTTGTACTTATGACATGGAGATTGCCTTCCAGATGTGTAAAATAAATCAAAATCGCAGCACAAAAAGTAAATGAGAGAATGATTAATTGCCCAGGCATGGGTCAGGTAGACACCTCTTCACATAATTACTGTAGCATTGGTGATGGGATAGAGTAAATTTGTGATGATGGGTCTATGCTTACTGAGGAATGCATTCTTATCAAAACTTGTAAAATGAAAGAAATATATCTCTAGTAAGTATTCTCATTACAATCTCTAGACTTAAAATTAGATAGACCGATGTCTTTCTGGAATTTTCTACTTAAACTCTCTCAGCTTTAGTTTCTTCATTTGTAAATAAAAACAACATACCTAGAAAGAATGTTATGAAAATTCTGTGACATCAACATTTAGCAAGGTGTTTATCCGTGTTAGCTAGAGCATCACCTCCTTCCATATCTTAATTATCATCATGGCTAATAGCTGAAAGAACTTTCAGCCTCGGAGAATATTTGCTCTTGTTTTGGTGTCTCTGGCCAACTTCCTCTAGCTGGAACCCACCGTACGAAGTTTGTACCAGATTCCAAATAGCACCACAAGATCAGAATTCAGCTAATGAGTCTATAGAAGCAACTTTATTTTCAAAGAACAACAGGAACAAAGAAAACAATGAGAGTATGGCACAGAATTCTGGTCCAAAAAGATGAATTATATGATGGCGATATTTCTGATGCCAGACTGGTAACATTACTTAGGTTATCATCTTTTTGGCATGTGCTGATGGCTTAAATATATCCTCATTCTCACAGCAACACTACAGTTTTATAAGGAATGAAATTAATATCAGAAAGATGAATAATTTCTTAGAAGAACTTAGGAAATTAGGTTAGACCAGCTAAATCTTTACAGTACAGCTTTATTGTGAGGTATTATGATCACTGAATGGGAGATTCAGAATATGTGTAGTTTGAACCCATCTGCCTTCAGATATGAACAAATCGTCTAACTTCTGAAATTATGGTTACATAGTGGTACTAACATGATTATCACTTCAGGAAGGAAGATGTGATTCGGTACCTGCTTGACACATTCCCCATCCCATCTTGCACAAAAAAACTGGAAATTCAGCCTTTAGCCTTGGGTATCTGTGTCAGGGATTCATGCGTATTGTGAAATCAATAAAAATAGTCTGTCTGAGAGTCTTAGATACTCAGAAAAACAAAGACCCTGGGGATGGCTCACATCTACAGAAACAGAGAGAAGACAGTGGGCAGAGGCCAAGAGTATATAAAATGCAGAAGTCACCTGGAACCCTGAGCTTCCCCAAAGAGAAAGGAGAAAATTCTGAGTCAGAAAGACACCAAAACAAGAGCAAAGAATTGTCCACTCATTATTCCCATCACAATGACCATGAAAAGACGACGTTTCAAATTGCCATCAGATGTTCATTTACTCAACTATTTCAATATTGAAATCTGAATTTTCTGACTTCTGCCTATAAAGGAATTTGGTTTCCTGTTCTTTAGTTTCCTGTTGGAACTTACACCCACCATTTAGCAGAATAAAAAGACGGTTTTATAAATTGAATCAACAGATTCTAACAGAGATAAAAATTAAAATAATTTTAATTTTGAAAATCAATTAACTATACAGAAGGAGTAGTTTTATAATTAAAGGATATGGGAACTCAATGTGTCTGACGAGACCAGACATTGATAATTATAAAGTATTAGCTAAAAGGAATACAAAGAGACTAATTTTATAATACCACTGATATTACAAAAAAAGTAAATGTGAAATTTATTAGAAAACTATGCTAAGGTTCTGAATTCTCTTTAAGTTTTAATGATGAAAAACATTAAAATATATATTTTAAAAGTATTAATCACTAGAATTTCCAATTGAAATATCTCAGTTTCTCCAGTGTTCTTTAAGACTGATAGTAGTTCTTTCACTTGGAATATGTTTAAGCTTCTCTGGATAAATTCATTAAAAGATGCTGGAGGGAACGTGCCAGAACTATCTGGGGATGGGGGAGTTGACTGCAAGTCCTTTTATCTTTATTTAGGTTCTCTGCAATATATTTCCTTTCTGAAAAAGAATTTATCTCTCTCCAAAAACATGCTGAGGAAAATGGCAGTACCAAACTATATCGTAATGCAATAATCTATGTAATTAAATTATTTCATGGATCAATAGGAATGTGCAAATTGTGAAAAACTGTGAAATGTAATAATGTGTCTGACATTATAATTTCAGACGGCTTACTTATTCTTCAAGGGCTTTATGCATTGATGCTCATTTGATTTTCCTGAACAAAAGAATGTTTTCTGGTTGGCTCTTCATTTCTTAGACAAATATACACAGAGAGAGTATATTGTATGTAAGGCATTGTGTTAAGAGCTGTAGGGAATAATAGCAAAACTACAGTCTCGTCCTGGCCTCTAAGGCATCTACACTGTAACACAGACAGGAAGGCTGCATAGTACAAAGGAATAGACACCGGGAGGGCACAGCCGAGGTTTAAACTCTATCTCTGCCTGTTACCAGCTGAGTCTCTGGGTTTTTAAATATTTTTAAAGATGTCTTTTTGCAGTGATTGCTTTGAGAGTGAGCAGGTAGCATACAAAAAGTGCAGTAATATTTAGTATTCCATCAGTGTGCTGATCCTTCCTTCCTCCTCTGAAAAAAACCTATAATCAGGGTAATACATACAGAATATATAAACAAATTACATAAAGAATTATGCAGGAGCTTTACTACAGGTTTTAATATGGTGGTTGACAACTAGAGGATGAGATATTACAAACATCTGTGAAGATTTTTTAACTCTCCAAATCACTCCAATTATTTCTCAAACCCAACCTGCTCAATGTCTCAGAATCAAAGGGAGACTAGGGAAAGGTCCAGGCGCTAGAGCAAAACACAAGACAAAACTGGGAACTCTTTATAGAGGCCCCAACCCTTTCCACTTGTACAATAGTCACATTTGAATGTACAGAATCCTTAATTCAAGTTTACATTCTGTCACTTTCTGGTTTGGGCCAAGTCCTTCAACGTTTTCAGTCTTATTAGCTGTGATTATGAAGCCTTTCATTCTCAGTAACTAGCATTGTGAATGTTCAGCATTAAGCAGGCTGAAAATACTTCCACTTGACTAAATAAACTGAAATTATCCAAGTTGTCTCTAATTTACATTATTGTTGCCAAAATGCTTACAAAATCTGCAAAACATCTTGTTAATATTGCAGGTATCTTGTGTTTAACAGCAGTTATTAGAAGTTTGAACTGGGAATTAATAGAAAGATATCTTGGAGGAAGCCACATTTAAAGGATAGGAGTCGTCAAGGCCATTGGAGTTAAGTTAGTGAGAGCTTGGGAGTAGGAAAGGTTGGGTTCAACAACAATCGATGAATGAGTTTTTCTGGTGTTGAAGCGCCTTGAGATCTGGGAGATGCTGTGGTAAGTTTATAATGCTTGATAGCAATCTTTGAGGATGCCTAAATTGCATTCATCACAGAAGGGGAAGTGGGTGAAGGTTTCAGAGCAAAAGAAAATGATGAAACACAATAAGACTTCACTTTCAAAGATGAATTTGCCATTTTCAGCAAGATGGGAAGGCAAGCTGGCAACACTTAGACATTGCTCAGGACTTTGATAATCAGCATCCTGAAATATTGACAGGGACAGTAATGGGAGGGACATTTCAAGAACTATCACAGAAGAAGTACCAAGGCTTGATAAAGTCAGGCCGGAAGAGAACTTGTACCATGAAATCAGTTTTGTAAAGTGAGAATTATTCCATTTGTAGGTGTTTGAATGTCAACAGGATAAACTGTTTTGGAAAGGGAGAATGTTCACTTAACAAAGAGTAATGAAAGTCTCAATTCAGCTTGAATTAGCTCTACTTGAATTACCGTGAAAGAAAAATCAAAGAATTAATTATAGAAAGCTTTCTCTTCCTCTCCTCACCTCTGCCTTGTCACTGAGCCTTGCTTCTGTATCCCCTGAAATGTCTTGTGCCAGGTGTCTCAATTTTTGTCAACTGTGCCTTTGATCAGCATCCCAGAGGAAACAGGTACCTTGCCCAGGAGCACGCAGGAAAGATAATCAAGGAGTAGTCACAATTCAGAGGTGAGGAGAAGATAAGCCTGCCTGTTTTACTAAAAAAAGATTCTTCTAGTATCATCAAGAATCATGCTTGAATTTTATTCATATCTATTTATGGCTTTATATTTCTACTATAGGTAATTTTTTTTGGTCTTTTTGAGACAGGGTCTCCCTGTAGCCCCAGCTGTCCTGGAACTCACTATGTAGACCAGGCTGGCCTTGAACTCACAGAGATCCACCTGCCTCTACCTCCCAAGTGCTGGGATTAAAGGTGTGTGCCACCATGCCTGGCATTATGTACTACTGATCAATTTATTTTTAATACAACTTAATTATTGCTTAAAAATTATTTTTCACATAGGAATGGGACTCCAAATGGCTCCAGATAAATGTTACCACCTACATAATGACAAGAATCTTGTGCTGATTTTCTTAATGCTCTTCCTTCTGTCACCCATGTGGGTTATTGCAAGAAATACATGATTCCTAACTATTAGATTTCTGTTTCAATAGATATGTAGGCATTGGAAATAGAAAGACACCTTTATAATCTGTTATAAAACCAGATGTCTTAACTGCTAGAATTCTAAATTCTACATTAAGGAAATTACCTTATGTAGAACAATGTGGAAATGATGTATATTACACCCACATAAGTAAGTTATGATGATATATACATCCTGGTATTTTAAAAAGCATAACCATGCTTGAGAATGTCTTAATTTAATGTTTTCTAGATATTTTTTCAATAATAACCTAAGAAACAGCACTTAAAGAATTTTCAGGATGAAGATTGAGATACAGGAATATGTGATCTGAATAAACTAATTCATTGAACATCTGGAAAGCAGTAGAGTGACCATATTTCTGTGATCATCAAACATTCAGAGAAGCATAAAGTTAGGCACCAAGAATCAAAGTGAAGAATACATGTGCTTGGATGGTGAAAGAACAAAGATGCTCAGGACCCAGCATGACACTGTTCATAGTGAAGTGAGATTTAAATTGAAACCAGAGTAAAAATAGTCCAGGTAAAAGAGAGAAGGGAAATGTTGCAAGTTACTTGGCTACTTTCTGACCCCTAATGTGACCATCTATGCCTTGAGAATACAAATCTGTGCTCTGAACAGACTCCTCCCTGCACCCCACTTACACTTCCTTCTTTGACCCTTTGCCTGGTGAATTCCTTATTGTCTTTAGAGACTCAGTTCAAGCCTCTAAGTTCCTTGTCATACTCCTCCATTACTCCAGGCAGCACTGGTCTACCCTCACTAGATTCCACTTCCATGTTAGAACTATGGTTTTCGCTGAACCCAGTAAAAGAGGGGAAAGGGCTAAGAGCAAGGCTGAATCATGTTGACCTTGACACCCTGGAACCTTTCAACATCTGGAATCTAGTATATGTTCAGCTAATCTTGAATAAGTAAATTAGTTTATTTAAGAATCCTCTAAAAGCTTTTACTAGGAAAAATATGCATTTTTGAAATATTTTGTATACTCATATACATAGAAAAGACTCTGTAGAAGGTAATAATGATCCTATTATTATGATAATTGAGAATTACCAAGAGAACTTTTCAACATCATAGCAAATTTTAGAGTAGTATAAGACTGAATGGGAATTTAGAGGACCCAAATCTTTATCAGGCCACACAGTGGTCATTTTGGGGGATTATCACGCTTGAAAGTTTAATTATCTGTTTAGGATAAATTACTTTTACTTATCTCTTACCTCACCTTTATTTTCATCATAAACTACCTTACTAGCTGCAGTGGCTTTTAAATCAATCATGCTGATAGAAGAACAATCAATCAGTAGTTAAAAGGGCAAACAAAACTTATTTATAGACCATATAAATAAAAGCAAACATCAAATAGTGATTTTTGAATCACACAATTTTGATAATAAAATTAGTATGTCAATGTTTTATGTGACTGATAAATGATCAAAACTTTGGTTATTTAATTTGCTTTTTGATTATTAAAATATTAACTTATAATATGTGGGTCACAAGTTTCATGAACTGAATCAGCAGGTAGTTTTTATTAAGCATTAATTCAATACTCTGATTTTCCTTTATCCAGCCCCATGATATGCTTAGTGTTATTTTTGAAATTACTTTATCAACAGTAAGCAGGTTTTAATATTTATAAGAGTCCTTAAAATGCCTTGTCAAACCTACTTTCCCATAAAGGCCAATGTAAAATCCAGTTATGAGAAAAATCATCACCTTCCAGTTTCAACTCATTTAGAGACCCTTGAATGTTCAGTGATGTGAAAAAATGACACATATATGTGAATTAAGGAACTTTAATTATACCGAGTGCTCTTGATTATATAATACTTAATTCAGGAGATGATTTTCTATGTTGAATATTCAAATTTAATTTTAGGGTCCAAATTTATCTTCTACCTCTAGTCATAGCCAAAATAATCTAAAACTTGAACAAAAACTTTTGAGACTCTCTACCTAACACAGTCAAAACACAGTAGGAAAGTTACCAGTAATGGATTTTACTAATGATTTAAGATCCCCAGACACAATTGTAAGGATATCTTTTTCCTTGGCATCCAGGGGAGATAAAACATGGTATTCTCTAGGTTTCCTGAACTCTGCCAGGCCTTTTTCTACATTGAAACTATCTTCTGTCAACCCTCCACCATATCAATCAGGTGCATTCCCCATTCAGTATCTCAGAAGCAAATAAAATGTTAAGATGGATCAGGCTAAATAGGAACTTATCAGTGTCATTTCTGGAATTAGTGTTTACTATCCCCCACTCAAATATTATCAGGAAAACAGCTATGTATGTGCTCACCAAAAAGACGCCTCCAAGTTCAGAAACCAAAGATGTGTAATGATTGGCAGTTGAGACAGAACTAGGAGCTTCATTTCATTGGGCTCATCATCCTCAGCAGGTGTGGGCAATGCAGCTCCACACGTTTTATCTTCATTCACTCTCATAGGTTCTCATTCATTTATTCATTTATTCATTGAATGCTTTTATGAGCCAATGGAATTGTTAGCTTGTCTCAAATATGGCATTTCACTGCCTGTCCAAGAGGGCAATTAAGTCAAGAGACAAGGTGTTAAGGCAAGGAAGTCAACTTTATTTGGAAAATGGAGTGTTCTTGTCCAAAGTTCAACATTGCCAGAATCTGACTGCAGATCTCTTTATAGAGAGGGCCGATGGATGTTTCCAGACTTAGAGTGCACTAGGAGAAGCTCAACCTGATGATACACACCTGATCTTGAGCCACATGGTCATAAGATGCTTTGATAATAGTGGTTATTTTTGTTTACTGATGTGTTTGCTTGACAGACTACATAATCAACAGGATTGATGGGGCAGCTGTCTATAGGTCAGGTGAAGGTAAATGTGTCGTCGTTAATTATCACTTTCTAAATTAATCCTTGACAAAGAGGCTGCTTATAAATAATCATTTCCTTTGTATTCACCAGAACCTCCGGCCTCATGAAGGTCTGAACAGTCATGTTACTGTTGCTGAAGCTTTTATTTAGCCAGGTGATCTCCCAAGATTTTCCTTATCCTTCTTTAGTAAAAAAGACACTAGACTCTTCTCCACCCAGAGACAGGATATGCCACTCAAGTACACTTGAGAGGCTTCTCTAATTGCATATGATTCCAGGTAGAAAAAGTGATCCCTTTGAAATCGAATTCAGTCAGGGTCTCAATAGAGATCTCCTGGCGTCTTTCTTACAGGAGAGCCAGTTCTTCCTACAAAAAGAGGCGATATGGGCAGATGGATGTCAGCCCTCTCACCTGTCTCCTCATTTCACAGTTCCTTCTGCTCTTCTTTTCTCCACATCCTAGGTACCCTCCAGCCTCCAAACCTTTGTACCTACTCCTTTCTTTCTAATACCCTTCCTACTCTGACTGTCAAGTGTCTGCAACTTGATAATCGTTCTTTTAAGTTTTATTCAAAAGCTAAATTTGCAGAAGATTTATTCTCTTCTGGTTACCTCACCTTATATTAGCCCCTTACCATGAAATTTCATACAAGTTTCCCTGCATCTTTTCTCTACAGCACTTACTGTTGTCTAGTAAATTATGTATTTTATTTATCTTAGTCACTATACTAATCAGATTTCCATCACTGTGACAAAATAAGTGGGAATATTTTTAAAGAAAGTTTTATTTTTGATGCATAGAATCTGGAAGTCACTGTCCATGAACTAGTTGGTCCCATTGTTTTGGGACCTTGTTGAAGAAGAATATCACGGTGGGAAGCACATGGTGATCAAGTCACAGTGACTGGGAAGCAAAAGAGCAAAAAGGGAAGTATTTCAGGTCTCAATATATTCTTCAAAGCACATCTTTAGCAACCTAACTTCCTCCTATTATTTCCCACATCCTAAAAGTTCTAACATCTCCCAGCAGTATCCTAGGTTGGTGACCAGACTTTTCGTATATTGGTTGTTTGAAGGCATTTAAGATCTAAACAATACCAGTCACCTTTTTTCTTTCCTAAGATAATATAATTTCCAACAAGCCAGGGATTTATATCTACTTTACTGTCTCTTATAATCTCCTAGAATGAAAGGCTTACAGCATAAGGGGCTACTGTGTAATTTTCCTTGCTAATTGATTTTTTTCTTTCTTATATATTTAAGTACCTTATTCAAGATACTTTTTCCTATGGGCAAGAGTGAGTTATTTCTCCTAAGAGGTCTACAGATTTTTTAAATGAGACTGGTGCTACCATTTTCAGTGAGAGCTGCAGAGCTTGGCAAAGTAAACCCCTTGATTTGGAGATTGGCTTCTTGATAGTTAGTGAACAGCAGTTCTGTCTGTGCGTCTTCAATTTCAGTAGGTGCTTCTTTCCAAAGGGCCTCCAGTCCTGGTCTCCCAGGTTTCACCTAGCTCACTACTTGGTCTTTAGAGTTTAACTCAAGCAACCAACCACAGGATAACTTCATCTGGTTCTTTTCACAGCACATTGGCTCTTCCCTGGGTAGTTGTTTTAATTACAGTAATCCAAGAAAATGTCATTGTTTGAATTTTTTTCTTCCCAGATTGTAAACTCCAGAAGAGAAAAGATGGTTTTTTGTTTGTTTGTTTGTTTGTTTATTAACCACTTTCTGTCCCTCACAAGTCATAAGGCAAGATTCTGAGAGATGCTCAACAAATATTTGATTAAAAGATTCTGTATTAGTTGAGTTATCTACTCTGGAAAGGAAAATGAAGAATTGTTGCATCACTTGTTGGGCAATCAGGACAAGGGAATGAGGTGCTGTAACAGGAAGAAGAAAGAGGAGTTGGTTAAGTGGCGAGACAGGGAACTAAATGATGGCACTCTTTTATTACTTATTTTTCCGTTGATGTGATAAACATCATGATCGAAGTGACTTATGGAGGGAAGATTTTGTTGGGCATAAAGTTCCAGTAAGATAAAAGTCCATCAGGTTGAGGGAGGCATAGCAGAAGGCCACCAGCAAAAAAACTGAGAAGTTAAAAAACTGCCAGGCATGGAAACTGGTCATAGAAACTAAATATATAGATGAGTCCAAGAGAATGCAAGAATTCTCCCCATATCTCTGAATCAAGGACTTGGCTAAAGTCTTTGCACAAGATTCAGATTTCTACCACTGACAAAACTGAAATGCAGTTGTAGAGCAAGTTATATCAGTCAATCTGAAAGGCAAGGAAGCCTCCAAATGATACTGGATGAAGCATGCCTCCTTTCTTACATTTTTCCTATTTCCAACTCTGCATATGTCACATCTAGATCATGACCACATGTCTGTCAAACAACAGCATCTGACTTTCTAGTCCATCTTCCTTATTCTATAGGAAATGTGTAAAATGAAAATCCCAAACAGTGCTGAGTTCTTCAGAATTTGGTCCTGCTAAATGTGGTGACTCATCTGTAATCTCAGCACTTGGGAAGCTGAGGCAGGAATATTGCATTAGTTTGAGGCCATCCTGGAGAACAAGTGAGAGAGTGAGTTCTACACCAGCATAGGCTACAAAGTTAGAGCTGGGAAAAAAAAAAAGCAAAAAGTTAATACCTACCTCCCCAAAATAAACATCTAGCCATTTCCTACACATAGTCTGCTCCCCAGTCTTAAAAATCTTCTCCAAATAAAACAAGCTATTAAATTCCTCAAACCTTGGTATATCTTGTTTCCAATGTTTTATGATACCATAATCCCTTGATGTATTTCTATTAATTTTTCAATTTTAGACTTGAAGGGAAGAAAACTAAAATTAACCTAGGTAGTCAGTATCTTTAATCTTTACAATTTGTTGGAATTCTGTTATATGTATTTGTTGCACAATTTATTATGTAATTTTGTACAATGTTTATTATATGACTGCTTCAGACCCCAGTGAACTACTTAAGAGGATGGACAGGAGAATATTCACATCACTATAGTCCTACGACTGAACATAGTACCTGGCATGACATCACTGGTTTATGAATGCTCAACTCATAAATGAATATGTTTGTACTTAAATAAAATTCAATAAACTCTGTGGTTTTAAAGGGGCTCTATCTGAGACAGAATGAATATTATATGCAAACCATAACCCAGAATTTCACAGTAATTCAGCACTTACTAGAATGTGTTCAAATGTTAGAAATAGAAAAGGTAATAGACCCATTGTTTTAACCAGCATTGCTTTTCTGTAAGCATACATTTATTAAAAATTTCCAATATGTAGAGACTTAAGATGGTAATTGCTATGACTAGACTATTTCCCAAAATATCATGTACTGGAAATGTGGCCACCAATGAAAGAGTGTTTAAAGGTGGGACCTTTGGCTTGGGATTGTCTCTACCTTCATGAATTATTGTAGGAATGGCTTGCCCAAGTCAGGTTTCTCTCTTGGTCTCTCTCTCTGTCTCTCTGTCTCTCTGTCTCTCTTTCTCTCTCCCTCTTTCCCTCTCTCCCTCCCTTTCTCTCCCTACCTCTACCTCTAGTCAGGTTTTTCTATGACCAAATGCAATGATCTTCTCTCAAGCTATAATTCAGGAAGGAGATTCATCAGATGCTCATGAGATGACCTTAGAATTCCTAGATTCAACAACCATTAGTTAAATTAATATCTGTCATATTTTCACAAATTACTCAATCTCTGGTATTTTGTTATAGCAACAAAAAATAGACTAACATATCAATGTCAGCCTCCTGCAATAACCCCTTTGTTTCAGTGTGATTTGAGTGACCAATGCTATGCAATATTCCCAAGACCTTTGAAGTAATCCTGTTTGATCTTCAGGCTCATCCATACTGCATCACTGGGATGATACTTAGAGTGTATCTGGAAATTATTGTAAAGACTTTCACAGGGTTCTCTGTGACTTATCTGAGTTATGGATTTAACAACTGATATGCTATTCTTTCAGGCTCTGTAGACAATATTCTGTACGGTGACACCTGAATCGTGTAATTAATATCTAGCATCCTGCTGGGCTTGCTGTGGGCAAGTGTTAGTTACAGAATGGAATTTATAAATTCAGTTGCAGTATGAGTAAGGCACAAATATTAAATTATTGTGTAAGTGTGGACATTTTCTGAGTTCATGTTTGAAACAGGTTTTCTGGAAATTAACAAAATTTTCAGTGATAAATACTTTGTGGGTAACCTTCACAGTATGGTGGAATATCTTCAGTAGTTCCAAGTAATGTCAACTCCAAAGTTACTAATGCTAAGATTGAAAAGTATGCCAATTTCTGCAAATTATTTCCCCTGACTTGTTAAATTTGATCTTCAAAACTGTTTTTATTACATTTGTGTGTGTGTGTGTGTGTGTGTGTGTGTGCGTGTGTGTGTAAATGCACCTGCCGTGATGAGCATGCAAAATTCCCAAAGCAACTTGCAGAAGGTGGTCCTCTCCTTCCACGGTGTGGGTCCTAGGGATTGAATTCATGTTTCCAGGCTTAGTACCAGCACCTTTACCCACTGAACCATCTCACTGACTCTCCTGGTTGTATTAATGAATAATCAACGCTACTAAATGCTTCCCTTGGTCTTCAGCAGAGGAGTCACCATTCTCTGTCTTCATTTGTTCATCTGTCACTGCTGCTATTCCAGGGAACTGCAGCTGCTATATTTCCATTTATCCTCCTCTTCATGGCCATTCTGTGAGTACTTACTGTGACTCATACACACAATCTTTACAATAGCCTTTTCCAGTAGATATTTTTATTCGGTCAAGTACACAAAAACAATACTTTGGAGTCTAAATGACTCTTCTTTCTCACCAGGTAGATCAGATGAAAGAAATTGTAAACTGTGCTCTTACTCATGGACTGTTTTGCCTCTTGTGGATTTCCTTGTCTGCCTGCTTAATTGAACTATAAACAGATGGAATATATGACATATATATACATACATAATTCAATTTTAAAACCTCACAGTTACTGGGTGTGGTGGCACATATCTTTAATCCAGTACTCAGGAGGCAGAGGCAGGCAAATCTCTGCGAAATCAAGCCCAGTGTGGTCTACATAGTGAATACCAGGCCAGCTGTGGCTACAAGGAGATGCTGGTTCAAGAAAACAAATAAACAAACAAAACTCTTCATAGTTGGTATTCAGTATGCGTTTGGTAAATCATCAGAACTGGCATCCCAAGCTTGCTTTCTATGCTAGATTTTAGCCTACCCTTAGGAACTTTTCATGTCCATCATGGGTTTTCAGAGGGAGATGACAAAGCTGTGATTTTAAAAAATGATCTGACATTCTATAGAGAAGGCAACCAGTCAGTAGTTCTAGAAAAAAAGCTATAGTCTGATACAATCAGAAGACAGAAGGAATAAAATAGGTGTGACCAGAGCAGAGAGAGGGTGTAAGAGGAGGAGAATGGGATCAGAACCATGAGCAGAAGTCAGCTCATTCCCGACTTGGTACACTGACAACTCAGTATTCTTAGTGTTTTCCAGGGCTTTAAGAAATAATTTCTTTTAATTACATTGGCCTAGGGAAACGACAGAAGCAGATTCTTCTCTAGGGTCCTTGTGACCTCTTCAGATATGTGTACATGGCTATGGTTACAGTACCATTCAATGGGATTTCCATCTCATTGAGTGGGCCTTAAGTCTAATTAGACAGTTTTTGATTACCCCCAAGATAAAAGTGGCACTACTGCACCAATAGTGATAGTTTGCTGGGGCACTCATTGTTATGGTTCATAGACTTTACAACTGGATAGAATCATTGATTGCTTTTCTCCCTTGGCAGCTTGCATAGTATCTTCTAATATAGGAGAGCTAGTTTCAGTGAGGAGGCTTCCACATCAGTTCTAACTCAATAGCTACAAGTCTTTAGTACAAACTATATCATACCTTCAACAATTGGATCTTACTTTCAAGTTCTGGGAGCCAATCAATACTGTGGTAATAGCTTGTATTATTTTGGGAATCTTTTGGACTTTCTGACCAACAACTCAAAGCAGTTTTCCATGCTTGATGCTTTGATTTTTGTTATATATTTACAGACAAGTGTACCTTTCACCACTCATCAAAGAAGTTTCTTTTTGCACCACATGAAGACTATTACAAAGTTCCACAACTGTTCCAATGCAAAGAATAAGTGACTATGAGGTGCCCAGCCCTAAGTGATACATCTATAATGCAGTATCTACAAATTAGGCCCAGAGAACATCCTGGAACAGGAGGCAGAAAGAATGTAAGAGCCAGAGGGCCAAGACATCGTCTGCTAGTTAACTCATTCTAGACTTGATAAAGAAGTGTACCAGTGAAATCACCACAGCAAATTAGTCTAATGACATCTGTGTAATGACAAAACCAGTTGACATGCCAAGGTGGATAGGGGAATGTCACAGGATCCCACCTCAATATAAGAGCTACAGGCATTTGATGGATGCTAAGAGAGGGAGAATTAGTTTTGCCCAAGGACTAGTTCCCTGAGAGGTTATCTAATTCCAAATGGACAGCTCTACACGAGCTACTTATGAGCACAACTAAATGAACTGAGTTTAAGATATGTATATATATGCATATTTATAAATGTATGTATGTATACGTAACAATAATAATCAAAGAGGACAAAAATTTGAGAGGGAGTAGGGGGACATGGAAGGAGTTGGAGGGGGCTGTGAGGAATGGATAAAATGCAAAGATGATACTCATATATGAAATTCTCAAAAATTAAAAAAGAATAAAACACATAAGTTGAATGTGTTTGTGTTATGACGATCACTATTTTGTTAATGTAAGGAAAAGAATCAGAAATTAATGTGAGAATGGCCAAGACATCAAATGTAAACAGAAATGGACCTAAAGTAGCAGCAGCCTGTGGAGGAGGAAGAAGAAGGAGCAGAAATTCAAAGGGATTTTCAAGAGAAGGTCATGACTGCTTGTGTGTGAGTAAAAGACAGGGATCAACAATGACTCTAATCTGAGCTTGAGTGATAAGGTGGTTGCTAAGAAATAGTCACAAAAAGAAAAATATAGGAAAAGTGAGTTTCTAGAGGAAAAAAATAAATTTTAATATATGACATTACTTCCCTTCCTTTATGTGAGAGAATAGAGTACATGGGTAAGGAAAGATGGTAAACCCAACTGCTTACAAAATTTAGGAATAACTAATAGTCCAAAGACCCTGAAGGTATTTTTAGTTCTTGTTCATAATGAGTTCCAATAGTGAGTTTGTGTGTGAGTGAGTGTGTGTGTGTGTGTACACATATACAGATACTACTCAATGGAAATCCACCTTTGTTAAAGCCATAATAATATGGAACTGCATTTAATAAACTTAACCCACCAACTATCATAGCTTAGCAACACAGTACAAGGTAGAGCATTGGTTGTTTCTCCTCTTGACCTCATGGCTGACCAAGAGTTGCACCTCACTAACGCTGAACATCACCATGACAGAATATCACTAGCTAATAGAAAGGCCACTATGGTTTCTAGAGAATGCTGATTTCCATACCATAATTAAATCGAAGCATCACAAATAGAATCACCTTAAGAAAGTCTAGGATGACATTATTTTAAAACGCTAGTCCAAGTTAATACTTCATCTTTCTTTTATCTCAATGTATATTTTATTGAATTTTTACAATACTTCTTAATCATATTTAGATCCCCCATCCACACTCCTATAGCCCTCCCTACTATATATCATGCATTCTGTCATACATTTTAAGGCCTATAAAGTCAAGTTTGTGTAGCCAGATGTCCCTCAGTGTGAATTCATCCACTGGAGTACAATCAGCCCATCTAGAGCCACTCCCTTACAGAAGATTGACTTCCCTTCACCAAGCAATAATCAGCTGCCAATAGTCCCTGGCTAAAGTTGGGGCCCCCTGCCCATTTTCCCAGTTCTCTACTGGGTTTTTGTGTAATCGAGTTTGGATGGGTCTTGTGCTTGCTGTCACCATTGCTGTAAGTTCATATAAGCAAGTTTCCAGAATTCCTTAGGATAATGCACCAACGAACTCTGGCTCCTACAACCTTTCCACCCTCTCTTCTGAAATAGGACCTGAGACATGGATAGGTGAGGCTTAATACAGGTGTCTTACCCAGGGACACGTGTTCTGTAGTCTCTCATTCTCTCAGCTTGACCAGTTGCGGCCTATGTTCATCACCCCCTGTTGTATGAGGAAGCTTCCTTGGCTAGTGAGAGTTGAGAGATGCATTAGTATTCCTTCTACCCCATTTTTTGCTATGGTCCACAAGCCTTAGATGTAGAGGGTCTATTGTAGATATGTCACTTAAGGCTGGACATGTCTCAGATACTTATTCTCTGTGTGTGACTTTTGTGGAATTCTGTAACAATCTCCATATTTTTAAAAAAAGAAATTTCTTTAATGAGTGGTAATTGGCATACTTGTCTGTAATTATAAGGATCCATATTTAGCATATAGTAAGAAATTACACTTGTCTAGAGATAGGACAGAGGTAGACTTTTCTCTAAGATCTGTGACCTCTTCAGCCATGTGTTTTTGGCTATGTAACAATGCTACACAGGAGTTCCTTCCCATTGAGAGTGCTTTAAGTCCAACTACATAGTTGTTGATTACCCCCAAGTTAAAAGTGCCACTACTGCACAACTGTAGTTTACTGTGCTGGCCATTGTTGTGGTTATTAGTCTTTAAAGCTGGACTTGGACCATTGATTGATTTTCTGGTTATTAAACTTTAAAGCTGGACTTGGACCACTGATTGATTTTCTTGCTTAACAACTTGCATAGCATTCTCTAGAACTACGAGGGCTAATCTTCAGGAAGGAGGTTTCCAGGTCAGTTCCAGCTCCATTGTTCCAAGTCCTGTATTAAAAGTATGTTCTGTCTTCAGCAACAAGGTCTTTTTTCAAGGTCTAGGAAGTAACTGATGGTTGTGACAATAACTTGTGATTATTTTGGGAATCTCTTGGACTACCCTGACTGACAGCTTGAAGGGAGGTTTCTCCTCTCTAGCACTGTTTCTTGTTATATAGCCTTCAATGCCTCATCTTTTTGTTCTGGTTAGAAACACAGATACATTCTCACCAGTAGGTTATACATTCACAGATTTGAAGTAACTTTAGGCATCTCTAGTTAAGGTTCAGTAAGAACTCAAATGAAATAAAAGAATCTAAAACTAGAAACAAAGTAAATTTGGATGATGCCAGTTGTTGAATAGTGAATCTAGATTCAATGAAATCATACGACAAATGTTAACTATACTATCATGGCCATGATAGCTGCCGTTATTAAACCTTTAACTTCTGTCAACTCTTAACAATTAATTACAATTTCTGCTAAAAAAAAATTAGGGACAAGTCTGAAAAACACTCCACAAATTTAAGTTTAAATTTGTGGTACTCATATATTACTCAGACTAGAAATGTGGGCTTACTATTCAATTTCCTTTCCTTTCCATCCCATGTACAAAGATATCACTTAATCTTACTGAAATCTATTATCAAAAATGCAATGAATCAGGACTGGAGAGACAGCTCAGTGGTTAAGAGCACTGACTGCTCTTGCAGAGGACCCAAGTTCTATTCTCAGTACCCATATGGCAGCTAACAACCATCCACGACTCTAGTTCCAGGGAATCTGACACCTTTTTCTGACCTCTGTGGGCATTGCACGACAGAGGTGCACTTACTTACATGCAGGGAATGTACTTATAAAAATAATAAATAAAATCTCTTAAAAATCAAAACTATACCCCTCACATCCCTCTGCTTCCCTGGGCCTACACCTCGACCTACAGGCCTCTCTCTGGGGTAAGTTGATTGGGCCCTCTGTGCCTTGACTCCCCCAGCCTCATTCACCCTCCCATATCCCCCACCCATCACTCTTCCTAGCCTGGGACTGGTCCCATTACTTGTCTTCGCACCTCAGACACCAGAGGAACCACCACTGCTTCCTGATCCTTTACATCCAGTCCAACCCAGGTCCTTTTGGGGTCCCTGGGAGCCCTCTGGGCCTGGGCCTGCCCTCATCTCCTTCTGCTTCCCTCACTACACAACCCACCATTCCTCTTCCTGATCCTTTGCATCCAGACCAACCCATTTCTTCAGTGCAATACCCAGGAGCCCTTAGGGCATCTTCCCACCCCCATCTCCCTTTGCACCTCTGGGTGGCATGGCCACCAGCTGCCCTAGACCAGCATATTTGCTGGACCCTGCTCCCAGGCCAGTCCAACCCCAAATTCCTCAGGCCAAAATCATTCCTGGAGGGATCCAGACCTTAGGAGAAAGCCTGAGAGCATCTGATCCTCATCTGACTTGGGCCTCTGTGGGAACTCCTTAAGACAAAAGCAATCTGACCACTCCAATATAATCTCAAAAGAGAGAACTGGAAGCTTAGAGGAACCAGGTTTTCATGCCCCAAAAGTAAACCATAAGCACACATAAAGTTCACAAAAAGAAGCAGACCTAAACTTGAAAGCTTGAGTTTCACATAAGAATCAGAAACTACAAAAGAAATTCACATGTCAAAATCACAGAGAAAAAAATGATAACATGAAAAACCAAAATAACATATGCCACCAAATACCAATAGTCCTCTAGAGGAGTACAATAAGAACCCCCTAGAGAT
>NW_008341879.1:594800-687447 GCF_000622305.1 Nannospalax galili | reverse complement strand
TTAGAAATATCAGGAGAAAGCCTCACCAACAGGATGAATGAAATGGAAAACAGAATATCAAGACTGGAAGATAAGTGGATGAACTAGACCACTCAAGCACAGATTATGAAAATTTTAAGAAAGCACAAGAATAGAATATGCAGGAATTGTGTGACACCATTAAAAGACCAAACTTACACATCATAGGCATACAGGAAGGAGAAGAATATCAGGTATGGACCAGATCTTCAACAGGATTGTAGAAGAAAAATTTCCAAAATTAAAAAAAGACATGCCCATACAAATTCAAGAAGCACATAGATCACCAAACAGACAGGATCAGAAAAGAAACTCTCCATGGCACATCATAGTAAAAACACTACAGGTAAAAAATAAAGGGACAATTCTGAAAGCTGCAAAAGAGAAACAAGAAGTCATATATAAAGGAAAACCCATTAGGATTACAGCTGACTTTTCAATGCAAACTATGAGAGCCAGAAGAGCCTGGACCAAATATTCCCAGTTTTAAATGACCACAGATGCCAACCCAGATTACTATACCCAGCCAAAATGTCTATTATAGTGGAAGGGGAAAGAAAAATCTTCCATGACATAAATAGGCTGAAGGAATTCATGTCCACAAAACCAGCCCTTCAGAGAGTTCTGGAAGCAATACAGAGAGCTGAAGAAAGGAATGACTATACCCAAGGGGTTGCGGAAAAAAATTCAACGAAGGTATAACTGTGGAAAAGTACAGCTATATCAAGAATGTAAACAGAAATAAAACTGACAGGATTCAATACTCATCTTTCATTAATAACTTTAAATATTAATTGTAGGAGGAAGTGCGTGATAGCCTGACTGCGCATGTGCCATAGCCCAATTCCCATTTTGTCAACCTGTATCCGGCCTCGGAGCCTGGAGACAGATGATGCTGCAATATCAGACACTGCGGGCCAATGAGGAGAAGACAATACCAGATGAAACCATCGGGGACCAATGGGACACAGGGAGAGCATATATAGGCACACCCTGTTTCCACAATAAATGAGTCTGCAGCTGCTCACAGTGCCTGATTCTCACCTGACTCCCGCTGTCTGTGTCGTGACTCCGCACTAACTCTCCCCCACCCAAGGGTCACTCAAGGGTCTCCATAACATCAGGCTCCCAACATGGGACTCAAGGAATCCATGCTGGCATGGTCCTTGAGTTCCTGTGGGGCCTAGCTTATTGGGTGATAGTGGCCTTTCTGTTTTGGATTGCAGTTTTTGCTCTTTCTTGCTGGTGTTGCATTAACCATTCCTGATTTTGGCATACTTTTGCTTTCTCCATCAGTGGCCCCAGTCATCCCCTTCCCTCTGGCACAGCAAGGTGCAACCCCCATTGTGTTTTCTGTGAGTTGGCCCCTTTCCGTGTTCAGTGTGCCTTCACTCCTCACGAGGGTGAGTGTGGAGAACCCCTTCGTCTTCCCCTTCTTCCTTGGTGTCGTTTGCATTCCTTGTCGGTTAGGGAGGAACATTTATTTCTTTTCGGTTCTCCTGGTGCCTCCAATAAAGGCTGACCCCCTTGGAGGTGGAACCCAAGAGTGGCTCCTGACCTCTACTCCCTGTCCAGAGACATTGTATGGCCACATAGCCGTGGCCTAACAAACTACGGAAGTCCCCCACTAAGCACAAGACACGGGTCTGATACACTCTCTCCTTTACCTTCTAATGTTTGCCTCTGCCAGTGGCTCTTCTGCTGTGCTCTGGGGAGTCCTCTGTATCCTTGCCTTTCTCCTTACCTTTTCCCTCTTTTGCCTAGAATACCTCTGACCCTTTGTTAAGGCCACAGTGTCTCCCTAGTTTCCAGTCATGGGCAACCTGTTCCCCCACTGTAGAGAGCCTCAAATACGAGTCCTTAGGTCCCTTTTAGTTACACACAGGCTTAAAGTTAAATCCCATCAACTGGATGCATTTTGGAATGAGGCCACTGTACTGGCACCTTGGGTCACTCCCGAGAACATGTGGAACCCAGAATCATGGATGCACATCCTCTTGCTGGCCTGGAAGCATGAGGTTGGCTCTGGGATTCTCCCACCTGCTTCCTTTGTCCCAATCCTACTAGCCATCATTGCTAGCCTTAAATCCTCCTCTCCGGAGGAGGTGATCAAAGCCCACAACAAACACTGTCAGGAACAAGCCAATGTTAATTTTTCCATTGCCTCACCCCCCCAGCAGTGGAGGATACCTCTTTGTCTTCTGACAAGTAGGGGGAGGAACAGGACTGTCCCTCAGCTCCCCCTAAAACACCACACCCTAAACCTTCTGCCCAGGCTCTGTCTCCAGAGTGGCCTGATCCCATCTCCCCGCCTCCTCAGTATCCTTGGCAGGAGCTTCGCTCCACTTGCTGCCGGGCCCCTACCCCTCCAGAGCCCAGGGACCCTGTTACCAATCCTGACCCATCTGTTCCCTGGACTCCTTTTCCACGGTCCCCCTCCCTTCCTGCTATGAGGCCTGTTCAGGGCCTGGCACCCCTCTGGGGTTGTCCCCTGACATCCTTTCTGGTAAACTTTGGTCCTAATGCTGCCAAACAGCCTTGGATTCCCAACCCACTGACAGACCTCTCCCTCATTCACAAGGCCGCCAATGAGTCTGGACCTGACTCCCCCTATTTTGATCAGGTCCTTCATCAATGGGCCATGCAACTCCAGACTCACTATGATTGGTACAATCTTCTTAAGGCTGTGCTGGATCCCTCTGTTTTTCTAAGTTGGCATTCAGCATATGATGACCAGGTGGAAACCCAAGCATACCTCAATTTACAATATGGTCTTAAAATCACCCTAGATATGCTTACAGGCCACAGGTACTACATAGATCCTGTGTCCCAATCCACCATTGGCCTGCATGCATATTACCGGTAAGTCTCTGACCTTGCCTTTAAGGCTCTTAAGGCATGCACCCCTCGTGACCTGTCTGCTTACTTTTGCAATCTGGTCCAACAGTCTGGTGAGTCTTTCACTGACTTCCTTACTTGGGTCACAGATGTGGTAGAATGGAGGGTCAAGCCTAGCTCTACCTGGGACCTGCTCATTAAGCAACTGACTTGGGAAGGCCTTAATGCGTCCACCCACAACACCGTGGCTGCAGTCCGTAATGATGACATCCACAAGTGGATACTTGCCACTAAAGATTTTGACTCCTAGTTTGGGAGGTTAGAGCTTGCCAGGAGGACTCATGGCTTTTACTCTAGTAGTAATAACACTGTGTAGCTGTAGTGGAGAAGGCAAAGAAGAAAACAAGTTGTTCACATCCTGATTGGGAAGAAGACAGACAAAGGGGAAGAGGATGGGGTCCCATTTACCACCTGGAGGTCCCACACCAAGGTTATATCACATGGACCTTTGGGATACTTGTGCCACAAACCATAAAAATCCATTTTCTGGAAGACTTTGGACAGAATATATTCAAAATAAGTTCATATTTCATAAAAGTACTTGCATAGAACACACCACACAAAAACATGCACATCACATATTCACACACACACACACATACACACACACACACACAGAGTGACACATTTCATTCAGGACAATGGCTTCCAAAAAAAAAAAAAAACCTCACTATACTCATATATAAGGTTATAGGGAATCATAGATTATCAAACTCCATCAGTGAGCAAACTACTTCATAAAGGATAATCTAACAGTTTCATTCATCCAATTCTGTCTCTAACACAATAATATGATAGATTATAACAACTAGAGTTCAGCTTCACATTCTAATTCTCAATGTGAGGCTAGCCATTATTATATCTTCCTTTGACAAGAAATATAGCCACTGCATCTAGAATGTTGGGAAAGTAGAATAGAGCAGTAACTAATTACAGACATTAGAGTTGGAAAGATGTGAGAACCAAGATCAATTGCACAATCTTGGGCATAGTACATAGCTATTGTAAACACTGGATTTTCTTTTGTAAAACAAAAAGAAATCTTCCACAAATGTTGTATAAAGGATCATATGAGACATTAAAAAATCCCAGCACATAATGTGTACCTAACACTTGATAAACATTCAGTAAAGAATGTTACTTGTGATATTGTCTTTACTACATTATTTAAAAGTAAATCTATGAAGATCTATTGAATGTGCCATTGGTTCTTTAAATACAAAGGCCATATTTATTGTTTCTGTGTGATTAGTATACTATACTGATGGATAATTGGTTCATAAAGAACTCCTAGATTTACAATGAAGAACCAAACTCCAATGCTACAACATCTAATGAGATGCTTTCTCATTCAGCCAATTACAGGAAAAGTGTATGGATGGAGCTGTTCTTTATTTTCATCTTTAGGGAACTACTGAGTTTACTTCTACAAATATCAAGAAATATTACATTTGTATCCCATGTTGATTTGCTAAAGATAAACAGAAGAAACATCTACAAGACTTCAGTTTAAGAGATTTAAATAGCATTAGCAAAAATTCATCATTTTGCATCATGTATTGCTTCAAATCCATGAATATATTCCCTCTATAAATGGCCAAGAAACTTTTTATGTTTCCCCTTAAGAAAAGAATGATACTTGGCCAAATTAGCTACTTAAGTTAACAACTGTTTTTCAATATCCCCAGAAGATCTTTAATTAACATGTTATACCACAAAGCAACAAACCATTTAAGACCAATTAAGAAATGATTCAAGGCTGGATGGGCTGGCATGTGCCTGTAATCTCAGCACTGGAGAGGCTGATGCAGGAGGATTAAGAGTTTGAGAGAAAACTACAAAGTAAGACCTGATTTTTTAAATCTAAGATAACAAGTATTTCAGGTATATAATTTGAAGTTTTGTTGTTTTTTTTTAACCTGTCAAGTCTTTGGCAGTCCACTACATCATGGTTCTAACATCAAATGAACCTTCCTTCCATATTAGCACTCATCTACACAGTAGAAAAATTTGTAAGAACATCCCAGCATCACTGACAAATACATTAAGACAATGAGATCCCAAAACTGTTCAAGTTTAGTAGAATCTAAATCATTATCAAAACTAAACTCCTCTGTTACATGTAGCAACAATGACCCTCCCCTGAACTTCTACCCTCAACTACCACTAGAAATATGCTTGCTAGTTAATTTGTCAGTATTGTCCTCAAACAAAGAGCACCTTTTTATTGGCAGGTGCAGACAATGCTTGAAAATGCTACACAAAAACGACTCAATAAAAAAAAAGAGAAATGGTCTTGCTGAGAAGGTAGTTCTTTCTGATTTTCTGTAATAGACTTCATTTTGCCATGAAATTAAATTTATAGTATATCTGCTAGACACTGGGACTCCAGCAAAGCGTTGCTATTCCTTGCTTTGACATTAAAGCAGGCATTTTCATGTGGAGGCCATTTCAAGCCAAATAACTGGTTATGTGAGCCGTTTACAGAAAGCCTTTATTTAAAAAGAAAATGGATAGGCGCTACCATTTCCAGAAACTGTTAGTGTACAGGCACACATTCAGATTTTTTGTCTCTTGAGAATAGGCCTAGACAGATGTAACATTAGACAATGAGAAGTTTTTGGCTTACTATAACACCTCCGTGTTTATTATTCTGACTCATAATCCAGCATTTATCAGGTGGCTGGCTGCAAATGAAACAGCAAAATCCCATTTCAACGGTGGGCAATCTCATCATAATAAAAACCCTGACCTGTGGTTTCATCTCCGGAGTGCAGATCAGGTGATATTATGTTGGGGAGAGTCCTTGAAGGAATCTATATCTCAAGCCCACTCAATCTGGGCTTGAGAAAACAGACCAGCCCATACCCAGGGCCTGTAATAGAGGAAGCACAAACAATCTATATTTAAGGTTTTTACTGTGGACTCGGTTTTAATTTATGCAATCAATTCATAATTTTAATAAAATAGAAACAATGAAAATTCAGACAACTTAAGAGATGAACTTTTGGGATCAGGTTGGAGCAAAGTGGAGGACAAATACCTAATGTATATTTAATTTCATGTGTTCATCAGAGAAAATTATACATCTTATTTAAAGTTTTCAAATGATAACAACAGAAAGTAGATTCTTGTTATGAAATATAAAGATGATTGATTGCAGATTATTAATAAAGTTATACAAAAACTAAGCAACTTCTGTGTTGAGAAGATAACTTACTGTGCACGTGTGGGGACCTGAGTTGGAAATCCCAGAACTCATTAAAAAGGCAGATGTGGTTGTGGGTGCCCCTATAACCTCCCTGTGGAGGAGTGCTGGGGCTTCTGGCCACCAGCCTAGCTCCCCATTCAGGGAAAACCTCTGTCTCAGTGGAATAAGGCAAAGAGTGGAAAAGTAGGATATATGGTGTCCTCCTCTAGCCTCCACATATATGTGCATGTATACACACACACACACACACACACACTTGTGCACACACCACATACACACCTAGATATAAAAGTAAGCCATTTTTTGTTGGTGTCATTACTCAAGATCATCTGGTTCAAATTCCCATTGATAAATGACAAAGCCAAGAATCAAATATGTGACTTACCCATCAAGCCTGTATTGAAAACCAAATCCTGGAATCCCACTCAATTGTCCTTCCAGTGGGATACACAGCTTTGAAACAGATCAACAAAAATTGTACTTATGCCTTCTGAGAGCTTAGAATTTTAATCAAATGAAATTTCTTATATCATTGGTTAAATAGCATCTCTTTTGATGTGAAGCTTAAGATAACCTAGATGTCATAGCACACATGTTGATTTTCCTACTTCACAGCATTTGTAAATGCAATGAAACTGAAACACTTTAGAACATAGACATTCCAAAAATATTGAAGAAATGAGCATAATTCTTCTAGGCAAGAAGGGAGTAGAAAAGGAATGAAAGCCATTCATGGCAAACTGTTTTTGTAAGATCTAGAGACTGGTGGCACAACTGTAAGTGGTGGGTACCTGGCCAGCTCACTGGAGGGCAGAGGTAATGAATGCGCCTGCTGATCTGAGAGGCAGCATTAGGCCAAACTTTCACATGGGATGTGAGAACTGTGTAATATCTGGGTTGATTTGGTTTGTTGCCTCATTGTGGATGTGAAAACAAACTTTGAGAGGCAGCACGACTTTTGAGAATTCATAGTTCACTGTGCACTTGATTCTCTTTATATCTAACAAGTTCAGGCAAAGGTAATTTTTTTTTAAGTTAGTAATGCAGAAAAAATAAGTTTGATACATGCTTGACCTGGAGAATTTAGCTCTGAAGAACTAATGCAAGTTTGTGTTCCATGAGTTTTACTTGTATATTCTTCAGTCTCTGTTCCTTTTTCTCTAAAATGAGGATATACTTTTGTTTCATAAAGTATTTTTGCTTTTGTTTTTGAGACAGGGTTTCCCTAGCCCTAGATGGCCTAGAACTTGCTATGTACATCAGGCTAGCCTCAATCTCACAGAGATCCACCTGCCTCTGCCTCAGAGTGCTGGCTTTGTTGTTTTGTGGGCCACCATGACCAATCGTTTCATAAATTTTAAGGATTAAATAACAGGTTATATTCTCGAGTCTTTTTAAGACATAAAGTGACGAACAAACAGCCCTTTTCATGTAATTCTTTCTGGGAGATTCCATTTTAAAAGTGGTATTTAATGCTATTTTTGTTGGGGATGGTAGGGTGCAGCGAAGGACCTGGGGCATGCATCATGCTCTGGGCTCTGGGAACACTGTCATTGGCCTGGCTGCATGATCTTCTAGGATGATGGATGTACTACAGGGATTTGAAAACTTTTACAGGAACCCAGCTTTGCTTGAGTGTTCGATCAATGTTCTGAAGTCCATACTCAGAAAAAAATGCATATATACAGAATCATCAGACTTCTCATGACATTCAAGTATTTCCAAAAATGTTCATGCTAAAAGCATTGTAGAAAGCAAAATTCTTGGTGAGAAGAGACTGATCTACTTTATTAAATATCAGATATCCTTTTGTTGTTGTTTCTTTGATTTATAAGAAAGGGCACTTCAAGCCATACATAAGGTAGCTTTCTAAAAGTAGCTCAATGGTTAAGAGCACTGGCTGCTCTTGCAGAGAACCTGGGCCCAATACTTAGCACCCACAAGGCAGCTAAAATCATCCATAACTCCAGTTCCAGGGGATCCAATGTTCTCTTCTAGCTTCCGCAGGCATTGCATGACACAAGACACTTACATATGAGCAGGTGATATACTCATACACATACAAAAAATATTTTAAAATCATGCTGAATTTGGGCCCCAAATCTCACAATACCCTCACTATTTAAAATGAAGGAAAGAATGAAAAGTATATTGCTATTCCATATCTACTGACTAAATTTAACCACATAAATCCATGTGGACTCCTGAACTAGAAATCGCAGATCACAGCATGAAGAACATTTATGTAAACTAAAAACATTTTTATATGTATGTATATACATGTGTGCATGTTCAGGTATGTGCAAGTTCACACGTGTCTGTGTGTTTGTGAGTCTGTATGTTTGTGTGTGTTTGTATTTGTGTACGTATGTGTGTACGTGTGTGTGTGTGTGTGTGTGTATGTGTGTCTGTAGGCCAGAGGAAAACCTTCGGTGCTGTTGCTCAGTTGCTGCCAACTTTTCGTTTTTGAGACAAGATCTCTCATGGGTCCAGGACTCGCTAAGCAGTCTAGGTTAGCTGGTCAAGCCCCAGGTATCCTTCTGCTTCTGCCTCTCCAGCCCTGAGACTGAAAGTGTAGACCTTACCCAGCTTTTTTATGTGGGTCCTGAAAATTGAACTCTGTTCTTCAGTCCTCATGTTGAGTGGTAAGCACTTTACCAACTAAGCTATTTCCCAACATCTGGAAATATTTTTTGAATTAAAAAAAGCATGTGTTAATTAATATTAAAGCAAGTTGAAATTGGAAATTTTTCTATCAAGTAAATTAATAGCACTACTAACTTATTTCTCAGAACCAATAGATCTTAGCACTGTTTATAAGCCACATTTATGCATGCGAATACATATCCTTAAATGTGCATGGGCAGTTCATGATTGACTGAACCTTTACTACCTATTTCTCTCCTAATCTACTTTTCACCTGAATCGTAGTTACTGTCATATTTACTGTAACTGAATGCCTCCTAGCAGTCACCCTACAGAAGAAGGCAATTTGTAACATCTCTCCAACCTTTAAGTGAAATCCTTTATTATTATGATAAAGGTCCTGGATCACATAATGTGCAGCTCAAAAACCTCTCTAGTCTCAGGATGCTATTTTGAGGACCTCTATTAGCACTTCTTCCCCTATTGTAATTATTTGTTTACATATCAGTCTCCCCCTGACTGGGTTGTGAGATTTTTTTTCCAGAGGACTGTGCTTAGTTCATTTTTGTGTTCACGTCTCTGAACATACAACCAAGCACATAGTTGAAACTCAGAAAATGTTATGAGAAAAGGAAGTTAAGTAGTCAAGTATTTGCAAGGAGATAGATTCCAGACTCAGGATAAGAGAGAACATTACAAAACTTTTCTGTCATAGGAGTAGAAACCCAGTCAGTAGCTACATAACCAAGATGAAGAAGATGGGAAATTCTGGTGTAGGTTATAGGCAGTAGGAGGAAACATCACTGTAAAATGTTCAACACTGAATTTCCATCATTTTATAAAATCCTGAGTGCTGTAAATTATATTTTCTTCTTCATTACTCATGCTAATATCTCCTGGTTTTCCATGTATTAGTCTTTATATTTTGCAAGTTGAATTTTCCTCCATACCTCAGTTCATAAAGTGCTCACTCTGAAAGCATGAGAATCTGAATTTGATCTTCAGATTCCATGTAAAAAGGCAGGCATGTTGGTGCATACATGTAATCCAGCTCTGGGCAAGTGGAGACAGGCAGAACCCTGCAGCCCACTAATCAGGCAGTCAGCAAGCTCCAAGCTCCAGGACACACACACACACACACACACACATACACACATTTTTAAACAGTTCAATTCTACTTTATTTGATCACATATATGTGATTTACAAGAAAGGGCACTCAAAGATATAAATAAAATCATGCAGTACAGGTCTGGGGGGAGTAGGCGGGGAGTAGAGACATGAATTTAAAGGACTCAATCGACTTGCACATCATTAGCTAATACTGTTTGGATTCTGACAGCTTCAAATGTATGAACTACCTAAATATATGACTATTTTATTTTATTTTTATATACATATTTTTAAAAGAGAGGTAAAGTCATGCTAAACTATGAAAAAGTGAAAAATCAGAGCAATTCAGGGAAATACCTAACTGTGAGAAACAAACAGCTCTTACATATATACATCTGATATGATTTCTACCCATAATGGTTTCTTGGTCATCCAAGAAATTTAAATATACTTCATGGCAACTTAAATAACTACAGAGATAAAATCTAAAGCCAACAGGCTGAACTATGTTAGAATGTTGCCTTCAAGGAAATGAGCTTATAAATGTGTGCTTTGCTTCTCATACACATTGAATAATTTCAAGGTTGGGAAGTTTAGACCTACTCTTGCAGTACACAAAATACAGAACTAGAAGTCAGAAAGATGTCTGAGCAGTTATGAGCACCAGTTGCTTTTACAGAAGACCAGGGTTCAGTTCCCAGCACCTACATGGCAGTTAACAACCATGTGTAACTCCTGGTCCAGGGAATTTGACACTTTATTCCAGCCTCTGGGGGCACTGTATACATGTGGTACACTTAAATACATGTAGGAAAAATATGAATACACATAAAATATAAAAAGTAAATAAATATTGAAAAATAAACTTCCAGAAATAACATACTTTGGCCACTTGGATTCTAATCTAGATATACTCCTAATTTCTTTTACTTCAATCCTTAGGGTGTAAACAAAGAAATAAATGTATCAGTTAAGTCTATAACAAAGTGAAACATGATGGTCTGAATAGGAGAGAACCTAAATTCGAGGAGAACAGCAAATACCTGTAAAGAGCAAAATCCATAAGCTCAGGACAGAGAGACCTCAGTCCATTCATTCTGACTGGCAGAAGGATGACAGTGGGATTGCTGCATGAAGAACCAGAACAGGAAACAAATAAGCAACAATGGCCTTGGAAACAGGGTGGGTCCCAGTGGTGGATTAAAACACGGAGGACCAGAGTGATCTGGAAGCCCAGAGTTATGCTGACTTTCCATAAACACTCTCATCAGTAAGGCTGTTCCTGCAGCAAATTGGATAGGTGTTGGGCATAATCCATTTCATACCTGCAGAAACGTCTTGTTCTTTACTGGGGCTGTGAAGAGGGAATCAGCACTATCCACTCAGAATCTGACATAGGCTACAGGCTTCATTTAAGCAGAAGAGACCGAGTTGTTGACAGTAGGCTGTGGAGGTGGCAGGTACCAAACATGGCTACACTGGAAAGGAACGCCAACACGCATATCATTCCAAGCTGTTTTCTCAACGTATTCAATACTAGGTCAGAATACATTCTCTTAAAATCAGAAAAGACGGCACTTATAAATAAACAGTAACTAGGCAGTAAGACTGCTCCAGGGATAAGGGCATTTGCCTCCAAGTCTGACAGCTTGAGTTCAAACCCAAGCACACACATAGTGGGAGGAAGAGCAAACTCCTGAAACTTGTCCTCTGACCTCCATGTTTGAGTGTCATGAATATACATACACACAGATAAATGTGTACCCAAGAAAGAACTCAAACCAATACTGTGAGCAGAGGTTACGGGTGTGCAGAATGCCCGTGAGTGAGCACAGCTTGGCATGACAAGGCTGCCCCTTCTTTTACTCAGTTTCCCGCAGCCAAGCTGCTGACTACTTCCTGGACTTTCTCTACTTTTACGGAATCCCTTGGAGATCTTAAATGGTAGGTGGAACACAGAACTATTTACCCTAAGATCTTGAAAGTATAAAATCATACATATGACAGAAAAGTATTGAAAGGCAAATATGGCATAGAAATCAATATACGGGCTTTGTGAGAGTAATCAGTGGAAGGAAATTAACAGTATTTATTCGATTGGCCTATTTATCTGACGTTGTAAGGATAAGAATTGTACCCATTTGTTTAGAAATCATGGTATCCTTAATTTTCAAAGCACAATAAAATATAAATAAAATTCCCATTCTCCAAGTCTTTAATCAGCAGATGCAGATGTACACACACACACACACACACACACACACACACACACACACACACACATTTCCTTTGATTAACTCTACCATTGGAAATAAGATAAAATTTTATTGACTAAAGTATATTTTAAGAATTTCGAAAACACATTAATGACTGGAAAGAAAAATAACCGACAGTCTGAAGTAAAAGCAGAAGCCCAGAAAGCAGAGTTAGTTTTATTAAAGTGATTGAAATGGAACTTTGTATTTTGAGACTCATAGAAAACAGGAAACCACAGAGAATAAAGCCTAAGATCATCCAGGCTCTAACAGAACCATTAACATTCTCTTCATTAATTTTATCTCAACCACTACAATGTCAAGACAAAGATAATCTGAATGTATGTTCCATACTTACCTTCTGGGAAACTACAGGGCTTTAAAGTTGAAGCTTACATCAATGTTTAGGAAAAGAACCTTTCCCTCTAAAACTATAATGACAAGCTAGCTGTCACACCCAGGAAGGAACCTCAGTTGAGGAATTTCCTCAACAGATTGGCCTGTGGACATGTCCGTGGGGCATTTTCTTTATTTCTGACTGAAGTGGGAGGTCCCAGCCGCTGTGGTTGTACTGTATCTGGGTAGGTAGGACTGGGCTGTATAAGAAGGATAGCTGAGGGTGCCAGGAAGCAGTGTTTCTCTGTACTTTCTGCTTCAAGCTCTTTCCTTGTGTTCTTTCCTTGATTTCCCTCATGGACGGACTATAACCCGTAAGGTGAAATAAACAAATGCTATCAAAGTTGCATTTGGAGTGGTATTTATTACAACACTAGAAAGCAAACTAGGATACTAGCCATCCTTGACCTGCAAACTGATTAATTCTTACTAACTAGGGAGTTAAAATAAAGCATAGTGTTTTTCAAGCCATGAATTAAGTTATATGATGGATTGATATCATGCACAAATATTTACAAAAAGATAAGTTGCTCTGAAGACACTAAACTTCAGTTGTTTTGTGAATTTTTTTGAAGTCTCGAGGAATATGAGTATTCAGAGTGTTAAAAATCATAATGATCTGATTACTCAAAATGATATATTAAAGATAGGAAGAGCAGGGGAAAAATTATAAATCAAAATTATAGGTATAAATACCTTAGATTTTTGTGTTATCAAACTCTCAGAGAAACAACAAAAAAGGAACGTTTGTTAAGTAAAATTAGAAACTGAACAAATAACAGATTCTATATGGGGAGGGAGGGAATTATTTATTAGATCAGAGAACAGAAAATGGTATCTAGAATTTATCCAGAGAAATGATAAGGTAGAAATTATAAAGGGAGGTTAAGAGACTGGGTGGATAGAGAGTGAATTTTAAACACATGTCCTCAAGACCTAGAAAGAGAAGGGGAAGGAGTTCGACAGAGGACATATTTGACAAATAATGGCAAAGCATTTTTCAAAGCGACAAAAATTCTGACCTCTGGGCTCAAAAAACCCAACAAATCCCAAGCAGCACATGTAAAAAGAACACTCATATCTAAAGAAAGAGACTGACAAAGCAAAAGTATTTTCTTTACAACAGAGGAAAAAGATAAATCACTTCCAAGGGAAGAATTGGACTCAAAGTTGGCTTCTTCACAATAAGGAGAGAAGCCAGGTGTCTGGGGATGATGTGGGAGCAGCATTCTCAAATCTTCTCTCCTAGTGTACACACACCTAGTCCTAGTCATTCCAACAGTGCTGCAAAGAGATGCTGCAGATATAATTACAACTCATACTCATTTAATCTTAAGATAGGAACATTAGTCATGTAAGCCAGACCTAATCACGAAACCCTTCACATCTGAGTCTAAGCATCAGAGATGAAGGGAATCGTATATTAGAAGCATGAAAGTTGCCATACTGTGGCTAGTTCAAAGGTGATCCGATGTCACATGCTGGAACACAGCTGCCTTTAAGCAATAGAGCAACTCTGCCCCCAGTCTGCAAAGAAACAAATCAAATCTCAGGGAAGTGAATTTTGTCAAGAGAAATCAGGTGAGATTCAGAAGCTTTACTAGAGCAGAGATCAAACTACTGAACACCTGATCACACCTGATCACAAGAACCAGCCATGTCAAGCCAGACTTGAGACCTGTGAGCGCCTGTGGGCTTTTTTAAAGTAAATATGTAAATTTGGGGCTGGAGAAATGTGGCTCAGCAGTTTAGAACACTGGCTGCTCTTGCCGAGGATCTGGGTTTGATTCCCTGCACCAACATGGCGACTAACAATCGTTCTTAATTCCAGTTCCAGAGGATCTGACGCCCTCTTCTGACCTCTGCAGGCACTGCAGGACATGGATGGACTTACAAACAGGCAATACACTCCTACACATAAAATAAAATATTATTTTTAAATTTTATTTATTTTTATTTTATATGTATGCGTGTATTGCCTGCATGTAGGTAAGTGCACCCTCATCGTGCAATGCCCGCGGAGGACAGAAGAGGCTGTCGGATCCCCCAGAACTGGAGTTACGGACAGTTGTTAGCTGCCATGTGGGTGCTGGGATTCAAACCCAGGTCTTTTGCAAGAAGAGTCAGTGTTCTTAACTGCTGAGCCATCTCTCCAGCCCCATAAAATAAAATATTAAAAAGAAAAAAACAAGAAAACTCTTATATTGCTGATAATTTGTTATATAACGCAGAAAACTAATACAAACAAATTCAGTGCATTACGGCAAAACGACCAGAACTAGAATTCTATACCCAGTCCAAATATGTATATTTTTAATAAAGGCAAGGGCAAAAGAGACAGTTTTAAGCACAAAGAAGCATAACTGAGTGAGTTTTCAATAAGAAAATGTTACTAATAGAAAACATAGGAAAATGCATAATTTTAGTAGATGGAAGGGACCTTAAAGTGCTGTGAAATGAAATGGGTGAGGAGTAAAGAAATAAAGTTGCAATTTGTGAACGTATTTAAACTGAAATTAACTGTAGAAAGCGTTAAAATCGAGTTTAAAATGGTGTCATTAAAATACAGAATGTTAGTATGTAAAGCAGAATAGTGACAAGATAACAATTAAAGAGGCCATCATTACTTAAAATTAGATAGATAGATGGTAGATAGACAGATATACATGATATAAAAGTTCTAGACTGAATCTCAAAAACTATGCAGTTAGAATATATAATTTGGATCAGGCATGGTGGTGCAAACCTTTAATCCCAGTACTCATGAGGTAGAGGCAGAGGCAGGTAGTTCTCTGTGAGATAGAGTCCAGCCTCATCTACATAGTGAGTTTCAGGCCAGGTAGGGTTACAGGGAGACCCTAACTCAAAAAGACAAAAAAAAAAAAAAAAAAAGATAGAGAAAACATGAATTACTGCACAACTATATTGGCTACTCCTTTATTTAAGATAAAGTTAGATTTTGTAAGTCACCTCATACCCAGACAAATTTTAGATTAATTAATAATCTACAATTTTAAAAATCAGAAAACCTAGAAAAATTCATTTATAAAACAGCAGTAGAGAAGGTCATTTTAGCAATGATTCAAAATCTAGAATTATAGTTGGAACTTGCCCACTTCTCCTCCCTGAAACAGGAATCACTGTGGTTTATATACATAGAACTCACCCACGTCTTCACTATCTCTGAAGTCAGAGTTCTAGTTGTGATTGTCCAACTGGCACACTGGACCAGGCTGGAATGACTCCATGCCTCCAACAAAAATATCAAAAGTGAAAACCTGAACCACATTAAAACTACCTTTCCATGTCAGATCACAAATCAAAACAATACCAATAACGATGAAGGAATTCAAGGACTTTAAAGAAAACAAAAACAAATAACTAAAAGAGCCAAAGAAAACAGAAATAAACTCCTGACTGAAGTTCAAGCAAATATACTACAGAATAAATGACAGAGACAATTCAGGGTTTGAAAAGTGAATTCACGGAAGATGGAAATGTTGAAGAAAACTCAAGCTCAGATGAAGAGGGAATTATAAATTTTATAGGTCAATTAGAAAAAATCAGGAAAAAGTCTTACCAGCAGATAATCAAATGGAACTCGGAGACTTAAACCTCTCAAACGAATATGGAAAAGGTTTAAAAATACACAAATGGAATATGAAGGAGCTGTGGGACACCATGAAAACATCAAAGCTACAAATTACTTGCATAGAAAAAAAGAGAAGAATCTCAGGCCAATGGCATTAATCTGATCTTCAGCAGGATTATAGAAGAAAACTTTCCTAAATAAAGGAAAGATATACCAATAAAGATACAAAAAGCACACAGAATGCCAAATAGGCAGAACCAGAAATAAACAAACAAAAAAACCCCAAAACTTCCTATGGCAAAAACATTCAAAGTACAGAACAAAAAGAGGGCACCAAAAGCTGCAGGAGAAAAGCAAGTTCCACATAAAGGAAGACTCTTCAAAATAACAGCTGAATTTTCATTGCACTCTTTAAAAGCCGGAAGAGCCTAAAGCAATGTATTTCCAGTTCAAAATAACCATAGATGCCAATCCATACTTCTTTACCCAGCAAAACTGTCTATCACAGCAAAGGAGAAAGAAAAATCTTCCATGATATAAGTAAGTTGAAATAATTCATGTTTACCAAACAAGCCCTAGAGAGAATACTGAAAGCAATACAAAGAAGAGAAAGAACCATACCCAACAGGCTATGGAAGGAAAATAAATAAAGCTATAATCATGGAAAATCAAAATAAGACTAAAAACCCAAACAGAAAATAAAATGAGAGTAACCAATACTTACCATTCAATAATAATCTTAACTATCAATGGCTTCAAGTCTCCAATCAAAATACACAGGCTAGTTAAATGAATTAAGAAACAAAATTCACCTTTTTGTTTTCTGTAAGAAACTCATCTTATGTTCAAGGACACCTTAGAGTGAAAGAATGGAAAAACATTCCAAGCAAATGGCAATAAGAAGCAAGCATTGCTATAGTAATATCTGACAAAACAGACTTCAAACTAAAATTAATCCAAAGAGATAAAAAGATCACTTCATTCTGATCAAGTAAACAATGAACAAAGAAGATAATGCAACCATAAACATATATGCACCAAACTCTGGTGCATTCAATGTTTTTTATTCAGCCAACAACTATTTATTATTTAATTTGTTTTTATTAAATTTTTGTGAACTTCATACAGAACATCTCAATCAATCTTAATCATCTTTATACCTCCATCCCCTCGATACCCTCCCCAATCCCCCCACTGGAATTCATACATTCTGCCATTTGTGTTAAGGCCTGTTGTGTCAAGTTACTGGCCCCAGATATTCCTCAGTGCGAGTTCATCTACTAAGGTCTAGTCAGTCTATCTAGAGTCTCTTGCTTTAGGAAGACTGGCTCTTCCTCACCCAGCAGTAATCAGTTGCCAATATTTCTTCAGCCTAGATTGGGGATTGCTGTCCATTTCTCCAGTTCTATGCTGTGTTTTTGTCTGCTTCTGTTTGCATGGGACTTGGATATGCTGACACCATTGCTGTAGATTCATATGAGCAGGGTCCCAGGAGCTTGTAAGACTCTATTTCCATATGCTTGTGCACCTCCTCCCTGACTCATACAAACTTTCCACCCTCTCTTCTGCACTGCTCCCTGTGTGAGTGAGGCTTAACATAGGAGTCCTCTATAAGAACCAGCATTCTGCAGACTCTTAATCTCTACGTTTGGCCATTTGTGTTCCTGGCCCTCTGTTGCATGAGGGAGCTTCCTTAATGAGAATTTAGGGATTCATTAGTGTCCTCTCTATCACTGTTCTAGGTTCCCTGAACCTTAGGTGTAGAGGTTGCACTGTAGATATGTCACTTAGGACTGGGAAATTCATAGAAAATGTCTGTATGTGCCCAGTTGTGGTACTCAGTAATAATCTCCATCTGGTACAAAAGAAGCTTATTTGATAATTGATGACTGGATGTTTGTCTGTAAATATAAGGTTATACATTTTACACATAGTAAGAAATTACATTATTCCAGGGATATGACAGTCTTGGGTCTTTCTCTAAGATCTATGACCACTCCAGCCATGAGTATTTGGTTATGTTTACAGTACCACCCTTGACTTTCCTCCCATTGAGCGGGCTTTTAGTCCAGTGAGGTAGCTGTTGATTGCCCCCAAGACAAAAGTGCTACTATTGCACCAATAAAGTTTTCTGTGCTTGTCATTGATGTGGTTATTAGGCACTAAAGCTGGGATGGGACTATTGACTGATGTTCTCCCTTAGCAGCTTGCATAGTGTTCTCCAAAACTATGAGAGCTAGTCTCCAGGGAGAAGGCTTCCAGGTCAGTTCCAGCTCCACTGTTCTAAATCCTGTGTCCAAAGTATGTCCTGTCTTTAGCAATAGGGTCTTACCTTCAAGTTCTGTAAGGCAATCAAGGGCTATGGTAATAGCCTGTGTAATTCTGTGAATCTCTTGGCCCACCCTGGCCAACAACTCAAAGGAAGGTTTCTCCTGATTGGCACTGTTTCTTGCTATGTAGCCTTTAGCTGTACACCTGGACTCATGTAGAAATATTGTATGTGTAATTTGTCATTAGGTTTTTGGACAAATATGATTCCCTCTGGTTTTTAAAATTAGCTGTGCATTGTTTATCTTTCCTCTATTTCTCCCTATCTAAGTCTTCCACTATGGCTTCCCCATTTAAAGTGTCCCCATTTTCTCCATTTCTGCCTTGATAATACCAGTCTCCCATGGTCCCACTTGTTTTGAACTATTTCTTCCCCTTTATCCTCCTTTATCCCCAAGATTACTTGTATAAATTTTATAAAAAGATTACCACTGAACTTCAAGACAAATATTAACTCCAACTCAATAATAATAGGTGACCTCAATAGCCCACTGTTTCCAATAGACAGGTTATTAGGACAAAGAATAAACAGAGAATAATCTGGATTAAATGACATCTTACCTCAAACGGACTGAAAAGACATCTAAAGAATATTCCACCCAAGCACTAAAAATATACATTCTCAGAAGCCCATGGAAGTTTCTCTAAAATAAATACACCATGTGCTGGGGCACAAAATAAACCAAAAAATACTAAAAATTGAAGTACTTTTGTGTATTCTGTTTAACCATAATGCAATAAAGCTTAAAATTAACAGAAAACAAAATGCTCTAGTAAGTACAGGAACTCATGAAGATTAAATAACACACTACTGAATGATGAATGGATTAAAGAAGACAATAAAGAAATGAAAACATTAGTGGAACTAAATGAAAATGAAAACACAAAAGCAGTCCTAAGAGGTACTTTTATAACTCAAAGTGTCCATGCTAAAAATCAGAAAGGGCACAAAAAATGATCTGACACAACTCAAGAATCTGGAAAACAAGAGCAAATCAAACCCAGAAGATCAGAAGAAATAATAAAAATCAGCACAGAATTAATAAAATAGAAACAGAGGAAATAATAAAAAAGAATTAATGAATCTAAGAGCTGATTCTTTGTAAACATAAACAAAATAGACAAACCCTTAGCCCAGCTAACCAAAGGAAAAATAAAATGAAACCCTGGATCAACAAAATCAGAGTTGAAAAGGGAAACAATAAAACAGACACCAAAGTAATACAGAACATTACAAGGATTATTTTTTAAAAATCTATACTTTTATAAATTAGAAAATCTAAAATTAATGGATAGATTTCTTGATTCAACCAAAGAGATCAACAACTTAAACAAACTCATAACAAAAAAGGAGTTTGAATAGTAATACAAAATTTCTCCACACACAAAAAAACCTAGGTCCAGATGCATTTATAGAATTTTACCAGATATTCAAAGAACTACAACCAATACTGCTTATATTATTCGAAGAGATAGAACAAAGGAAGAACTCCTAAACTCCTTGAACAAGGCAAGCATTACACTCGGACCAAAACAAGGAAAACACACACACACACAAAAAAAAAAAAAAAAAAAAAAAAAAGAAACCCCAGAAAACTACAGGCCAATATCCCTAATGAACAAAGATGCAAAAGTTCTCAATAAAATACTTGCAAACCACATACAGAAACATATCAAAAAGATCGTCCTCCGCCATGATCAAGTTGGTCTTATCCCAAAGATACAGGATAGTTCAATATGTGTAAGTCAATAAATGGAATAAATCATATAAATGGACTTAAAGACAAAACTCGCCTGATCATCTCAGTAGATGCATTTAAAGGCTTTTGAAAAAATTCAACATGGCTTCCTGATAAAAATCAAGGAACATACCTCAACATAATCAAGGCTATATACGACATGCCCACAGCCAAAATCATTCTAAATGGAAAGAAGCTCAAAGCATTCCCTTTAAAATCAGGAAGCAGACAAGGTTGTCCACTATTGCCACTTCTTTTCAATATAGTGCTTGAAACCCTAGCTAGAGCAATAAGACAATAGAAGGAAATTAAAGAGGTAGCAATTGGGAATGAAGACAAAGTATCCCTTCTTGCAGATGAGATTATATTATACATAAGCTATCCCCATAATTCCACCAGCAAGCTTTTGGCAAAGTGGTTAGAAATTTAATCAATTTACAAAATTCACTAGCTTTTTTATATACCAATAGCAAGCAACCACAGAAAGAGATCACAGAAACATTCCCATTTTAAAAATTCCCCTTTAGAAAATCCCCAAAAAAAAAAAAAAAAAAAAAAAAAAAAAAAAAAAAAAAGCCTCACCAAAGGTGTTAAAGATCTCTACACTGAAAGCTTTATGTCTTTGGAAAAAGAGATTGAAGAAGACACTAGAAGATGAAAGACCTCCCATTCTCATGGATTGGTGGAATTAATATTGGAAAAACTATCATCCTATCACAAGCAATTTATAAATTCAATGCAATCTCAATCAAAATCCCCATGACATTTTTCACAGAAGTAGGAAAAATCACCCTAAAATTCATATGAAACCATAAAGACACAGAATAGTCAAAGAAATCCTGAGCAAATGAGCAATGCTAGAGAGATTATTATACCAGATTTCAAACTATATTACAGAGATATAATCATAAAAACAGCACAATACTGCCACAGACATGTAGATCAATGGAGCAAAATAGAAGATGCAAACATGAGTATACATAATTACAGCCACCTGATATTGATAAAAATGCCAAGAACACACACTGAACAGCATCTTCAACAAATGGTGCTTGCAAAACTGAATTTCTATAAGTAGAAGAGTGAAATTAGACCCATATCTATCAGCCTGGACAAAAGTCAAGCCTAAATGAATCAAAGACCTCAATGTGAAACCTGAAACACTGAAACTGTTAGAAGAAAACATTGGCAGTATCCTACAAGACACAGGTGCAGGAAAGGACTTTCTAAATTGGACTTCAGTTGCTCAAGAATTAAGGTCAACAGTTGACTAATAGAACCTCATTAAACTAAAAAGCTTCTGTATGGCAAAGGAAACAACCAATAAAATGAAGAGGAAGTCCAGAGAGTGGGAGACAATCTTCACTTGATACAAGATTAATTTCTAGAATATACAAAGAACTCAAAAAATCAAAAAATAAAATGACTTAATTAAAAAAAACAGAAGGTTCTCAAAAGAAGAAGTAAAAATGGCAAAGAAACACCTTAAAAATTGTGCAACATCTTTAGCAATTAGGGAAATGCAAATTAAAACTACTTTAAGATTTCATCCTACTCTGGTAAGAATGCCTAAGATCAATAAAACAAATGACAATAAAAGCTGGCAAGGATATGGAAACTGGTGTAGCCAGTGTGGAAATCACTGTCAGAATTCTTAGAAAGCTAAAAATGACCGTATGCTCTGCCTAACCACTCCTTGGCATATACCTAAAGGACATAATAACCTAATACAGAGATACTTTCTCAGACATGTTTGTTGCTGCTCATTTCACAATAGATAGGAAATGAAAACAACCTAAATATTCCTCAATCAAAGAACAGATCATGAAAATCTTGTACGTTTACACATGGGAGTTCTCATGAAATATGCAGCAAAAAGATAGACCTAGAAACTGTTATGCTAAGTGAGGTAACTCAGACTCAGAAAATCAAAGGATGCATGTTCTCTCTCATGTGTGGATCTCAACTCCAAAACCTTAGGTGTGACTACATATTGTGATATAACTGCAGGATCCAGGAAAGAGGAAGGTAACCATGGGGGTTAAACAGAAGGAGGAGCTCAAGAGGGAGGGATAATAGGAAACAAGAGATTACAAGGGGGAAAATGTGGCACTTTAACTGAGGAGGGAAGAGGACAGACTACATAGGGGCAGAGAGAGGAAAGAGAAATACATAATATTTAAGTGCTATGAAACAAATCAAAGAGAAATGTAATATTTAATATACCTGCTGAAAAACACACATATAAATATGAATACATGTGTATAACTCATGACTATATAACAAAAATCACAGTGCCAGGCATGGGAAACTTCCCTTTGAGTTGTTGGAGAGGGTAGTCCAAGAGACTCCCCAAATCATGCAAGCTATAACCACAGCTCTTGATTATCTCCCAGAACTTGAAGGTAAGGAAGGTAAGACCCAATTGCTTAAGACAGGACATACTGTATATTTGGGACTTGGAGTAATTGAGCTGGAACTGACCTGGAAGATTCTTCTCTGGAGACTATATCTGCAATCTGCCAAAAGAGAAAACCAATCAATGATCTCATCCAGCTGTAAAGTCTATGAACCTCAATAATGACCAGTCCAGCAAACTATCTCTATTGGTGTGATAGGGCCACTTTGTATGTGTGTGTGTATGTGTGTGTTTATCCAAACTTTTGATTTAAAATTTTTAATTTATGATGATGATGATGATGGTGTGTGTTTTTGTGTGTGTGTGTGTGTGTGTGTGTGTGTGTGTGTACCAAGTTGCATACATAATCAGAGGACAACTTTCAGGAGTTGGTTCTCTCTTTCCACCCTGGGTTCTGATGTTGTAACTCAGGTCAGCAGGCTCATGGAGCAAGCATTTTTGTCCACCGAGCCATCTTGCTGGCCCCCAAATGTTTTTATTTTATTATGTACATATATATATATATATGTATATATATATATAAAGAAGCATTTCATTACATCTTTAACATACTCAATAACAGTTTACAGAGCAAAGATACATCTCTTTCAAAAGTGGCTATAAAGTGGGAGAAAACTCATGCATCATACTGGAAACACAGCCATGTACACATGATTGAAGAGGTCATAGACTCTAGAAAAGAACCTACTTCTATCACTTCCCTAGAACAATGTAATTTCTGACTGGGTTCTAAATACCTACCCTTATATTTACCCTGTAACAGCCAAGCTTACCTTTCTTCATTTATCAAAGAAGCTTATTTTTCCAACACATGTAGACTATTACAAAGTTCCACAACTGGACAAATGCAGAAAACAATTGCCTGTGAACAACCCAACACTAAGTGACACATCTGTAATGTGACTCAAGGTTCTGGGAACATTGTGGAAGAGGGGGCAGAAAGAATGTAAGAGCCAGAGGGACAAGACACTTGCTAGTAGTTAATGCTTTCTACATATGACAGAGAAGCTGCACCAATGAAATCTCCACAGTGTGACAGTCTAATGAGATCTGTGTAATGAGAAAACCAATCAACATGGCAAGGTTGAAGGGGTAATGCCAAGGGGTCTCATCTCAAGAAGAAGCACTACAGGCAATCAACAAATACTAGGAGAGGAAGAGTAACTTTTTTCTAGGGACTAATTCCATTGAGATTTCTAAAAACAGGTACACATGATCACTACTTAATGGACTTAGTACTATATATAGATATACATATATGTATATACATCACTATATATTAATTAGATTGTGACATTAGAGTGTGTGTGTGTGTAACAATAATAATCAAAGAAGAGAAAGACATTGAGAGAAAGTGGGGAACACAGGATGAATTGTTGGGAGACTGGGAGGGACATAAATAATGCAAAGACTAGACTCATATATGAACTTCTCAAAAGTGAAAATCATTAAAAATACAAAATCTAGAGTCTATCAAAGGAGATGTACCTGATGCCTACAGTATGAAATATAAGCCTTCTGTATGACAAGGGAAAATATAAACAAATACTAAAAAACAAACCTGTATCTGCAGCCTATGTGAAAGTTCATTTGGTGATGTATAGAGTTCCTCAATATTGCTAAGAAAATGATATACAATGCAATAGGACAAATTTCAAAGTTAAGACAGATACACCAAAGCAAGGAAAAACACTTTGTACAATATAAAAATATCCACACCCAGAAGCGAACATAAGCTAGTCACGCCATATGGAAAGCAGGGCAGAGGAACCTTAAAAGAGTAAAGAAAGAACCACTAACAGAGCAAGACATGCCACATCTGAGAACATACCAACAGGAAATAAAGTATGTTGAGGGCACACCTGCACTCCCATGTTTATTCAGCGTTATTCAGAATTGAAAAAATATGAAAACAGCCTGGGTCCATCAATGAATAAAAAGATAAACAAAACATGCTGTATATACACAATGGCATAATATTCAGGCATAAAAAGGAAGTCTTTGTAACTTGCAATTATATGGGTGAACCTGGAGGATATTATGCAAGTGAAATAAGCATACAGAAAGACAAATACCTCATGATTTAGTTGGCATTTGAAACCTAAAATTGTAGAATTCATAAGGGAAGTAGAGAGTAGAATAGAATAGAGGATGCCAGGGTCAGAGGCAGGGAGGAAGTAAGGCACTATGGAGATTATAAGCAAAGTTAAAACATTTCAGTTGAATAGGAGGAAGTTGCAGAGAGCTATCATACAGTGGGCTGATTATAATTAGTATAAATGTAATGTATGCACTGAAAATTGCTGCCGATAGATTTTATGTGTTCTCAACACACACACACACACACACACACACACACATTTGTTAAGTGCTGCATGCTAGGTAGTTTGATTTAGCCATTCTACAATGTAGAAAACATTTCCTTTAACTTTCCACTTTCTCTTTCTCATGGCTAGACTCAAACCAGAGGCATTAGAAATGCCACGTAAGTGGACTATCTCTGAGCATTAACCCAGATTTCAGTTTTAAAGATCACATCTCACTATGTAGCTCAGCCTGGCCTGGAACTCTCAGTTCTCCTGACTCCACCTTCCCGGAGCTAAGATCATAGGTGTAGTCTACAACAATTAATTATCACAAAACACATATTGTTTTGTGGTGTTTTCACATGACAATCTAATTTAAATTATCAAAACATTATATATATATATGTGTGTAATAAATATTTTCAGACCAGATATTGTTTTCCTTAGATTATTTTCACATTCTTATTTTGTTCCCAGTAGATATTGATTTATTTAGTGGATGCAGGAGCAGAAACTCTAGCAGATTCAGACACAAATTTAGAAGCATCAAGGGGAAATTAAGCATATCACAGTGTAGTCATATTTTCAAGAAGTTATGTGCTCAGTACATAGTTTTTGCCAATTAGAGAATTTTCATAATAATGAAAGCTGGTTATAATAGAGTACCCTAAGTCCTCAACAGAGGCACACAGATGATATCTGAGCACAACATGGATACACTGAGAAAATGATTCTAACAGAGCAATGAAGGGAGGCTCTAGGCTGGAACTGGATACTGGAAGGTAAGGATTCAACACCAGAAAGAAAGACACACATTGGGTGATGCCATGTGGCGTTGTGGCTTGAAGCGGCAGGTAAGGAGGCCAATGATGAGGTGAGAGCCCTGACTGCTGGTGAAATTATCACAACCAAGAGGGCCCTAGTGACCCTAAGAAACAGATGTGAGCAGCAGAGTTCAAACAAATGCCACCCCCGCCTCTTGCCATTGTGGGCATAAGTGTGGGCAGACGATGGATGAGCAGAATTTTCTGTTATTAGCATTGTAATAAGGGCAGAATGTAGAAGTTTGAAGCCAGCAGATGCTGTTGATGCCCTTCCCACACTCACATACATGATGATTTGAAGAGCCCCTAGCTCTGTGTTCCTCACCTAGGAGCTTTTGCAGGGCTTTGAGAATTCACATTGTTCATGCATGGGGCATATGTTAAGTGGGGATTTAATGCCCCCCGGAGCAAACTGCAACAGGTAAGAGACAGGAAACTTGGTAGGTCTTCCACTTCCCTTTTCTTCTATGAGAAATTCTGAGAGACATTTTAGATGGTTTGGCAGACCATCCCTGTGAGATCAGAACTAGTTGCCCACATTATTAAATCATCCACTAACATAGAATTTACTGATGCTTCTCTTCTGTTCTGTTTCCCTGCTCCATCATGTGTACTTCCTAGATCTTTGCCAATAAACTACTTGCACTCATTCCAAATCACTGGACATAGGAAAGAGCAGCAATAGAAGTGACTTCAGGTCAAGCCCAGAGCACAGAAGAGACTTCCTCAATGTTTGGTTACCCTAAAGTTTAAATGATTATTTGCGACAGCCACATATTCCTTCCTGAGATTTGGAGGGTACAGGTGCTTCCTAACCATTCCATTGTACTGACTGACACACAAACTTAAAAAGTATGTTAGGCATGAATGGTGTGACTTTAGAAGTGCTGTTTTGACTACAAAGAAACAATATGTATATGCCGACTTTTAAAATCCTCTCATAAACCAATAATAAAAATGAAAATAATCTAAGAGAAAAATGGGCAGAAGACATGAGCAAGTACTTAGAAACGAGAAAATGCTCAGTGAACACATGAAAGGTGCTAAGTCACATTAGAATTTAGGGGAATGCTAATTAAAACTATAGCACAATTCTGTTTCAGATCCCTCAGTTTGGTAAAATTAATGTTTGGTGTGTATTTGTTGTGCTGTGACACAAAAGCGATGCTACCGGGAAGAGCATTGGGCAAATTTACAAGCCCACATTGTAAAACGATTTTGAACTATAAGGTAAAATCAATAATGCTCGGAGTTTAAGATTCGGAAGTTCTATTTTACGTATAAAACATGGCACAGAGATAATTGCAGTGGGTCACACCTACAATTCCAGTATTTGAGAAACTGAGGCAGGAAGATCACCACAAGTCAGAGGTTACCCTGGGCTACATAATGAGTTATAAACAGCCAAAGTTACAGAGTAAGGCGTTGTCTCAAAAACAATCAAAACAACAAAAACAAAAATGATTGTATTTGAATATACATTCATGAATGTTTGTTGCAAAATTGTGATACTAAATCACTGAAAGCTGGAACATGGTATGACTCAACAGCAGGAAAATGTGAGACATAAAGAATAGCTCTAAATAGCTCTAGCCTTTTACCTTAACAAGGTTTTTGAAGGCTCTGCTCTGGACCTCCTACATGGGATGATGGTTCCATAGGACCAAAGCTGGGGATTATGCTCCAAATCATAATATGCTTATAGAAAAAGGCATTTCACAACATCCACAAGCCTGCCCCTTCATGAACTTATCAATGTATGGATGATTGTAGAATGACTGATGGGCAGGAGGGCTGGCCATAGCATATAGACATGTACTTGTGAGATGCAATGGGAACAAAGGGCATACTGTAGGGCTGGGATGCCACACATGGTCCTGCTACTTTTTCAGGTTTCTAGTGAGTATAGTGAAATTTGGAAATTACAATTTAATGTGGTCTTCCAGTTCCTGCATAGGGACATTTGTGCAGAAAGTAAGATGGACTACTTTAAATGCATCATTAGCTTGACTTACAAGTTTTAAATACTCGGTTATAAGGTATAGAGATAATCACTTGTGCCCTCACCCTGGACCCTGATAAAAGTGACAGGCCTAATTATAGGGCAGAAATGAGAGGTTTCAATGTGAAATTATAATAATAATTTCATAATGTACATCAAAGAACAACTTTAAAATTTTAATTCTAGTTGATTCAAAAGATATGACTATTATTATCAACAATTACTATTAAACATTATTATTAATTTAACAATTATTAATATCCACAACTAATAGTCAACAATTTATACAATAAAAGAATTTTCCTAGTATAGAATTTTTGTTCCAAAAGCCTCTTTTGTAAAAAGGATAAAAGGTAAATATATATAAATATGTATTTGTTTAATCATCTCAGTGTCATTGGTTAGACTGTACGAAAAAAAACTGCAAAATTATGATTCCAAACTTAAAGAATGCGTAAATCATGTATCAATAAAAAATGTATGCGATTTATCATTACAAGAATATGGCAAACATGGCTCCACTTTTGCTAAGGTAAACCAAAAGGAAAAGAGTGTGCATTTCAGCATGAGTTTATAAAAATCATTCACAATCTAGTACCAACAATGCCTTGTCAGGTGTCTCCTCACCTGAACTAGAAGTCTGACTACAGAGACCTGGTGAAGAACAGTTCTGACACCGGTAACCACTCAGTGGTGGACAGACTGAATGGGTCAATTAGTCAATGAATCAGTGTTCTCCTGAAGTATGTTATTCGTCAAGAGTTGAAGGTGATGAGCAAAAGAACAAGAGGCTCAAAGAGAATAAACAAAGGAGGGTTGTAAGATAGCTCAGTGGGGAAAGTGCTTAAAATGAGAATGAGTTCAGATAGCCAGCCCCCACATAAAAGCCAACAGGAACAAATTATTGTAACCCCAGTCTTGTTGGGGGGGGTGGAGTAGTTACAGGTAGATCCCTGGGATATGCAAGCCAACTTGTCCAGTCAACAGGTCTAATCAACAGTGAGCTTTGGGTTCAGCAAGAGACCCTATCTCAACAAATTAGATAGAGGCCAGTGTGGTGGCCCGGCGCACGTCTTTAGTCCCAGCACTCGGGAGGCAGAGTCAGGCGGATCTCTGTGAGTTCAAGTCCAGCCTGATCTACATAGTGAGTTTCAGGCCAGCTGGGGCTACAGGGAGACCCTGTCTCAAAAATAAAAAGACAAAAACAATTAGATGGAGAGCAGTAGAAGATACACGATATCCACTTCTGGTTTCCACATGTGCACATCTGGGGAAACACACCATGGGCAAACATACTAACCCCCCCATGTACATGCACATGCACATGCATACACACACACACACACACACACACACAAATAAGAAAAAGAGAGAGAATGGATAGATGAGATTACTACATAAAAGGTAAATCTAAACTAATAGTTGCATAGGAAAATGAAAACAACATGTTATTAGTGTTATATTACTGAGTTAAAGTTTCGAATGGGGAATACTTCAGACCTCTGTAAATATATGCATTGCAGTATCCCATTCTGGCAGACTCAAAATGTGGGTAAGTAATTAACCTTCCTGCTGTCAGTACCAATGTTCAGCCATCATTGCTATGTCTCAGTGGTATAAGCCCCAGAGGAAAATAGAATTCTTGTTGCCGTCACTCTCATTTGTGGTCCCAAATCATACAGAGAAAAATGCCTTTCTCTGCTTCTTTTTCAATGCAGAATACTGGCTATGAAATTTATTTTCACAGAATAATAAGCCAACTGAAATGCCTTTAGAATGGTAACATTTCTGAGTCTGGATTTAGGTATCATATTATTGCATACTGAAATCCAATTCAGATGTTCTACTGATTATTTGAGACATTTTCTAAATTCTTTTGGTCATTGGTATATTGTCAAACAATTGTTATGATATTCCTAGATGTATTAAATAGCTGACCTGCAGCATATAGGAATGTCGTGGTTTCAAGTACCATCTCTCACATGTATTTCTCAGTTTGACATGATTTTTGCAAGTCATGAGTCCTCAAATGACATTTATAAGTTTGTTCTCCACCCTTATTATAGAGGACATGGAATAAAATAGTTCTCTATACTTACTGGGAATAAATCATCAGTTTTCTAGACAAGAAGTTATAAGATATTCCTGTTGTTTTCTTGTTATATGAACAATAAGAGGTATTTTCTTCTCAAAACTAGGTGAATTTTTTTCATTGCATTTAACTTTTTGATCCAACTGCCATTCTTTCATATATCTTCACAGGCCTTTGCTGCAGTTAGTTATATTAAGATTATTATGCAATCCTATGACCTTGTCTTACCTGTTAATATAAACATAATCATTAAGCTGAAATAAACCAGCAAGAACAAGCTTTTCTTCTTAGGGTCAATGTTTCTAATCTGTAGAACCCATGATATATTATTAGTTTGTCCAAAAGGCTTTCTGTCTAAATACTGTTTGTTATTTCATTTCAAAAACACTATCTGAAAGACTTGTTTGTTCATTTTCACTCAAATATTTAAGTCTCGTACCGTAGGTCCTTTTATCAAGTTACATCCCATTTTAAGACCCTTCAGATACAGTGACCCCACCAAAAGAAGCGCAGCACAAGGCAAAGGGTTGATGGAAAATACAGTATAAAAGATTTTTGAAGATTTTAGATAAAAAGCAACATTTTAAAATTTTTATTTCTCCTTTGGAAGATAACAAGAGCCACACTTTTTATTTGAAAAGTGATTTGAGGATCAGAAAAGGCTTGTTTTATCTTGCCTGAGTAATAGTGTGTTTTCCTTTTGCTGAATTCTCTGTATGGGCACGAGAGTGGCAGCCGTTTCTCGCAGCTCAACATCACAACGCCTTTCATCTGCTGTCTAAACACAAACGCAGCAAACCTTCTACCAGGGCTTTCTTTCCAGATAAATTAAAACTCTCATGTCCTGGGGCCTAAATCAAGCCTACAGGCCTTCCGTAGATAAATCCGCTCACAACCTGAAATCTTCTCGCCACACGTGCTCCTTGTAAGATAATTTTGCAGTAGCTAATCAATAATGCAACAGTAAATTGCATTTAAATAAACATTAGCAGCCCCTCTTAATGAATAAAACCTCATCTGCAATTTGTCAAAGTCAGAAATGCTGGACTCTTTTGATATTCATTATAATATTGGGAAATAGAGCCTTGACAGGTATTATGTACGTTGCAATTACCATTGTGTGTGTTTGTACTAAAAAAAGGCCCATTTCTATACATCTGAGCAAATATAGTGCAGTGTACAGCAAATTTTGAGACCGAAATTCATATGTCTGCTACCACCCTCGTTAAAACTATATGGAGATAATCCTGTTTTCCATTGCAAATTATGAGGAAACCAAGTTGTATGTACCTCATTTGAATTTTCTGACTTTAGATGGAAAAAAAATAGAAATCTTTATTCTGAAATGATGAAGAGAAAAACTACTTGATTTGAGATCGCATATGTCATTATTCTTGCATTTTACTAAAGAAAGTCATTTTTGCTAAGAAATTCAGAATTAATTATAGGAATTTAGAAGAATTATTGACTTTCCTGTCTAATATTTTAAGTTTATGAAAATACTTTCTAAAATACATATTTTAGTATTGATTATGAATGTTCCATCTGACTTAATAAGTACCACTCCCTTATATGCACTTCTGTTATTCTACAGAGAGTTCATTGTAGGAAAGAGAAAAGCTATTATTTAAAAAGTACTTTAAAAAAGACTAAAAAATATTAAGACAAGTTTGAGCTATACTGCATGAGAACGAACATTTCTTTTAATTGAAGCAAAATCCATCTAATCCAATATTCTGCATCCTAAATGTAGCATATTTTAGAAGTCTGGAGTAGAGTATTACTTCTTATCAAAATTAGCACTATTGTAAAAGTATACATATAAATAATTCTTTTTCTTTCATAGGAATTCCAAAGCAATAAATGTGAGAATGAAATGGAATAATATTATGATGTGAAGATTTCCTAGAATAAGGAAGCTATTTTGTGGAATTAGAAAGAACGTCACCTTTAATTTCTGTATTCTCTGTGTAATGTTGTCAGAGTAAGAAAAGAACTTCTACCATGTTACAGGTGGGAAATGCATGTCTCAAAGGGCATCCAGTCAAGCATCAGTTCAGAAACTGCACACTCAGCTCCTCTGTCGCCATTCAAATGTGTCTTTCCTAGAATAAGGAAGCTATTTTGTGGAATTAGAAAGAACGTCACCTTTAATTTCTGTATTCTCTGTGTAATGTTGTCAGAGTAAGGAAAGAACTTCTACCATGTTACAGGTGGGAAATGCATGTCTCAAAGGGCATCCAGTCAAGCACCAGTTCAGAAACTGCACACTCAGCTCCTCTGTCGCCATTCAAATGTGTGTCACCAAGAGAGACGGAAAAATTAAGGTTGAGAATGAAAAAATAATTTAGCATGCTAATTTTGACCATTAGAAAACAAAATCCTCTGGAACATTCACACTTTCATATAGTAAATCACTAAAACATACCTAAGTGATATGTTCAAAAAAAGATTTAATGAACATATGAAAAAAATGGCTGGCATTCTAATTCGTTAATCTTTCTATCTCCTGGAATCACAGTGCCAGGCCTTCTAATGTACACCGCATAGATCCCAGGGGTATTAGATGTGAGAGGTATCAAGAGGTCTGCAAACACAAGATACCAGGGCAGCATCAGCTAATGCTTATCTTACAAAAACTTAAAAGTAGATGAAGATGACCCCCAAAAACCTTACTGTGAGAAGTGTATCACTGAATTAGTTTCCTGTCTCACTAAAATTAGTGGTCACTGTCTCATATTGTAGAGAAGAAGGATGGATGGGACAATGGCATACCTCAATAATTCTTAATTTCTATAATTACATTTGAACTCCTTAACAATAATGACTTTCTTTAGTGAAACACAAGAATAATGATATGTGCAATCTCAACAAAACAGTCCTGAGGAATATGTGACCCTTGATTACTGAAAATGAGAGACTTGAAAGTGTTTTCTTCCAGGCACAGCGGCACATGCCTTTGGTCCTAGCACTCTATAGGCAGAGGTAGGCGATCCAGGCCACCCGTTCTACACAGCAAGCTCCAGTCTAGCTGGGGCTATAGGGGGACCCTGTCTCAAAAAGAAAAAAAAGATGTTGTATCTTTCTATTATCTTAATATTGAGGTTGTTGTTGTTGTTGTTGTTGATCTTTTTGAGACAGGGTCTCCCTGTAGGCCCAGCTGGCTGGATTCACTGTGGAAACCAGGCTGGCCTTGAACTCACAGATATCTGCCTGCCTCTGCCTCTGCCTCTGCCTCCCAAGTGCTGGGATTGAAGGGATGTGCCACCATGCCCAGCTCTTTAATATTGTTTTTTAAAGACCAAATATAGCAAATGTAGGAGGGAAACTATAAAATTCTTAGGATGAACCACTGAAGTATAAATCTGTTTTACCTTGAGCTAGGCAATAGTTTCTTAAATATGATAATAAGAGCACAATCAATGAAAGACAAATAGACACATTTGAATTCATCAAGTTAAAATTCGACACTGCCAAGCCAGTGAGGTGGCTGTGGGTAAAGACATTTGCTGTGCAATCCTTACAGATTGAGTTCCATCCCTGGAACTCATACAAAGGTGAAAGGAAATAACTGACTCCACAGTTATCCTCTGACTTCCATTCATGTACCAGTGCATCATGGAGGGCATACATTTGTACTCATACATATATTATACATACATACACACACACAAACACACTAATAATAATAGTTTTAAAGTAAATAAATATCAGTAAAAATGTACAATGTGAAAAAAGGAAAAAGCGACTCACAGAATGGAAAAAAATTTACAAATCATGTATCAAATAAATGACTCAAAACAGACTATAGCTCAGTGGGAGAGCTCCAATGTACATATGCCCCCAGGGTGATCCCCAGCACTGTAAAAAGGGGATGGGAACTCATAACAAGAATGCATAAAGTCCACATGTATACCAAATAAAAGCAGTTCCACATAAAAAATTAGCACATAAATTCTCATACCAGAAAGTGGAATCAACTCATATGAACTGTTACGACATCTACTTGAGTTAAAATAAAGTGCTGGAGGAATTTGATCTGAATGCCAAAGGAGAAATATCTTCTCAAAATTCTGCCTCATTTCTACAAACATTGTAAACTTCAAATAATAATTACTAGATTACAATGTCTATCCTCAGTTTTGAAAACTTTTAAGTAGAGAAAAATAGAAAGTCACATTTACTTTGCCTATATTTATTAACATGTGATATTTATGTTAATATAAAAGTGGTTGGCAAATTCTGGCCCTTCTATAGATGACATGTTTAGATGGAGAATAAAAATCAATTTGAATTAAAATAATTATTTTGAATTCTGTTTAAAATACTAGAATTCCCTTAAAGTTTCTATTTCAAATTTAAAGCCAATTTCTTAGCTCAAATAATTTTTCAAATTTATATAACTTGCTTATTTATGTTAATATAAAAGTGGTTGGCAAATTCTGGCCCTTCTATAGATGACATGTTTAGATGGAGAATAAAAATCAATTTGAATTAAAATAATTATTTTGAATTCTGTTTAAAATACTAGAATTCTCTTAAAGTTTCTATTTCAAATTTAAAGCCAATTTCTTAGCTCAAATAATTTTTCAAATTTATATAACTTGCTTAACTTTTACAGTATCCAATAAGCTTGTCTCTACACTTAGGCAAGATCATTTTGATAATCTCCTTACATATTGCAAGTTATTATCATATTCTATAAACACATCTTATATGAATAAAACACTGTTTAGTTATCCACATACCCCCAGTGAAGATAAAAAGTGCATGAAGAAAAAACTGTTGATGAGGGGCTTAGGGCATATAAGTGACAGGATCAGGACTCAAACTGGCATCTCTTAACTCCTTAAAATGTCTCTGGATGCACCACTGGACTCCATTTGTCACAACAGAAGACGTTGGGCTATCCAGCGCATGGTAGTATTTTTCTTTTTAGTGTCTGTTTAAATAAAAACAAGCTACTTCTCCAAATGCCAATGGACTTATTCAAGAATGAACACAGCAGTGGAAATACACATGTGAAGCAAAGGGAAGTTTTTTTAAGGTAACAATAAGGAACATTACATAAACTGTTTTAAAACTATATCCTTGACTCTAAATAAACCAAGGTGTCAAGAGTTCAGGGTTTAACTGTTATTTATTGAACATACATTTTTGGATATTTATTTTTTACAGAAGCTCATAGTGGTCTCTGTGAGCAAGGTTATGGTCGTGTTGTAGTCTTTTGTGATAGTTCCCCCAGCCAAGTGCATGCATATTCGTGAGATGCCCTGTTTCAGAACTCCCCAGTTTTATTTGTTATTTCTGTTTTTAAGAATTTAACGATTCATATTGATTCTGAAAACTTTCACAAAGTTAAGTAGCTCCATTGAATAATATTTTATTGATCACATCAGAATCTGGGTATATTTGAAAAAAAGCAACATTTGTAATTAGTTGAGCAGAGTAGGTGGGTGTGGCAGCAACCCACTCAAAGCTTTCTTTGTAATTATCTGCTGATATTTCTCATTTATTTATCTTTTTTTGATTCCTATAATTTTTCTGTATGTTTAATTTGTTAACAGTTTATAACCCATAAATACCAGTTTTCCCTCAATAAATTGCAATCATCCAACAAATTACAAAAGAATTCATTAAACACTACTATAGTGACAAACCAATGATTCACAACAGTAAGAAGCACCCTCACATGACAGAACCTGAACTTGATGATGAGCTACATCACTGCATTTGGAGCATCTGTACTCTTCGTACACATCAGGTTTTATGTATTTTTAAAATCTATGAGAAACAGTAATTAAAATGACAGATTATCTTGGTGACTGAACATTTGTTCTGTGAGGAAAGAAATCCAGTACAAACAACTCTTAATTACACAGAATATTCAATGTAAGACGTGCTAGTTCTATCTGACATACAGCTGTTTACCAATTTAGACCATTGGAGTACTGAATTTGGTTAAATTTACTTGGATAAGTTATATTCACAAACTACCACAGAGACAAAAATTAAGTGTGTCTGAAGCTTATAAACAGATTTTTTTCAGTATTTATATAAAAGTAACAAGTTAGACCCAATCTTCCAAGTTGCATGATGTAGAAGAGTCTATAGAAGTATTTTTTATGTAATTTATATTTTAATTTTTTGAGAATTTCATATATGAGTACTGCATTTATGTCATGGAACATGTTTGAGTATTGGTCTGCCTTATTTAAAAGGCCGTAAGCAGTTGTCTGTATGACCAAAGCAGAAAGATTGTTTGAAAAACTGATTTTAACCACCTAATGTCAAATTTTTATACACCATGAGATGATTTACGAGTTCATAGGCAGAGCTGAAGTTCTTGCCATACAAGCATGAGGACATGACTTGGATTCCCAGCACCCATGCAAAAAGCAGGATGTGGCAGGGGATCTTTTAATACCAGCATTGGAGCAGTAGAGATTGGAAGATCTCTGTGGCTCCCTAGCCAATCCACCTGGCCTAATTGTTAGAATAGAATTTTTAAAAGTACCATGAGAGAGAACAAGTCAAAAGAATAAGAATTTCTGGTCTTGGTGGAACCTTGACTTTCTAGATTTTCCAGGTCAATCTCCTGGTCAAAGGGCCATCTCTAAGAAAGAGATAAATTGAATACCTAGTCTGTTAACGAGATGGTGAACTTCTTACCTGGAATTTCCACCCCCTAGAGCAGTGCTTGGGGACAGACAAATACCTGTCCCTAAGCCTGCCCACTTTTCTGAATTCTTCAGAAAGTATAAAATCTCCTTTTCTTCTTTTTAATCTCCTCTCTAAGCATGCTTTCCTTAATACTCTAGCCTGCCCCAAAATTTTGTGTTTCCTTACTTTTTCTATAAAGCTCACTCCCCACCATGCAGCTGCTAGTCCACCACGTTTGACCTCCATGCAGGCTCTAAATAGGCATGTTGGCCTTCCTATTTCCTCACTTCATTATCCTCCCCGGCACTGCTACTGAGATGTACAGTAGTCTGCTCTGAGGATTTTTCTTTAAACTCTAGTAAAATAGTTCTAAATCTTTTGTTTGAGTCCATTCTTCAATTCTTGTATGAATGAGACCAAGAACCCTGAAAGGAGACCCCATTACAACAAGTATTATAATCTGTTAGCCTGAAGTCTCCTGTCTTAAAAACCAATATAGATGGCTCCTGAGGAAAGACACCAAAATTGGCTTCCTAAGCAAAGCCTAAAATGAGGTCAAAGAAAGCATTTACTTGAGGTTTGAATAAATGGTGAATCCTAAAGGACTTTCTGACTAGAAGACTCCTAATAACTGATGGTAGTATGTTCAGTATGGAGGGAAAGAAACATACAAATGAAGTACTCACCATAGAAGATAGATCATATACCTTGTATGAGTTTGGCATGGCTACCTATTCACACAGGTGAAGAAGCAATGTTTTTGTTCAAAAGTTTTCCATCAGTGACACAATCCACAATGTGCAGAACTAGGCCAATCCAGTCATGCTCCACTCCTGATTCCATCATCTCTCTAAAATGCCATGTTGCTCTTCAACAACAGAGGAGCTTTCCAAGCCTATCCACACAGTTCCCCAATACGGAAGCCAACCTGAACTCACAGTTGGGTGACTTTAATGCATACATGTTAATAATTCTTTTCAGAGCAAAGAAAATAAATCCTGGAATATTGTCAAGGCTGAATTGCAGAATCCAGCTCAGAGTGAAGGACTTGACTTACTGTAGCAAGTTTCAGTAACAGAATATCTTGAGTTAACTCACTTAACTTGTGAATCCTACAGTGTGTCATCTATGGAATGAATATTACCAAATGACAATCTGGACCATCAAATCTACACTTGGTAATACAAACAAGTTTTTCCATAAATGTTTAAGAATGATAATGAGATTTATAGGGTACCAAAAGGCAGATTTAAATGACCTCTGTATTATAGAAAGGTAGCATTTAAAAATTTGGCTTAAAGGCACAGACTTTCATTCCAGGGTGTTCTAACTAACACATAATTTAGACTAAGCTGCTTTTTATTCCAATCCAAATTTTAAAATGGCATGCTTATACAGTTACATTCCAGTAAAATAATAAAGTTTTAACCAGGAGTGGTATATATTTACTATTTTTTTAAGTAGCTGTTTCTGAAAGAATTTATGCCAAACCTATAGATAAAGGTTTTGAAGCTTAAAATCTGTAATTGAAGTAACCTTAAACATTGCATAAAATAATTATACTCAGGGGATGGAGACATGGCTCAGTGGTCAAGAGCACTGACTACTCTTGCAGAGGACCAGAGTTTGAATCCAGCACTCACATGGCAGCTAACAATCATCCGTATCTCCAGTTCCAGGGGATCTGACACCCTTTGTGGGCACTGCATGATGTGTGTTCTCTTACATAGGCACAGGCATAACACTCATACACATAAAATAAACTTAAAAAGTTAAAAATAAATGAAAATAAACAAAATACATTTTAGTATTGTCTTCTATAAAAATACAATCAATAATAAATAATCTCTGACTAGTAACTGTGTAGGTTAGCCAATAAGAGCTGTTGAAGTAAATCTATCCTTATGAAACCTGCTTTATCATCTTCTAGGTTCTTCTACGGGGAGAAGAGAAATATCCGACTTGTTTTTTTCTTCATGGACACATTAACCAATTGTTTTTGTCAGGAAGTTGCTATATCTACTGATGATTGATGATAGATGATAGATGATAGAAAGATACATAGATGATCTATAATGATAGATAAATAGATGGATGACAGGAAATCATTCTAGTTGTACAATAATGACAACTTATTGAAATTCTACCAATTTTTCAAATATGTAGTTTTCAAAGTCACTTTGTACTCATATAACTATCAGTTTATTTTTATTTTTCAACCTCTTACTTAATCTATCTAATCATGCATAAAGTACATGACATAGTTTCTTGTCTGAATTTTCCCCATCTGAAATGTCATCCCTGTTAGAGAGAAGCATGTACAGGTGCAACGAGTGCTTGAAAGAAAGTACAAGTCTTTTGGGGGATTCTCACTGAGGCCTTCTGGGAACAACTGAGGAGACAGCGTCAGGAGTGGAGGAGGACAGCTGGCAGGCTCTCTCTCCTCCTTTGTTGATTGTTTCTTTGCAGGGTGACTCTCCCCACCCCCACATCACCCTTTTCTTGAAATCCTCTCTAATCCCCTTTTATAATCATGGCCTGATTGGTGGAACAGAACTGCCCTGCCCCACCAAGAGCACCAGCAGGAGTCAGGATAGCTACTTTTGCCTCTTTAAAAAATCTAAACACTCAGGTTTATTCCTCAAGATTGCCAGGTACCATCTTCAAATTAGGACAAAGTTTCTGTAGCATCTATACATTATCCTAAAACTCTTCCATTTCACCTACCTTTAAAATTTCAGACAGGTAAAAATGGAACTTAGAAAGCGCAAAGGGTGAAAGAAAACATGTTTTATAATAAATTAAGTACTTTTCTTGGAAAACACTCTAAATTAAGTCAATAATCTGTTAAAAAAAGAAATAAAATTTGTGACAATTCAATTGGAAGTTATTTTCTTATTGTATTATCTCATGCAAACAATTTTAACACAAAGTTTTATACGTCCTCCTTTATGTGACTCAGGGTCTCATTTTCTCATTGGTTTTGCTAGTAAATCATTTACTTACTAGTTGAATATTTTGTCTAAAAAAGTATTACTTATTAGCTGTATCTTTGTAGTAGCATTCATTATTCTTTGGGTGAAAGCTGCTTATTTATTTATGCAGGGTCTCCCTGTGCAGATGGGACATCCCTTTTCAAGGGTCGTCTTGCATAATAATGATGAAAAACAAAACCGAAACTACCCAGTATTTGGATGGCTAGCCTTTCTTCCTTAAACAGCACTAGGCAAAGTTTACCCTTTCTCTGTGTTTTCTAAAACAGTGTAAGAATACAAGAAAAAGTACAAGGAAAGAGAGTTGTCAGTAAGAAAAATTTGACCTTTGATAAAATTGATTCATCTCACTGGACCTGTTTATTCATATGGGAATATAAGAAATTTGGATAAAATGTCCACTTCTCATCCTAAGCATCATAAATGATTCTTTCTGCTAACTGATCTGGGCTTGATTTGACTAGCAGCTGTACTTTTGTATTTAAAATTGCACTCTAAATGATTTTCATAGTACTTGCACAATAGTATAGTACATCTTAAAGATCTTTGTAATTTTATGAAATTGTGATACATTTTCAGTTTCAATGGTGCTTCTGCATATTTCCAAGAGGAAAGGAGCCTTGGGAATTTTCTGGAGTCCTCTGGCTATTAAAGAGATAGATGTCTGCTCATCTGAACAATACAGTCTCACACCTATGTGAGATATAGATTTGCAGATCTACATTACAATCTCTTACACAAGACCTTTCACTTCCTATTAGGATGAAAGTCTTTAGAATTAAGCTCTTAGAACAAAGACATGTTTCCTAATTTATTCATTGCTTTTTTCCAAAGAGAAAAGAAGGACAAGAAAAAAAGAAACAAAAGATAAACATTTAGCTGGTAGAGAGAGTGAGAAATTATTTCAAATCTGAAAGATTCCTATCATTAGTAATGCTTTCTCCTTGAACCATAAGCATACGTGCCTCTAGGGTGTCCTGAGGTTACCAGGATACAAAATTTCCTTTAAGCCAATTAGAATACCCAATCCCTATTAACTGAAAGAGGTCAGATACCTATAACCTTATGTAGTTCTGCAAACATCTTAACACTTACACATTTGCAGAATAAGTTTATTTTGTTAATCAAATTTATTAAGATTCCTATTGAAACTAAAGAGTACCATTCATCAAAACAGTATAATACTATAAGATGCCTAAATAAGATGACTAAATTCTTTCCTTTTCTAGGATATAAATTATTTGTTCTTAATATGAAGGCATGAATGGAAAATATTCTTTGATATGGTTAAAAGTTTCTTAAGTTATTGGTGAATTTATATCATGTTAAACTTGTATAACTTTGAATACACTGTCAAGACAATATTTCACAGAGTAAGCAACCTAAATATACGTTTTTAATATGGTTTAAATCGGAGCATGTTTTCAAGTATAATTCTGAAAACAACAAATGAGATGAAGTTGAAGCTTCTAGCTTGTCTGCCTGCATAGAAGGAGCCTACTACATTAAAGGTATCCCAACTCGCTTCCCAGTTGCTTCCTCTTTCTTTCTCCGTTTTTACTATCCTTTTATGTTCTGCTCCCTTTTTCCTCTTCATTTCTTTCTTATTTTTTGTTGTTGTTTGTTCGTGTCTCCTTTCAGTATCCTTAGAGGATAAGCCAGTTCTAATTAGTCATTCAAAGATATATTAGTGCAAGTACCATAAACCTAATACAAGTACCAAGTACAAGTACAAGTACCAAGGGCCAAAAATATATTAGTACGAGTACAAGAGCCTACCAAGCACCAAGGAACAGATCAGTGAAGGCAGAAGGGAAAGTTTAAAATATACAAATTATGCTCCATAAAGGGAGGGAGCAGTACTGTCCTAATTTGTTTCTTCATTCCTGTGACAAGACACTCTCACCAATACCAACCTGGGGAGGAAAGGGTTTATTTATCTTACATCTCCTTGGTCACAGTTCATCAGGGAGCCCAAGGTAGGAACTCAGGGCAGGAGCCTGGAGGCAGGAGCTGGAGCACAGGGTAGAGGAACACTACATACTGGCTTGCTCCCCTGGCCCCTGCTCAGCCTGTTTTCTTATGCAACACAGGCCTACCTGCCAAGGGGTGGCACCACGCACAGTGGGCTGGGCCCTCCCACATCACTCAATAGTCAAGAAGATGCCCCACAGACATGGCCACAGGCCAGTCCAATGAAAGCAATTCTCCAACTGAGGCTCCCTCAACCCAGGTGTGTCAAGTTGACACTAAGGCTATACAAGTACCCTTTGGATGAATCAACAAAGAGCATAAGGAATATTATGGGTAATATTATGGGTCCTAAGCAGCAGTAAAGCAATGAAATTGTCTTCCAGTTCTTCTTTTGCAATGACGTCACATAAAAGGAAAAGAAGCTCATGGGCTCCCTCCAGTCTCAGGGTTCATGACGTCAGAAGAGGGCCTCAAGTAATTTATAGCATTGTGTTTACTCTGGAGCCATTTGATATATATTAATACGTGCAGCAGCAGCTGTCTCTTTTACAAGAGAAGCATGCTCACATGAGCCCTCTCACCCAAACTGAGAACATAAGCACACTCTAATAGCAAAAGAGGCAGCTGCTGTTGCATGAATTAATACATTACAAGTTATTCTCTCATTTGTTATTCATGTTTAATTCTACTCTATTTTAAAAATAAAAATACTTAAGATTTTAAAAGAAGTAAAGCTTCCACAGAGAACTCATAAGTTGGCAGATACCAAAGAGTAAATTATGGCAATTTTCTTTAGGGATATATTTATTTGCATAACAAAATTAAAAATTCAAGCATTATTTTTAGAACTCAGGCATCTAATATCTTTGCTCAAAGAAGTAAAAAAAAAGACAAAGGTTTTCCTAACTTGAAATTTTGATACAGGCTGAAAGTGGATTTGTTCAATAGGTTATATAACAGAAAAAAAATTTGACATTAGTATTTTATTTGTTCTGATAACCTAGACAAATAAAAGTTATTTTACAAATCAGTGTGAAAGATGATTTTTAACTTATCTATGATCTTCAAATAGTTAAATTTAATTAATATCCTTGTAAATACTCTAACGACCTACATGACTTAAGGGTTTATATAAACTATAGCCAACAGATTTTAAAGAATTGCTTTTAAAAGATATTAATATTGTAGCTTATCTGTATCTATAAAGATGTATGCACATAGTACATACACATATGAATGTAAATGACTAATACTGTGGAACTAAATATTGTGATTTCAGTTTCTAAATCCCTGAAATATTTCAAAATAAACACATTTTTATTTTGTTTGGGGTTGGTTTCAGTTTATTGTCAGTTCATTTGTTGTTTTAATAAGTACTGTTTTGGAAAGCTGAAAGATTCTTTTCAGCCAAATGGAAACTTGGTTCCATTGCCTTGATTCCTTTCAAGTACATTTTATAATTTCCTGTTCTTCTCAGAGCTAAGGTTACATTTCCATTTTGTAAATATTGTACTGTGTAAGTCTTATAGTTCTAATTTTATGCATTATTTTTATCGCTGCAAAATATCTGCAAATGTTTTCTGTTTATCTAGAAAGCTTAAGTATTTAATATCTTTTTTAATATTATGCTAGCTCTGTTAACAATATGGCTCATTATTTAATTCAGAAAGAATTTAAAAGGTGTGAGGTTTGTAACAGAAAGTGCTATAGTGATTTGCATTGACCTAATTAGTTCATTTACATGTTGACCTTTAAAATCCATGGAGTTTTGTAAACCCAACTTGTGGTTGTAACTGTATCACAAAAGGGACCTGAGAGAGGGGCATGAGACCAAGATAAAGTTGATGAAGAAATTTTAAAAGCAAGATTAAAAATATGCAATACTGTGGCTGGAGAGATGGCTAAGTGGTTAAGAGCACTGGCTGCTCTTGAAGAGGACCAGGGTGCAGTTCACAGCACCCACATGTGGCTAACAACTTCTAGTTCCAGGGGATCCGATGCCCTCTTCTGGCCTCTGCAAGGCATTGTATGACAAGGGTCCACTTACATACATGCAGGCAAAATACTCATACTCTTAAAAAACAACTTACGTAAGCTATGTACTATTGTCTCATGACCATATGGAACTACCTTTGAAGATGATATATTTTCAAAACAATGTCCAAAACAGCTAGTAAAGGTCTGAACCTTTCAGTTTTTTTTCAAATCTCTGAAGAGACTGTCAGATCTCCTGGAACTGGAGTTACGGACAGTTGTTAGCTGCCATGTGGGTACTGGGATTTGAACCTGGGTCTTTTGCAAGAATAGTCAGTGTTCTTAACCACTGAGCCATCTCTCCAGTCCCTCAAATGTCTTATTTTTAAGAAGTAATGGAAAACTGGAAAACTAAGTAGTTACAGTTCTGACTTATGGTTGACTTTCTGTCTCTTGGCTCAGATCCAAGTCTCCTGAATTATAAATGAGCTCTCTGAATCTACTATGTTCTCATAGATTCTGCATTACACAAAACACAAATTCTTTAAGAAATTTTAAATATGTAAACTCTTTAAAAGATATTACAACCTTGTATCATCCAAAAAACACAAATTTTGCAGTGAATCTTGCTGAAAAGTGACCTGGGCAATTTAGATGAGTACTCCCATTTGAAGTGCAGGCGCTGGTTAGCAGGTAAGTTCTCAAAGTGTATGTCCTTCAACTACCTATTCTCTACCAGTCACTCGGATCACTGTATTTATTCTTCTTAGTCCACCTTCCCACCTCTGCCCTTTTTCTACATTCCTTCACTGGGACACACATGTGACCCAAGAAAAGTTCCTATACCTTGAGCCAAGATCTTTTCTATAAGCATTTCTATAAAATGTCCCTAGGTTGTTGGTATCTGCATGGACTCTCTCCTTATGGCCCTCTATACCAAGGGCTGCTTTCCTCCTGTGGTTCCCTTGATGTGCAAGATGTGAACTATGAGAAGTAGCCAGGAAAACAAAACAACAGTCAGAATCTTTCTTACTGCCCTTGGTATATTACACTGCCTCCTTCATCAAAAATAAATGCACAAACAAAATTAAGCAAATGTCAACACTTATTCTTTTTTGAATATGTGACATTCTATTCCTTTATGTCACTATCATATGCTTTCTGTGGTCACTTTCCCGAGTTTAGCAAAGACGTCAACAATTATCACAGCCTGTCTCTTCAGCTCTTTTTGGGCATTGTAAAAGGCTATCGAACTTAACAAAAAAACTGAGACTGTAGTTTTTGGGTTCTCCAATTTTAATGCATTTTGTCTTATCCATCTTATGCTCATACTTCCACAACCTTATCTTTGAGCTCGCCAACATTCAGAATTGCTTTTTTTCTAAAACCCTGTGGTGTACGTGCATGACCCACAACGCTATCTGGTCTTGAGACTCTTCCTAAAAGTCTCCATTTCTGTGACTTCAACTATAAACCAGGTTTAATTTCTCCCCTCAGCTCTCCTATCGTGAGGACATTTTAACCTGAAATGTCCATGAATACTCTAAATTTGCCAGAACACCAATGAAATTCACTTTCAAAAAATACTTCAAAGAATGAATTTCTCTAGAAGTCGGCTCCTGTTTTTGATGTTCAAGCTTCCACTAATGGAATAATCATTCCATCAGTTACAAAATTTTGTGCTCTAGACTAGTGCTGCCATCTACCTTGATCAAAGAAGCTTCTCTTTGCATCAAAGGGTGGTTAATGCGGAAATTCATGCCTAGTCAAGGTACTCAGAACAAATGACTATTGAGAGCTGAGTCTTAAATAGGACACTCATGCCTTCCCCTCCAAGGCTCAATGACCATTGAGGAAGGGGGCAGAAATAATTAAGAGCTGGACAGTGAGGAGGAGGGTGATGAGATGCTGTCTTAGGAGCATGACAGGGCTGTGGTGCTCATGAACTCACAGCAACTACAGTTGCCTACATAAAATCTACACAAAACAGAGCTCATAAATATTCAGTCATAGATGGGGAAAGGGCTCACTGGGCCCAGCCCCACTCATGGAAGAAATTGGCAGCCTAGAGCTGCTGGAGGATAGGAAGTCATTATCATCAGTGATACAGCCACTGGTGAGTTACTCATGCTCCAGTAAATAGCTTTGTACCCATGCACACGTAGGCAGCCCTAGTCAAGCCCAGGGGGTCATAAGGCAAAAGCAAAAACAAAGAAAAATGCATGAAAGAAGGATATGGACTTGATGGGAATGGGGTGGGGCTGAGTGGGCTGGAAGGGGCACAAGAGAGGGTGGGGAATGAGTGTGAGGGGAGTGCATTTTATATGTATACATACATATATATATAATTTTCAAAGAATAAATTACTTTCTGCATATATTCACCTCTGAGTCTTCCTTTTGTCTTTTGAAATGCTTCTTGAACCACATTGCTGTTACTGCGAAGTCACTGTCAGTGTTTTCTATCAGCACTGAACAAAGGAGGAACCACTGGAATAAATCTGTTAGTTATTTTCTATCATTTTAAGAACATATCTGAGATAATTATCTAGAAAGTAGATAGGTTAATTTTTGGCTCACAGTTTTAGAAGTCCCAGTCTAAGATCAGATTTATCCTATAGGTCTCTGATGTGCCCATTTCTATTGCCAGATAGCAATGGAGGATGACAGGAGATGCCTATGAGCAAAGAATAAACAGCATGAGAAGGAGTCTAGACCCACAATCCATTTCAAGGGCATGTGTCCAGGTAAAGACCTCCCATAAGGACTGGCATCCTAGAAGTCCACAACACCTCCCAGGAGTGCCCCTGGGGCGACTAAGCATTGTACATACAGAGCTTTGAGGATGTTCAACACCCAAACTACAGCAATCTCATCAGTTGTCTCTGTCAGGGGCTATGACTTCCATTGTCTTTGATAAAAAAATACTTACATACTGAATTTTTGCCAGCACATACAAATAAAGTCTTCCTGAAACTATCAAATAAGACCTCTAGAAAGGAAAATGTGAACCATGTCTTTAGTCAGAAATTTATATTTATAATATTTAAAGAATAAAGCATTCTCTTTTCACAATACACTTTTCTTTCATCAGATTCCAATGTATTTTTTTATACTCTATTCCCATCTTCTTATATATAACTTCTTTTTAAACACCTCCTTAAGTACTTTCCAAATACAGTTTACAGAATGAAAACATTCGCATTATCCTGGGAAATTATTAGAAGTTTCTTATTACCCACTCCAGACATAATGACTCAAACTTTGGTGTATTTTACAAAGCTTTCCACATGATATGGAAGGGCTGATGTTTGAGATTGTGTTAAGTACCCTAGAAGGTAATGCTAGTCATTCAATTTCTATAGAAGTCATCCTCCATTTTGGGTCTAACCTAGTGTTGTCTTTTATCTACATGAAATATTCTTGTTCTTCTAGTAACTTCTAGCAGCTAATTCTACTGTTCAGTCATTTCTCCAGTTTCCCCTACCTCTCTAAAATCCATTAATGGCACTCAAGATATACTGTCCATAAGTTCATAACTGCTACTTCTCATTCATCCCACACCTCATTACTGTCTTCACTCTGGCCACTACTTTACTGAAGTGTTTTCTTTAAGGTCACTAGTGGGGAACCCAGTTCTGCAGAAATTTCTTAAAATTCTTGACTTCTAGTGGATATTGTGCCTTGTTTACATCCTTCCTTGTTTAATCCCCTGTTTCCTCAACTTCTGTGGCACTTTCCCCTCTTAGTTTTCACTTGCGTTCTCTTGCAGATTCTATCCCATTTTTTTCCTCTGAAAAGTGGACTTGTACTGTGGTACACACTTATACACACATTCAAATAAATAAATAAATAAAGAGTAAAAACACAACAAACATGACTGACTTTGTTTCTATAAAAATGTCTTATGCATCTCGTTATGTGCCACAGGGACAAGACCCCTTCTAGATTCCAGTCATGACAGGGAATCTACACCCATGAAATCGCCACAATATGGTAGCCTAACAACATCTGCATGATGACAAAACCAATTGATGAACCAATTTGGATGGGGAAAATTCCATAAGGTCCCACCTCAAGATGGGTACATCCATCTACTGCAAAGGGGATGGAAAATCAGTTTTGCCCAGGGACTAGCACCATGAGAGGCTGCCTAACCCACAAGTGGGCAGCCCTAAGGACATAGACACACAAGCACCACTAAATGGATCCAGTGTATTATACAGTACCATAATTATCAAAGAATATGTCAAGAATTCATTGGGGAGGGTGAGAGATGGGGGGTGTTTGATGGAGACTGGAAGGATAAAAATAATGCGAATATAATACTCATGTATAAAATTCTCAAAAAATAAAAAGAGGGGCTATTAATTCAGTGGTTAATAACACTGGCTTCTCTTGAAGGGGACCCTGGTTCGGTTCCCAGCACCCACATGGCAGCTAACGAGTTCCAGGTTACATGACAACTTCTTCTGACCTCCATGGGCATTGCATGACATGGATACACTAACACATGTGCAAGCAATACAATCATACACCTAATTTTTTAAATTAAATAAATAAATAAATAAATAAATGAGAAACTTTTGTAAATGCATTCTGATGTCAACCTCTGGCCTCCAAACATGCTCATTAGGGCGAGTGCACTGGCACACACATATATACACATAAATCACACATCACGGATATATACACATACACACACAAAAAAAAAACTAAAAGATTATTGTTATTTCTTATGCCCAAGTTCTTAAATATCTCCTCAAAAAATCTGTTACTTAAGACCACTATGTGCTAAGTAAGCCATAACAAGACAAAAGAAATAGTTAAATATAAGACCTTCCAAGTCAGCATCATCCACTTTTTATTCAAGTCTGTATAGTAACTCTAACCATTGTCTTTGTTCTCCCATTCCTAGACCACTAAGAATAAGTAAAAGTAACAGGGGAGAGGACTCAGGTGATAAAGTGCTTGCCTTACAAGCATGATGACTTAAGTTCAATCCCCAAAACTTACATTTAGAAAAAAGAGCCAGCCATGGTGGTACATACGTGTAATGCCTGCAGCTGGAGGGATAGAGGCAAGCAGATTCTTGGGGCTTGCCTTCAAGCTAGCCTAGCTTACTTGGTAACTTCCAGGTCAGTGAGAGATTCTATCTCAAAAACAAAGAGATTGTAGATAAATTCAGGAAAACTGGGTCTTCCAGACCCAACAGGGCAGTTGCACATATGAGCCCACCATAGTAGTGACAGCATGAACAAGACTTGGGCAAGCCCAAACCAGACAAAATCTCAGCATGGAGAGAGGAGGTAAAGAAAAGCCAACCCCTAGCAGAGGAACTGGTGGGGATTGATAGCTACTGGGAGAGGAATATTAGTTTACATTAAGGGTGTGACCATGCTCCAGAGGATAGACTTATAGTTAAGACTATTAGGAGAATACTAATTAGACTTGCTAGGCCTTAAGAAAAAACAAATGAGGACATGAAATGAAGAGGGGTAGGGAGGTGGATGTGGATATGAGCGGAGGTGGAGGATGGGTTCTGTATATCCTTAAAGTACAGTGCATGAAATTGTCAAAGAATCAATTACTAAATAAAACCTAAGATAGACAATGTTTAAAGAGCAACACCCTTTAGATAAGATTGGGGTCTGCTGTTCATTTTCCCAGTTCTATGCTGGGTTACTGTCTGGGAGTCTCTTGGGCCACCCTGGCCAACATCTCAGAGGAAGGTATCTCTGTCTGGCATTGTTTCTTGTTATGTAGCCTTTAGCTGTACACATGGACTCTTAAAGAATTATATTGACCACTTTAATCTTTGGTTATACTTTCCTTTTGGGTGTTTAAGGTCATACAGTTGGTCCAGATAAAATCGATTTATTTTTACTCTTAAGGTGATTTGAGGATCCGTTCCTCAGGGGTCCCATGGGCTTGGGAGGAACCCCTGTCTCCTTTCTTTTACCAGTTCCATCTATGTGAAGATAAACTGCTGCTAGATAAGGAAGAGCTGATCTTCCCAAAACAAGGGACTATAGGTAGGCAGACTAGACTCAGCAGATAGACTAGCACTGAGGAATGGCTGGGGGCACTGACAACACAGTGGACAGTAACAAGGATGACAGAGTATATGGGCTCCAGTGCTGGGGGGAGGCTATGGAAGAGTGCCACTTGGGACATGGCTATAAAGATGAATAAGATTGTTTAGGATGTTCTATATGAAATACACACACACAAATATCAATAAGTTTTAAAAATGAGTTATATTTGAGGAAGAAGGATAAAAATTTGCTTCCTTTAATTAGTTATGAAAAACATTACCCCTGAAATCTGCCTGATGAATTTATATCCACTCAGGTGCCAATAATCCCAGAAAGTAACCAACTGTGACTGGTAATAATCAGATATACAGAAATTAGATATAATAATCAGATATAATAATCAGATATACAGAAACTAGAGACATATGTGCAAACATCTAAGTGTTATTTACATTAAAAATGAGTTTTTTCTGTATGAAACAGTATATTCTAAAATGAAATGGAGACCTTTTTTAAAGGCTAAAACCTCATTCAATTTTATGTCTTATAGGGTTTATACTGATTACAATAATGTATAACTGTATTAATTCAACACTGTGAACCTAAAAGTAATAGCCAATTTTAAAAAAGATGCACCTTTGTTCTGGAAACTATTATTGACTATATCAATGCTGTTGTAATGAAATGCTTCTACTAATTATGTGGTTATAAAATGAATTTTTTTAAAAGAGAAAAAAAGCAACACCCAAACACTCATAGTCTTCTCTGACCTCTACACATACACAGGCATGCATGTGTTCCCACATACATATATAAACCAAGACACAAGAGCAAACACACATATGATAATAAATGCATAAAAGTGGAAGGAGTAGCATTTGCATGCTGGTAATGGCACACCACTGGAACTCTTCCTAGTATCTTAACAATTTTGTTTTTTTCTGACCATATGGAAATAGAGTCTTATAGGCTCCAGGGACCTTGTTCATATGAACTTATATTAATGGTGACAGCATGTACAAGACCCATGCAAATTCATGCAGACAAAAATCAAGCATACAATGGTAAAAATAGGCAGCAAGCCCCAATCTTAGCTGAAGAACCATTGGGCAGCTGATTACTGCTTTATGAGGAAGAGCTGATCTTCTTTAAGGGAGTGACTCTAGATAGGCTGACTAAACCCCAGTGGATGAATTTGCACTTAGGGACAGCAGGGGTCACTAACTTGACTCTATAGACTTTAACGTAAATGACAGAATGCATGAAATACAGTGAGGGAGGGGCTACGGGAAGGTGCTGATGGGGGAGGGAGTATAAGGAGAACTAAGATGTTATGTATGAAATGCACAAAAACTCAATAAAAACAAATTTATAAAGGAAAAAAGAGTTGAATGTATCTTCAAAAATATCCAGGCTCTTAACAGTGAGTTCCTGTAAGATCAAAACCAAGTTAAATACTTTCTCCCTCTAAAGGGGAAAAACAAGAATATTAAAAACAATCACACTTAAGCAAAACCTAAGTCCAGAAATGTAGATCAAATCCAGTAGTTCAAAGTCCAACATCTGGGACACACTTATGATCTTTTGGCTCCAAAGTATGTGGACAATCTCACCTCTCCATCTCTGCCTTCTGCAGCACACACATGGCTTGTGTCACACATTTAGGCCAGCTCCATTCCACATCTGCCAGGATCCTTGGTTGTCATTCCAGGGTCCTGCTATCCCTAATATCCTGGAATCTTGGCAGCAACTGAAGCTGTATCTTTACCAATGGCCTCTCAGGGCCTCTCTGCAATGACTCCAACCCTGATACATGATGCTAAGCCTCAGCTGTTTACCATGACCCCTTCATGCCTTCAAATCCAGTACTGTGTGGGAGACTCTTAACAAACTACTTGTCAAGTTCTGCTGCTTGCCTATTGTGTAGTCTTGACCCTCTTGGACCACAGTTTCTGTGTACTGAGCCTGAAGAAATAGTCCAGAGATTTTTAGCTCAGTGAGGCTTGTCTTTTGCTAATTGTAGCTGATTTTTCAGTCCCCACCTGACCAGCGTGCATTGCCCCAGTAAAGCAGTCTTCACTTCCACAAATTTTAAATTCAAATATCACACAAATGGCCCCAATATAGTCTTTGATTCTCCCTGAAATTTCTCAGGCCAAGCCTCCATAGTTTGCATTTCTTTCAGCATTTTTGTCATCTCAGCTTCCATTAAGCTATGCGCACTTGATGGCTTCTCTATCCCAAAGCTCCAAAATCCTCAATAATCAAATCAAATCAAAACAAAACAGAACAGAAAACATGATCAGGTCCATTAAAGCAACCCCCCACTCATGGTACCAATTTCTGTTCTAGTTTGCTTCCTGTTGCTATAATAAACCCCATGGCCAAAAGCAACCTGGACAGGAAAGGGTTTATTTCATCTTACACTTCCAGGTCACATTCCATCTTTGAGGGAAGTCAGAACAGAAACTCAAGCATAAGTAGAGGCAAGAACTAAAATGAAGCAGAGACCAATGAAGAAAGCTGTTCACTGGCTTTCTCGTGTTCATCCACCTTTCTTATACAGCCCAGGCCAGTCTGCCAGGGGATGCACTGCCCACAGTGGATTGTGTCCTCCTACAACAATTAGCAGTTAAAAAAAAAAAAAAATGTCCCACGAACATGGCCCCAGGCCAATCTGACAGAGGAAATTCTTCAAATGAGGTTTCCCCTTCTTAACTGTGTCAAGTTGACAACGGAGTTTAGCCAACACAGAAGGCATGAAGAAAAATAACGGAAGTGAAATACAAGGTTAAAATTACTTGCTTTGCTGGGCTTGGTGGCACATGCCTTTAATCCCAGCACTCGAGAGGAAGAGGCAGGCAGATATCTGTGAGTTCAAGGCCAGCCTGGTCTACATAGTAAGTTCCAGGACAGCTGGGGCTACAGGGAGACCCTGTCTCAAAAAGACCAAAAAAAAAAAAAAAAATTACTTGCTTTATACTGAGTCTTTATTATTGGTTGTGTAATGAAATTGTTTATGCTTTTCCTGTTTCTAGTTTCCGGGAAAAAAATTCCCTGTGTTTCTTTATGATTATCTATTTCTTACTATTGAGACAGAGGGAAAAGAAAAGTGCATTTGAATTTGATTTTCAAAGTTTTAATATCCCACCTTAAACTGTCTCAATTTTTAAATGTAGAATTATAGCCACCATAGTCTCAAAATAAAGTGAAAAAAAATCTTTTCTCCAGAGAAATGCTTTTCTCCATGATGTCCAAAGTTCTACTTATAATTTTTATTCACATACATAAGTATGGTATTTAGTTAACTTACTTAAGTCTTATTAAATGAGGCTAACAAAACAATGAACTGCTTATCATCTGGGGCTTAAGTATGTACTCTTCTGAGAACACAGGATCAAAAAAGTCATCTTTATAAATAGCTAGAAATCAGCTAAACATGACAAGTTAGGAATATTCTATTCTGTTCATAAAGAAACTGTGCATAAAAGGTATTGGGGCAACAGTGTGTTGCCACTTACTTAAAGTCAATTCTACTTAGTTCAATGCAACACATATTCAGTACTTCTTATTTCTAGGATCCAAGATGGTGGGCCTCAGCCAATGCTTAAAAATTCATATTTAAAGAGGTCTTTGGAGATCATCTGGTCCATTGGGTTTAAAGTTGTCTTTCAAGGCAGGGCTTGAAGAATGGAGAAAGATGTTAGAGAAAGCTGCACCCATGAGGTACTGGGTGAATGTCCACTGCCCCATGCCCCTGGCCAGCATCAGTAGATGTTGTGCTTGGATCTCTTTCATATCCTGAGTGTTAAGTGTCAAATGAAAATTTGATTCCAAAGATAGTTAACAAAAAACACTAAAAACTAATCTCAAACTGAGCTCAACCCCCAAGTCCCTAGGTGAGGGAAATACAACTTGTACATTTCAGTCATAGCACAGATCCTCATATGTACTTGTAATAAGATTACATTGGTAAAATGTCCGAGCTGTTCAAATTCATTGAGAAGTAGACTCTGGAAAAGGGATCACCCTCTCATTTCAGATTAAAGCATGTCTCTCTCAACATGTCCTCTAAGACTCCTTGACTTGACCTGGGACGCCCCTCAGCCAGCTGTGTGACAAAGAAGAATGAGCGCAGCAATGCAGTCCATGAGGAAAAATATTGCATCCTCACGAACAGCTAGAATGTAAACTATTTCCAGCAGAGGTTACTGTTTCCTTATCTCATGATGTAAAAATGCCTACAGTGGAAACAGAAAGCTGAGAGTTCATGCATAAGAAGCTCATCCATGGAGAGAAAACTCCATGGGAACTCCAAATGGCTGCCTCTACTTCCCCAGTCAATTACGGCTAGATTTTTGAAAAGTCCTGATTTGATGGTACGATTTTTATTTGTCCTCTAGTCCATTCTACTGCTGCTGTAAGCCCTCAGTTGATGATATTTTGTTATCTATCTGCTACTTGCTATTTAATCTTTTGCTTTTTCCTCCTCTATACTTAATAAACCTCTCATTCAAAATTCAGAGTATGTCTATCATAGATGATTCTCTGGACCATATATAACAATATTTTATGGCAAAATTAGGAGCTCTATTTTAGCGTTTTCTAGTTATCAAAATAGTTTGGAACATGGAGTCAAGATCAGTACCTTGTAAATGTCAGGGTTAAAAAGTTTGTCGCGGTGATTCACAGATTTCGTCCTTCTTCCACTTTCTCTTTCTTTCCCTTCCTCCTTTTGCCTCAGCATTTTTCCTTCCTTCCTTTCTCCCTTCCTTCCTTCTTTCCTTGCTTCCTTCCTTGCTGGCTTCCTTTTTACCTTTTGTCAGGTATCACTTTGTAGGTCAAACTGAACTCTACCATGAGATCCTGCTGCCTGAGCATCGAGATGCTAGGATTTCAAATCTTTGCTGCTGTGCCTTGCTGGAGTGTTTTCTCTGCTATTGGAATCACTGGGGTGCCTTCTAGAGATGCAGTCTTCTACTTCCACAGAGCCCATTATGAGAGTCTCCTTTACAGAAAACACAGAGTGGATTTGTTGCACCAATTGTATATATTTATTCCTAGACCACTCCAAGACCTAGGAAAGATAAAAGGAAAACAGAAGTGTAACTAACATAGAATGTGACATCCAAAGTTCTAATTTAATGTGGGAGCTAAGACAATGCCTCCAAAAGAAAATAAGAAATGGTGTGTGTATTGGATGAATTATAAATGGAATGGGAAACAGGGAAATGAAGGTTGAAAGCCAAGAGGAGGTGAAGAATAGGGTCACAGAATGAGGGGAAAACATCACATTTAGGATAACAGTAATATTGACAGCTATACTATTAATAAAAAGCCAAGTGGATACCAAATAAGTGAATATCAATGCATTATGCATAAGCAAGTACCAACTGTACACATAGTAAACGCATTGTCTTCTAATTCAAAAATTCTAGCCAGAAGTTTGATTTGATTCAACAACTACTTAGTGACCTCTTTTGTTGTGGATACTTAGACAGAAGAATGAATAAATGAAGGGAAAACTCAATTTTTCTTTATACTTCAGTTAGGCCTCTTCAGTGACACACTGTCAGCAAAATACCTGTGCACTGCTTTTTTAGCAGTGGAAACGGACTTTTCCATTTTTGTGCAGTAATGGACTTCTACGATGTGTGGGTATAAGTGAGGTGTACTTTATTTCTACTGACTGACTCAGGCAGTGATACTGAGCCCAGGACTTAAATCTCATTAGCTTAGGTTAATTAACTTCAGTACCCTAAGTAAATAAATCCTTCAGAGATACTCAAAATTTACCCTACATGCCTTACATGCTTCAAAGAACAGCAACACTATGATAAATACACATAGTTCAAATCCTAGCAAAGTAATACAATATAATATTCATAGGTAACAAGTCTCAGGTCTTAAAATAACAGTATGCAACTAATAAGAAGGTAAATCAATGTGGTTTAAAATCTTCTTCTACCTATTTTTTTCTACTCTGGCAGAGTTCTATCTTTTATTATACCTGAGCTGTATCTCTTAGGTAGCTATTTCTATGGTTGGTACTTAAAATAATTTTCATTTCCTGTAGCTACCATTCTCACCTCTCACCCCTAAACTAGAAAAGGGCTTTCATAGAAATACACAGAGGAGGCAAATAAGATAGTAAGAGAACACTTAAGTACATAAGAGGTGGTACCAGAAATAAAATGTGAAATACAAGTGAGAGATTTTTTTATGAAGAAAAAGAAATGATAGCTCTAATTCTAGATTTATATGAACAAAAATTGCAGAAGAACATTAAAATGAAATGTTACACCTAATGAGCATTATGTAGCAGAGGGAATTCAAACACACACTGCAATATATTAGTTTACACCACAGGGAAAGAAGCAAAAGGAAAATTGGAAGTATCACAAAGGAACAGAGCTCACTTTAAGTAACTGAAAACAATTGACAAAAGTTATTCATAATTATTGTAACTCTATTTCTCAGTTGGTGAACATGCCTTGGTGGCCTGTTATGTTTAATGTCAGGTTGATATTTAACATTGCTATAGTGACATATCTTGTTAAAATGGAATATAATGGATTTATCTAAAAAGTTTCTTCAAATTATTAATCTTTGGTTTCATCTGAGGCATTGCATTAAGCTACATTCTCCATTTAGAAGTGTATGTACCGTTATGTACTATCAACACAATCCTTTGTTAAGACAAAGCATGGAGTCTCCCAGGAAGAGCTATATTTGAAGTTACTTAGAATTTCCACACATACCACTAACTCAAACTTTTAAATCACACTTTGATATTCATTTTTAATGAATTAATTTATTTGTCTTATGTATATGAATGTTTTGCCTGCATGCATATAGGTGCATCACATGTTTGCAATGCCCAGGAGGCCAGAAGAAGGTATCAGATCCCCTGGAACTGGAGCTACAGATGGTTGCTAGTAGGCCTGTGAGTGCTGGGAATGGAGCCTGAGTCCTCTTTAAGAGTAGCCAGTGCTCCTAAGTGCCGAACCACCTCTCCAGCCCCCAGTTTGATATTCTTGAAACAACAAATGTGTCTAAAACATCTTTCAGAAAGTTTAATTTCCCATAGTTTTATAGTCCCTTAGCCGACAGCCTGGTTAATAACTGCATAATCCTATTCACAACTCTGAGTTAGGCATAATGTGTAGGACTGCCAAAGACAGTGCTATCGCTTCAAATGATCTTCACATCCAGACATTAAAAACAAAAGAAAGGTAAAAACAGAGAAGAACCATAAGACACAAACCAAGTGTCCAGAACCAGAAGTGGACATGGCAAATGACTTGAATAAGTAGCAATTATGGCAAAGCTTTACAATGTGGATAAAATATCAGGGAACCTAAAATTGATGAGTGTAAAATAACTGAGTAGCTGTTATTTCATGTACTTGAGTTTGGAGCCCTCCATTTTTAGATTTTCCTCATTTAGAAGAAATGTCTAAATTGCCAGAACTTCACCTGCAGGCCAAATCCAGCCAACTTCTTACCTGTATAAATAAAATCTACTGAATAACACCCACATTCACTCCTTTCTGGGTTGTGAATACTTTCACTCCAAAACAGCAAAGTTGCACACTCACAACTGAGTCTAGCTTGCAAGAAAAAGAATGCGTGATCCTCATGCAGTTAATGCATGAGAATCAATACTGTCTCTGGAATAATAGGATGAGTCAATCTGACCAATGGCAGGAGCCATTCAAAGGAAGCTCTCAACTCACTGCCATTCTGTCTTATTTCAAAGTTAACATTTTTTTTTTCTTCCATATGTTACACCTTCTATATGTTACATATGATCTATCTTTTGAAGCACAAGGATTTTGACTCTTTGGTAAACACTGCAGCTCTCTGCCTGAGTGAACTTTGGTTGGCTACTCTCTCCTCTCAATGTTGTCATTTTCCTGGTCAATGGCAACATTCGTGAAGGCAACTCACCAACACCATCACCTCAAAATTCCTCAATTTATCCCACTAAACTCCTACTTTCTTTTAAATGTTTTCTTGCTCTCTAAAAGATTAAAATAATAGCATCAGCCACTGAAAATCAATATGATAAGCTTTAAATAGAGTTCAAGGTGCCAGAGGTGGATGGATACAACATCTCTTCCCGCTTCTCCCACTAGAGTTCCACCATGTCTTGGTATAGCTTTCTCCAAATGGAAAGTATACTTCCATGTAACTGCTATTTGTGTACTACTGAATTAGTTACCTTTCTATCGCTGTGGCAAAATACCTGAGACAGTCAACTTATAGAGGAAAGGTTTATTTTAACTCGTAGTTTTGGTGATTTCCGTCCATGGTCAACTGGTTTCTTGTTTTTGGAATTGTGTCAAAGGAGCAAATCATAACAGGGAATGTGTGGCAAAGCAAAGCTGTTCACTTCATGGAGGCCAGGAAGGACACAGCTAGGATGCAGCAGGATCTCAATATATTTATATTACCTAATATTCTTCCACTAGACCCCACCCATAAATGTTTCCTCATCTGCCCAATGACTGGGGACTGAGTCTGTTCCACCTCTGAAATATTTACTTTACTGTCCTACATTGAATCACAATCTGGCTTCTCTCCATTTTCTTAGTACTTTATTTTCACTTCATCTAATCACAATTCACTAACGCAGAAAGTTTCATATCTGCACAATTTCCAGATTTCATGTCTTTTCCTACTTAGTACAGAAATCCTAACCAGGGGCCAGTGAGATGGCTCAGAAGGTAAAGATGCTTGCCACCAAGGCTGACAACTGGATATCACTGCCTGGATCTCAGATAGTAAAAGGAGAAAACAAACTACCACAAGCTGTCCTCAGAGCCACACACATATGCCGTGGTACACATGCTCATACACACACTACATACACACACACACACACACACACACACACACACACAAGGTTAAAAAGGAAGAAATCTCAATTCAATATAGTATCTTTTTTGCTACTTGCCATCTTGCCATATCAATCACCAGTCTTTACTCTAGAATATCCAAATGTCCACCTACTAGGACTGGATGTTAAGGACAACCTCAGAAAGAATGGACCCAGTGGAAAAAGATCGTGCATTCTGGGAATAAATAAACGAGTTTGTTTTCTCTCATCAGCTCACCTTTCTGTGCCCTACGTTTGTCAATGGCAACATATATCTATCTGCTAATAATATTGATGGCAAGACTGCAGGCCCTCTCAGTGCTAAACCAATTGCCTAACACTGACACTGCTTAGGGGTCCACTGTCAGCACCAGAACAAATAAGCATAGATGGTAACATCAGACTCAGTGTTGATTCTCCACACTCACCTGTATAATGAAGTATTTGCTCAGCATTATCAATATTCACATTGGTTTATTCTTTTGCATTTTCCCTGCTATTGCTGAAATTTAAGATTTTATAATTTGTAATTTAATATCTAGATCATTTACAATATCCCAATACATTATTTTTTCCTTTTTCCTACACAATATTGATAGATTAAATCTCTATCGCTGTCTCTGTCTCTCTCTCTATCCCTCCTTCCCTTTGTGTGTGTGTGTATGTGTGTGTGTGTTTCATGCATGTGAGTGCTTGCACATAAGTATTGTCTACACCGTGAATCCATGCATGCAGAGATCACAGCAGGAGACTAAACATTGAGTACCTTCCTCTGAGTTGTTGCCTGGAGATGGGGCCTCTCACTGTACCTGGAGCAGGCCATTTTAGCTAGGCTGACTGACCAGTAACCTTTGGGGATCTGCCTGTGTCTGCCCTCCCCCTGAATGCTCTGACTACCAGTGCACACAACTATGCCAGGCTTTTTTTTTCTTTTTTCTTCTAGGGTCCCAAGGATTCAAACTCAGGTAGATCCTCATACTGATAGGGCAAGTGTTCTTACCCACCGAGTCATTTCCCCGGTACACAGATGAAATTTCTTAAAGTATTAGCTCTATTACATGTTTATAAATTAAAACACTCAAGAATCTCCAATGGATGGCTTTTGTATTTAGAGTTAATTCCATAATTTTTGGCCTCACCCTGAGGAACTCTAATCTGCTCAACACCTACACTCTGGCTACTGGTTACCCATCATGCCCTTGCACATTGCCAATACTCTTTTCCTCATTACCGCACTGCACATTTTATATTTATTTCCTCACCCTCATGATTTTTTGCTACCTAGAGAGCTTGCTCTGCCTCTCTGTTTTTGCCTTGTGAAATTCTTCTAGTCAACTAAATGTCACTTTCTTTTCTTACAGGACACTCCCTATTCATTCCTGTTTATTTAAAGCCCCTTGCTAGTCAAAGTGTGGTCTTTGAGCTACAGCATTAGCATCACTGAGGCTCTGGAGAGAACTTCAGCTTTTCAGGCCTTGCTCCAGACTGATTGAATCAGATGCTGCATTTAAAAACAGATCCCAGGCAGATTTATATGCACACTAGTTTGAGAGGCACTGTTATGTTACACCATCTATATGGAGGATATTAAAATGATGCCTCACATTACTCTGTGTACATAATTTAGCAAAGAAAATAGGGCCTTAGAATATAAAAAAATCTGGTTCCAGTCTTTACTCCATCTACCTATTTCATATTTGTGAAGTCACTTAATTTCTCTGAATTCTAGCTTCCTCCACTATAACAATTGAGAAAATAATACATAATGGGACATTTGAGAACTAAATGGCATTACTTCTGCACAAGTAGACTGCATGTTATCTGCTGCATGAGCTTAATAGACATTGACCTTATGTTCTCTATCTCTTCCTGCTACAGTGAAATTACTCAGAGAAGAGAAATTGTGATTTATAGACTTTTTTTCCATGTTAGCAGTGACTTGGGGCAGTGTAAGTGAAAGCAAGCTCCAAGAAGACAAGAGGCCAGAGGCTGGTGTGCCTCTCTGCTCCCACATAGAATGTATCCTTTAAGTACATGACAGTGGTGAAGGGATGTGTTAGAGTGAATGAATAACTATAATTTGAAAGACTTATGGAAAGGTTTGAAAGAGTTTAGTATGATGGGACACACCTGTCATCCCAGAACTTGGAAGATTTTAATAACTCCATTCTGGCCTGTATTTATGAAACAGAAAGCAACATATGCATCTTTTTCTATTCTTATAATTTCTCATGATGTGGACAAAAAACTTGTACACAAGTTTTGAACTATTGTCCCTACAGTGTCACTATGTATATTTGAGATGGTGCACACAATGACATAGTCACAACAAGCCAAAGTGTGACCATTTCTAATGGCTTCTGTGCCATTTCTCTAGTACTTGGGGGGGGGGGTGGCGTAACAGTGGGAAATGGAGCTAAGGAGAACTCACCCTGAGGCCAAGAGAACTTCAGAGCCTATTCGTTTCCAGGATCAATTTCTTTAGGGGACTATGAAACAATTCACTGTGCACTAAGATCTCCAGATTTAATTCAATGGGGTAAATATTATAAATGTGCTATAACTTTTGTTAAATTTAATAATGATAAGCTCATTATACATACAAAATAATTGTTAGCAGTCAGGAAGCAGAAGACAGATCTCTGTGAGACTGAAACCAGCCTGGTCGACCTAGTGAGTGTGAGGCCAGCTGGGGCCACAGGAAGGCCCTATCTCAAAAAATAAAAAAAATAAAAAAAGAATAAACTGTGAAAAGCTATAATATGGTCCCCGATTCAAGATCTTTGTTAATGGGATTGACTGATGGATTTATATTTTCAGTTAAGAATTTAATTACTTCCTCTGAATTTCCGCCTTAGAATTTTGTGATTTTGTATTTTAGCAGGACTAACCTACAAAAACTTCTTATAACACACAATAAATAAGTTGATCCCCTTTGTTTCTGTGCCTATTCATCTGACATTGGTGATTAGCTTCTTTCTTATTCCCTGAGAGTCCAGAAGATTCCATGCATCATCCTAACTATATCCAGAGCCCCAAGTCAGGGTGTTTGCTTTCAGCCCATGAGACTAGATATGTCACTTCACACAATGTAATTTCACATAAACCACAAATGACCTTTAACGCTTCAGTGACTGCATCAAATATTATGATGTTTTTAAATGACTGAATAATTTGGGGATTGTTGTGGGAATGTAAAATACCAAAAGGAAGTCAGGGAGAAAAATTGTTATTTTAGTATACAGCTAATTAAAAAGACTTTTCTAGTTTATGAAGAAATAGACTTCTTTCTTTCTTCCTTGCTTTATGCCTTTCTTCCTTCCTCCCTCCTTCCCTTTCTTTCTTTTAGGCAATGTCATATATCCCAGGCTGACCTCAAGCTTGGTGACTAGTAAAGGAAACCCTCAAGTTCTGATCCTCCTGCCTACCTCCTAAGGACCGAGGTTAAAATCATGCTTCGCCACACATAGTTTACGCAATGCCAGGGATTGAACCTAGCCTTCCTGCACACTAGGCAAACACATCCCCAATCAGCGTTTAACATTATATAATCCCTGAAAGTCTAAATACGTTGAGGTCTGTACCCGCCCATCATAAACCATACCCCAAACTCCACTAATTCAAACCAGAAGCATGAAGAATTATATAGATCCCAGTTGCAGAATTTCCTGGAGTAGAGAGCAATGTTTATATAAAGCATTGAGCCACACTGAGCAAAATCTGTTGAGTATTTCACTAGTCAAGGCCCCCGAATGCCCACAGAGACAGCTCAGAAATCACCCTTCCCCTCATAGGCCTCTGCATACTACATCTGTCAGGCCTCTTATTCCACCAGCTGCCCTAAACACCACCTCTCTGCCAACACCTCCCTCTACAAAGTATAGCCACAGCTGACTCTCTGGCTCTTCTCCAGCAAGGCCCAGCCTTCTGAAGATCTGAGAAATAAAGTTTCAGCTACAATTAATTCAAACAAAAACCAAGCAAACAAAGACATTTGAAAAGCATATATAATCTGTGGTAAAGGCACATGACTAAATGTTAGCTCAGTCAGGTGGGAAGCCTGAGACATTTATCCGATTTTGACCCTCTTGGAGCATGAAAGATGGTAACATCAACCAAAAGGAAAAAGAGAGAAAGGGTCTAGGGATATAGCTCAGTGGTAGACTGCATGTCTATAATATGCAAGACCTTGAGTTGTTCAGTTTCACATACCACTGTGGGCAGGGTGATAGAAATACTAAGAAAGAAAAGGCAAGCTTCGGGGGAGATAAGAGAAGGAAGCAGCTCGATTTTGGTGGAGAGATAAGATGAGGAAATGAGCATCATAGAACTAAACATTGAGCAATGAGTATAATTTCAATACATTTAAAATGCATTTCAGACTGAAGGAAGATGACAAATGCAGTCAGATAAACAAGAAAGCACAGTATATGTCCAGTGAACATCATGCTAAAGTAGCTGGAAAATAGGAAGCACGTGCCAACTGGAAATGAGATTGAAGAGTGAGCTTAAGTCCATTGAGTTCAAGAAACAGTACGTGTGACAAGTGTGTCTTGATAGGTGATGGGCTTAAATGGTGAATAAAGGTGCATGTGTGAGCATGTGCGATTCTGGTCTTCTCTACTTACATCATAGTGTGGTGCCACAAATAAACAAGGATGGTGAATTGTGGCAAGCAGTTGAAGAGGAGGCTAGTAGCACAGCAGCCATTGTAAAGCAGGGAGACCTGGTCTGCTCAAGGGGATCAAGGAGGAATATTAGGGTCAAGATCCACATAACTGTCTCTAATAGTCCTGTCTTCTCCCCTATTAGAAGACAGGGCTATTAGAGACAGAATCTGCTAGCACTCAGAGCATGGAGTTCTATACCTACAAAGTTGATGGCTGTATTGTGTATGTGTATGTTTGTGGGTTTTTTTGTAAGAAATAAATTGCAATAACATGTCTGTGGCCTTCGAATAAACTGAAGCATCATATTCAGTCTATGGACTTGGGGGTGTATAAGTTGAAATGATATAATCACAGTTTCCATGCTTGACAATATTTTTGCTTAATTTTAATAGAAGTTTATCAACTGACTTAGTGTATTTAGGAGAATATATTTTGGTACATAAAATATATGACGGTATTACTAAGTTAAGTCATAAAAGGAACATTCTGTAGCCTTGCAATAACATAATAAATAACCAGTCCAAGTTTAGAAAAGATCTCCACTATTAGGAAATACACAGTGTCATTCCTGATAACTTCTGTTACAAGATCTGTATCTCAAGCCAATAAGTTAATAAGCAAGCACATATGCAAATGAGATAACTAATAATCAGAACAAGAGTAAAATGTGGTCTTTTGAAATTCACAGGAGAAGAGGGAACAATACAAGGCTTCGAATAGAAAGAAGACAGAAAGTAGGATTACAGAAAAGGTGCTAATTTGAGTGGTAATACAGAGGAATCCACAGCACCCAAGATCTTGAAAACTCTGTTTTGTTGTGTGTTTTTTCAGAACACTAACTTGTTCATTTGCACTCAATGAACAATTTCTAGAAAGAAGACATGGGATTCATTCTGTTAGTAGTTTTTGTTAAGTGACTTGGACTATAACTACTGTAGCCCTTTTGTCCTTGAATACTCTCCTTGCCTTTTGATACTTCCAGAGAAGTCCCAAACAGACAAAGAGAATTAGAATTAGAATAAGGAAGTGAAGGAAAGGGGGTTAAGAGAAGGTGGTTTTTTGTTTTTAATTTCAGAATTAGGGCCACTGAGATGATTTAGCGGGAAAGGCATTTTCTCTAGGGCCTTGACAATCTGAGTTTCTTCCTAGGGACACACTTGATATATGGAGAGCATTGGCTCTCAAAAGTTGCCTTCTTTCACCTCCATACACATAAAAATGAATAACATAGCTTTTAAAACTCCATATTCAATGTGAAGGAGAGATCTAAGAGGAGCAAGAGCAGGCCAGAACACGAGATCAGGAATTGAAGAGAGCACCAGCCAAGCCCAGGAAAATGACTTCTTAGGTGAGATCACTGGCAGTCATGATAAGCAACTCTATGCTGATTCTGTATCTCTGATCAGCCAAAGTGCCACTGCACAACAGAACAGAGGCAATCTCTTCCTGACTCAGCACAAGCAAAACAAGCAAACCTGCTGCCTTGCTTCAGCCCACACCCCTTCACTGTTGCCCTCAAACACGCTGCAGGTGTGCAGAGTGACATCATCTGCCACACGCACTTACACTTTTGGTGCTGCCCAGAAGCTTTGAGTTCCTCTGCCAGACATCAAATTCCACCTCTGTTCACAGCACTGAACATCTGGTGGCAGGCAGCAATCAAGTGTGAAAATGGTTGTGTTTCCAGCACTGCAATGGGATTTTGCAGAGTTTCACAATGGCCCTCTAAAGGCAGACTTATTCCTGCTTTATGGATCTCTCTCTCTCTCTCTCTCTCTCTCTCTCTCTCTCTCTCTCTCTCTCTCTCCCTCCCTCTCTCTCATATACACATACAGAGAGAGAGAGTACACAAACACAAGAGAGGCATGCATACATACAAACACAAACACAGAACGACTGACACAGAGAGAGAAAGAGACAGAGACAGAGACAGAGAGATGGTTGGAGGGGTAAAAGACTTGGTTCAGGAGGCACACAGGTAAGTCAATGACCAGACTGACTGGTCATTTGAACCCAAGTCTGACTGCCCTTAAAGTACTGAGTCTTTCCAATCCTATGGTACTCACTCCAAGTGAATCACCACTCTTTTCTCTACTTATGGCCAAAACCAAAACAATGATAATTTTTGGACTATTGTAAAAAGAAAAAAAAAACTGATATCAAGTTTCCTGAGTAGGGCATACCATGGAGCTTAAAGAAGTATTTATCTGTTTCTTGGGTTTTCAGCTGTTCACTGTTGCCAAAGGATGGTGGATCAATAGGCTCACTGCATCATGTCTTATAGTTAGTTTTTGTGGGAATCAGGACATAAGCTTTTTATAGTTCTAAAGGATTCCCTATTAACACTAGCAATTGACAACAACAGGCAATATAAGGTGTCATATGGAGATCACTGAAAATACCTAAATGAAAGAGCCTAGAATGGTAGATATTCAATAGAAACAGGACAGAGGATGAACAAGACTCAAAGCAATGTTACCAAGAGGATAGTAACAACACCACTGACTATTTAACCAGAGTGCTCATAAGACTTTTCAGATACCTAGCCCTTTAGTCTGATATGATACCATTATTCCTATTTTTACTGTAAGTAATCTCATACTTTGGGACGTCAAGTAACTCGCCTAAGGACACACAGCTCACGAGTGAAGAAATTAAAACTGTAACCCAGGGATACATGGCTGAAAAGCCTTTCTTTTTCACTTAAGCAATCCAGTCTCCCTACTTAGAAATCTCTAATGCACAAAACTAAATTAATTTTAAAGTTATTTTGTAAGATAGAAGAAGAAATACAGAGAGGAAAACAAAGATTAACAAGACAGAAGTAAATTATGGTAGCTTCTTTCCAAAAACTCATCATCAGAAGTTCCTTAAAATATTAATTAAGCCTCTCTGATACATTTGTGGTCTAACCATATCTTAAAAATCTATTTCCATTAGACCAGTAAAGCGTTTTTTTTTTTCCAATTATATGCTTCCATTTTAAATTAAACAGGCTACCATAAAGCCATCAATGTTTTGAACTTTCATATATGGCATTTGTATAATAGATATAGATATGTGTGTGTGTGTGTGTGTGTGTGTGTGTAGATATCATTATGTCCTACATGTAGGTAAGATACATGTTTCAAATACAGAATAACTAATTTTCAGAGTATTCAAATATGAGGCAACAATTCTTTAGCAACAAGTTGTCCTTCAAGCTGGTCATGGAGGCAAAGACCTATAATCACAGCACTTGGGAGGTGGAGGCAGGAAGGAAATTCAGAAGTTCAGAGTTATCTTCAAAAACATATCCAGTTTGAGGTCAGCCCAGCCTCCATGAGACCCGCATCGCAAAAAGACAGAAATAAAAACATAAAATTCATCTTTTGTACAAGTTTGGAAACTGAAGGACACAGCGGCTTTGTTTTGTGTGTTTGATGGAATATGGTTCCCTAACGTTATTAAAATACAGGCACTGTAGCACTTCTCCATTTTCTATGCGTTTTCCAGCCACCGATAACATATTTCCCTCAGAAATATGCACGTCAGATTAGTATATTCCACTTAAAAAATAACAAAGTGCCAGAATAGTCTCACATATGGCTCCCACACCGTTGATTGTTTTTCCAAAATCTTTATAGATGTAACAAAAAATTTATTTCCACTTTGAGAATGTGTTTGAAGCTATGGATGGTAACTGATTACTAACCGTATGTGCCAGATAAAACTAGGACCAAGACAACTAACTCATTTCATTTTGACCACCACACTCCAGTGAAAAGACAGTGACTGGAGCTCTTTAGTCATAACTTCTGGTTATGATATGGTACCCTCAGAGTCTGGCTCTCTTCACATCTCTGTCTTCAAACCAATCCCTACAGTCATGCACTTCTTCTAGTCTGACATCTCCATGTTAATCATTAAGCCCATAATAATGCAACAAATAACCATTAGGCTACTCAAGGCATAATGTTGAAATGCTTTATTAACATTTTTCTCTTCCTTTGGCTTTAAAGTTAATAGTTCTTTTTTTTAAAATTCTACAGCATTCTGTTTAGACGTAATTAAGTTGGATTTTCCAGAACCAACCCGCAAATAGGTTTCAAATGTAAGAGAAATAAGCCGGTGCTGGAAATTCTTAGAGAAGAAATTAGTCTCCAGAGAGTCAGGGCAGCACTCAGAGAGAGGCTCACTGAACTAACTGCCCCTAACTGCAAGGGTGGCCTATTTCCTGCATAAAGGTAAAGTCCCATGAAAGCTCAAAATAAAGAGACCACAGAAAAGTAGTGTAACATTTTGCTATTTGGGGCTTCAGAAGCGCAAGGCATGCTTTCCTCATGGGATCACTCCACTTTGTGATTTGTTTCTCTGTGGCCTACATCATTACCTCCTTGCAGACACCTGAGAAGTCCACATTCTCTTAACCGGAACTCTGCTGTTAAGAGCAACCCCTAAAATACTTCATTGCAAAGAAGGTCATTATTCTGTGGATAGAAACCTTAAGACGAAAAATCCTATATCAACTGGTGGTATAATCCTCAAGGGGAAACAGACTTTAGTTGAACAATCAGAAACCTGGCTTGCTTTATGGTGTTTACACTGCTGCTTGCTAATGGATCACCATAAAGGAAGCAAAAGGGCTCTTACACCATTGAGTAGGCTATCATGGGAGTCTTCTGAGTGTGCCTTTTTTATTTGCTGCAGTCAGGTTAATGAGCTCACCAGCCCACTTGATGTTGAGGACTTTGTAACAAAGCAATCTCTCATTAAATGCTGCCTGGCACCACTCTCTTGAAGCAAAGGGACATTCAGATTATTGAATGCCTTTGTACTCCTCATTCCTACCAGGCTATGGAGTCCAGCAGTGGCATCAGTCCCACACACTTCCTGGCAGGCATCCAGTCATCCGCCTGCCCTCTTCAAACTGCATGGGCATTTGCCAATCTAAGCAGCACTGGTAGGCAAACAAGCATGGCACACGACTCTTTTGGCTGAGAGCCAAATGTGCAGCTGAACAATCTAATTTGTTTCTACTGTAGAGGGGAACATTCTTCCCCATTCTTCCCTATTCAGTTGAATTTACATGTAAAAGTTTTGTTATGGTACAAAGGAATGTGCACTTATCTACACTTCCGTTCTGCTTTTCCACCTTTTTATTCTTAACAGTACAGGTCATGATTTTGTCTGTGGCTTTATTTTAAGTACCTCCTGGCTGACAGATTCTTCAATGAAATGACCCCAGAGTGTTATCAGCTAGCTAGCAGGTGTGTCTCTATTCAGAATCTTGCAGACGGAAGTGTATCGTGGGTAAAGAACAACCTATACACAGTCCTCTTTTTTTCCAATGTTACTCATGAGATTTAGTGGTTTACTCTGCCTCCAAAATATTGAAACATTTTTTACCAAGCCTGATGGTTTTACCTCAAGACGTACTGGCCTAAGATAGAATTACACATATCACCTAATTATTTTTAAATGCATTCCATTGTTTTAATGCCTCAAGTACACTTTATTATTAGTTTGTCTTTAAAAACTATTAAATGCTTATTTTAAAATAAAACTTGAGAGTACATAAAAGGATTCTCAACATTAACTGTCTTTTTAGCCCTTGTTTTATATTTGGACACAGATGAACAAGTAGGGGTATTCTGAGACAGTAAGTAAAGCTATAACCATAGTTATTCATTCTTATTCTGTTCAACCTTGAAACAAAATCTGTACAATGCTTTTTGACTATTTTAAAATGGATCTTTGAAAAAAACAATTTAAATTATCATCACCTTAAAAAGCTTGACTATTTTGAGGATTTTGCACATACTCAAAATGAGTCCTGCCAATCATAGCAGTGAAAATAGTCTATTCATATTCTTAAATTTGTTAACAGGCTATGGAATGCAAATTCAAAACTACTCTATAGAAAAGATTCTAATTTAAAACCAAACAGAACAAAATAAGCTATAACTGTGTAGTTTAATACTCTGCAGATAGCTATAAGAAAGAAAACAAATAATCATAAAACTAGTATACTTTTCTCATGTTTTTTAAATACTAGAATGGGAAGATAATGACATACTAATACTAGCTGTATTCATTTAAGCTGGCATACTGTATCATATTTCTATTTATATCAAAGACATGTACTTTATGAAATAACAGCATTGTGGAGCATGAATCTAAAGTCTTGCTCTGTAGATGTTTCATGCTGCTTAGGGCATTGTTTACAGAACACATTTATAGTCTGTTTAAATAATGTCAATTCACATCATTCTAAGTTTTCTTGTCATCAAATCTAATGATTATTAAATTTTTGCATATTTAATTTTGTATGATTTTCAAATACTTTTATTCTTATTCTCTATTATGTGTTGATGCCTGATTCTAGACAATATCTATTTAAATAATAAAGACAATCATTATTTTAAGAACTAATTTATCTCTCAAGTCAGCCACAAATTTAGCACTATTTGCTATATTGCTATAGTCTTTTGGAGAAAAAGCACATTCATACCCTAGTTCTGCCTTATTCATCCTTTTAAGAAATGAGTCAATTTGGATACAGTTTCTATCCCCACTGTAATATTCCTTAACCAAGAGAATGAAAATATTTTTAGAACACAAACTGCAGGCAACAAAAGGAAAAAGAAACATGGAAAGACAGTAAGAAGTGAGTGGTTTGTGTAGAACATGCTTTTCTACTAGACTGTGTCCTTTATTGTTCTCAAGAATGCTTCAGACTGATGAAGGTTTACTTCACCTTCCACGTTTACACACATATTCTCATCTTAGTTCAGCTTGGATGACGAAAATAAAAGGAAGAAAGCAACCATTTGATCATCTAACTCGACTGACTGAGCTATTTACACGTCTTTGTAAATTTCAGACAGTTTATTTCAATAGGTTTTAAAGAAGTCTATCTTGGCTATTTAAAATAGTAATGCTCTATGTTCTTATGATGCAGGTAACTTCAGCTTTACGGCACAAAAATCTGTAGGAAACTGAAAAGCACCCAAAACACAAAAGATTGTTATATTATCGTCAACGTAATATGAAAAGCTTGAAATGTCAGGGTATTTTTAAAGAAATTGTCTCTTTCCAAAATATTATTATGTAGCTTTCTTTAAGAACATTGCATACAAAAATGTTATAATTACATATGAAATATGGTTAAAGAAAATGTACATATGTTCTATCGTCTTATCTTTTTCAAGTATTAATCTTTGTTACTACTTTAGTTCATTTTACAAAACCATACAGTATTATAATTTGATGATCTCTACCTTATCTGACACATTATTGTGTAATAATTTTTTCCTAAATTATTAACTTAGATGGCATCAGGAAATCTATGTTATGTGGGCATGTATGACTGCCTATGAGGATGTAGCCTGTTCCAGGAGGTGCTGGCCAATATCCAGTTTTTGTAATGTCTTTTTAAAGAATGAAGCTGTCATAACATTATATATGATAAGCAGATATATTTGTAAAATAACAAGATTCCTCTGCTAAAATAAGAAATTGCGTTGAGAAACAAGTATAATAACTAAATCTTTCAAAAACCAGAATTCCAACCTATCTTGAACGATTTGGATAAGCAAATTGGTTGGCTAAATTCTCTGCAAGTAGTCTTCAATTTTTTATCTTGCTATTTATAGAAAGCTGCAGAAACAGCTGAGCTGACTGAAATGATGTCACATTTGCTGATGGAATGGGTGACTCCGGAGCCCGTTCAGAGGCTGTATGAGTCTACTTAAGTTTTGGTATGAAACCCTAAGCAGTGAGAAGGTGTAAACATGGGCATTTTTCAGCCCCGCCAATCAATATTGCATTGATGACTTTCTACTGACCTTTAACCCCACGAAGAATTCCAATAGCACCATACTGAATCTTCCCGTCTTCAAGGGCTGCCTAGCATAAGCTACCAATTTTACAATCGATCAAAAGTCATCTCTGTGAATAAAGCTTGAGATTTCAGGCAACAGCAAGCAATTTTTGAAAGGTCAGGGCTGGGTTTTTATTTGCTTGACCTGTGCTTTCAACTTGTATCATAGTTCTCTATAACCACTAAAAGTACTAAGAAATTTTCAGATTTTTTTTCCCCATGTATTTTTAGTAAGCCTTTGGGCATTTTCACTGTCCCTAAAAGAATATGGTTGCATGGCAACCCTCTCAGTTGCTATGGAGACTCCATGTGTAAGCAGCTGCTGCAATCAGCATTAACTCCAGGCTTGCAGGTTTGTCATTCCAATACATGGGGAGGGGGGAACAAATAGGACAGCGCACTGCCGTAAAGGGGAAGTCACCTAGATAATGTCACTCACAAACATATGTTCCACAATTATTCTTTCCACTGTTTTATTGCTGCAATTATAGCTAAACTAAGATTACAAAATTATATGGTTTTAATTTGCCTCTATTGACTATGTTTCACTTCCATTAAAATTAAGTCTGAACCCATTTACGTAGAAAACTGGCTTTCGAGAAAAAAAATATACATTTTTTTCTTTCTCATTTAATGTCAACAAGAATAAAAAAATCAATGTCCATAGAAATCTTTGTATGAAGCAAGCAACTTAGCCAAAATATAAATTAACCTATCGTGCCAAGCATGGCCTCTATTCGAGTCAGTTCTGTGTTTCCAATTGTGTCAGGATAGATGGAAAAAATGCCTCAGATGACACTGATCTGAGTCTTTCAAACATAGGCAGAAATGCCAGTTAAGCCTCCTTAAGCCCCTATCCTTAACTCATCCCACCAAGCTTAAATATTGCAGCATGTGATTCCAATAGCAAAGTCCTTAAAAAGAAAACTCAGGGACAGGGGTGGGAGGAAACCATCAGTGAGACTTCTTTCAAACTAATTTTTTTTTTTTAACTAATCCTGATGAGCCTGGATACTGCAAGAATCCTTAATATCATAATATCAGATAAATTTATTCTATAAAAGATGAGTTCTCGTAATGCATGAACACAATGTTAGTAATTCAGGAGTCATTTGCAAAATAATGTAAGGTGACTATGTTTTTGCAAATACAAGCTTAACGTCACCAAAATAATATAAATTTGCTACCCTTAGTCTAATACTTAAATTAATTGTTTAAAAATGCAATAGTTCTTCATAGAAACCTAAGAACCATTAGCAAAAATCAGTATGGTATTTCGAGTAATGTAAATACTAGTTTCCTAATTCTTATGACCTAATACTAGCAGACAAGCAAGAAAACACTTGAATCACAGTCTAGAGACACTAAAGAATTTTTGATTTGTGATACAGATTGATCACTTTTTTATTCTCAACTTCTGGAGTATTGAAAATAATTAATCCACAAAATAAAACACTTAAAAGAATTTTGAACTTATATAAATGGATGAACTATTTTAAGATAGAGCTTTGTAAACTTGAGAAAGTGCTAGATTGTTAATATTTATATAAAAAACGTTGCTGTTTTTATTATATGTCACATAGAAACTAACATGAAGACATGTCAGAAAAGGTATTTTTTGAATGGAATGGTAGCATATAAAATCAGTGTCTATGTCTATATATACACACATGTATATCTAGTATTAGTGACATTGTATTAGTAAAATATACATGATAATAAACATCATTGCCCATTCTAAAACACCTCCCTTAGACATATTTTAAAATATGAAATTTAACAATGGCTAAAAGGCATCACATTAATATATTCATGATTAAAATATAACACACAAAAATTTCAGAAACTTGCAATTACCATTTTAATGGATCTTTAAGTAGATACCTAATTGCACAATTCATATATTTTTTAATAACCAAACACTGAGGTCTCCAATGTTCTGATGATTTTGTTAATCCCATGTGTTCATTTTTCACCTCATAGCATATATTAAAGCAAATATTCATTTCCTAATTCAGTATAATACAAAAAAATACACATCTTTTCATAGACCCTGTTCACTCCCATTTGGATGGAAACTTACTTAGCTTTAGAGAATTAAGAGCTAGGCTGGAAGCTCTGAAAATGAAAATACCAGTAGACCCTTAAGCACAACGGCATTAGCAGGTGCTGCTGTAATACACAAATCCAGATAACGTTAAATGACCTATTTTAAAAGTCTGTCCGAGAAAAGTGACATCAAAGAATTGAATTCTTTGCCTTTTAATAGTTGCTTGTCGTGCAATCTTTAAATCAGAAAGGGTGCTCACTGAGAAACAAATCCTTGACCAGATTCATACAACAGGACATCTTCTGCAGTCCTGCAGAGTGGATCTTATGGCCTATTCATTCCAACTTGTGTCTCAGTGTAATACAGGGCTGTGAACACGCACAAGTCAACACAAACTAGCCCACCAGGATTTATAACCAAATCTTTTAGGTAATAATAAACGCAAAGCCATATTGGGTCATTTAAAGAGTGATCATTTTTTAATACATTTTATATTAATCTGGAAGGGGTTACATCTTGATTTGCATAATAAATACACTCAAATAAAATTGTATTTTGCACAATTTTAAAGTAATATTATGATTTAAATTTGCCATTGCTAAACTAATCAAAGCACTATGGTATTGAGTTTCACAATAATAGAACCTATCCCAATGAAAGCAGTAAAATAGTTAGAGATACAAAATATACTTCAAAATGGATTTCTGATGAAGGAGATGTAAGTGCCATTTTCTCTAAAAGTGACAAGAATTTATAAAGCAATTATTTTGATAATATGAGTATTAAGGCCCGTGACTGTGAATGAGATGGCTTTATTTGGCTTGAATAATAGGAATTAGCTGTATACATTGAGTGTAGTATACGTGTTTCAACTGAATTGTATTTTACAGCTCACTAAAATAAGAAATGAATGCAATGGTTTTATCCAACTTATTTATTTGAAAATTTGAAATAGTATATCAAGCATATTCACTAAATTCAACAATTATTAACATTTTTGTCACATTTGTTCCTTTTCTCAATCAAAATTGCTGAATTTTGGCAATATAATGTGTTAATGCAAAACAGATATGTTTTCCTGCTGAACCTTTGGAATTTAAACTATAAGCATCATGATATTTCACCCCTAAAGACTTAAGCACATGCTTTCAAAGAGCAAGGCCAGTGTGCTAGGTAAGCCACAATACCATTTTCATACTTAATAAATTCACGATTATTACAATGATATTTCCTCTTGTAAACTCCATAGGCAAAATTCCTCCAGTATGCTTTATAATTGCTTATTTGGATGGAGGGTCCAAAATAATCCAAGATTATGGGCCATGTATGGCATTTAGTTGCGTGTGCCTCTTCAGTAGTCATGACTGTGCTGCAGGCCCTCAGCATGTGTCTTCTATGCATTAAAATTGTTCAAAGAATCCAAGCCACTTGTATAAAGGTCTTAAATTTTAAATTTCTTCTATTGTTTTCTGATTATTAGATTTAAGTTAGCTATTTTGCACAAGAGTACTACAAGGGTCAAAGGTAATATTGTGCCTGGCCATAAAAGATGACTTTCTGATAACAAAATATAAGGATGTAGCTGATTTTTCCCTGGTATGTTCATTTTTCTCCTATTAACTTGAACGAATTACTAGAAAACCACAGTCATTTGCTACTGTTACCAACAATATGAAATCTTACAATTCATTTACAATAATTTGGCTTATTAGACTTTAAACTTGAATCCCTCAGCTATTTCTTGTGTTTGACTTATAATGAAATTTTGAAGTGTCTGAACACTTTGTGATTGAATTCCCTTCCTTAATCCAACCACCTCTAGACAGTTGACAGAAAAGGCCAGACTGGAATAAGGATCTTCACAAGATCACTGTTTCCAAAGGCGACACAAAGAACTTTTCTCCTAGAACTACTAAATCTATATCTGTTATAGCCAGGGCTACAGAGCCCATACCCTGCTTAAAAAAAAAAAAAAAAAAAAAAAAAAAAAAAAAAAAAAAAACCAGAAAGAAAACAAAAAGTTGAAAAGTATTTGGAAAACAAGATTCCACGCTGTTTCCCAGGATCAAGACCCAACAAAGTTATTGTCATTTAAAACTGTAATAATTATGTAACAAAATGCTATTTAATAAACAAATGCAAATATGTTTCATTTGGGGAAAATTTAAGAGGAAAGTATTTTTTAAAAAATAAATATAAACAGTGTCAAAAATTTAGTGTCAACTTGCTTCAGTACCTGGCAATATATATGTGTAAATGGGCATTTGTTATCATTTAAGTAAAAATATCAAGGGATCCTTAATAACATTGACTTCTAATCCCATGCAGTCATGTATAGTCTAGCGCTTGGTTCTAGTTGGCCATCAGAAGACTACATGTGAAGTATATATGTCCAAAAGGCCACTTATATTGAGTAAAGCATGTGGATCCTGCAGTCTGTCCAAAGCCTTTCTATAAAATGTAAAATAATGCACATTTATTCCTTGTCTGGCATCAAATATGAAGCTAACTTAAATGCCACCAGTCATTTGATTTTTAAGTATTTGAGAACTTTTTTTGTATTATAACATCTGAGAGCTTAGAATCTTTTATGTCAGAATGCTTTGTAAACCTTAGGTCTTTGTATAAATGCTGTGATACAGACCAGCAAAGGGAATGGCTGAAAATTCCAACTCTGACTTTTATTGATTGCATCACACTTGGCAATTCTAATCATTAATTTCCCTCATAAAATAGGAATAAAACGCCCTTTATAGTTAACTATATGAAAATTTGTAACATAGAGTAGGCACTCAGAAACCTGTGTTTATGATCTCTCAAAAGCCATAGGTATTGACCTAATTTCATATACTAAACTGCCCATAGCGAGACTCATTCAAATAGGTATGTAACACTCATCTGCTCTAGACTTTCTTAGAGAAAGAATTTTCTTGGAAATATATGGCTAATTTTGACACATAAATGCATAGGCACACAAACATACAGCTCTACATGTATCAGAGGGGAAATTAGATATAGTAAAGTCCCACAGTAACGCAAGGACAGCCATTGAAATGTGACTATGATCAACTGTACACTTCCCTAGCCTACACAAAGCCCCAGACTCTATACCCACACTAGAAAGAAAATGTAATTGACCTTGGGGGGAAGGTCAACCATATATTTTGCTTTGGAGAATCCAAGCATACCCATATTTAATATCTTATAAAAATACTTGATAAAATACTGGAAAATTGAAACTCTGCTTATGTCCTTGTATCTAAGAATTTTGTTCAAAAACAAGCTTACTGTTCATCCTCCTAACATTCATATTAAATCCAAAAGAGAAAATGATCTAGGAAATGTCAAAACCCATCATTGATTACACAAAAATGAAGCAAGGCCCTGAGCAATGCTGATGTTTAAGAAGGGGTTCTGGCTTTAGCTGTGTTTATCGCTGCTCCAGTGTTCCTTTATTTTTTACTTCATTTCCACTTTTACCTGCAACATTCAAAACAGCCAGACAGTGCAGCATGCTGCCTTCCAATCCTGCTTAATACTTTTCTTGTAAAAGGAAACCATACATTTTTTCACTAAAAATTGTTGCATTGCGTATAAGTACATAACTCTTATTCTGTATCAATTATATAGTAAAAGTTGTTTCTTTTTGAGACAGGGTCTCCCTGTAGCCCTAGCTGTCCTGGAACTCACTATGTAGACCAGGCTGGCCTTGAGCTCACAGAGATCTGCCTGGCTGCCTCTAGAGTGCTGGGATTAAAGGTGTGTGCCACCACGCCCAGCATAAATTGTAGTTTTAAAGAAAGAGTTCTAGGAAAGAAGGGCTGATGGGGAGTGAAAAGGGGAAAAATCATAGAATTTTTAAAGAAAAATAAATGGAAATTCTATAGATATTTAACTGAATTTTTACAATGCATCCACAGTCACAGTCAACATGTGCATAGTTAAATACAAATACAAAGTGTTCTTAGGTAAGACAATTCATGTCTTTTAAAATAATTTCTGTTAATTAAGAGTTAACTCACCTATGAGACAACTTCTTGAATATAAATTTGTGGATTTCCTTGCAATAAATTATACTTGCAAAGGAAAATGCTCAGCTAATAATCCTCTTTCTTGATCTTTCACATTGAATTTGTTAAAATTATCACTGACTTCAACTTTATAAATTAAATATTTTCATTATGACTTTCAATAACAAAATATCAATCACTTAAAATAGTATGTTACTTAAAACAAAGTTTCTATATTTTACATCAAAAAAAGAAATAATTGATTGTTAAGTCAAAATAAATATACACTCATTTGTTTAAATTGACAAAAAGATAGGGATTTTAAGATTAGTAGTTGTTTTCCTAATTTAAATGAAAAAAATCAGGTATTGCCCATAGTCCGTCTTACTCTTTGTCAGGATTCACTGTCTAGATTATAACCTAACATGATAGTAATAATAATTGACTCTGTGAGTGACTATACAAAATAGGATTCGTTATTTGAAACTTACATGTCTGACACTAAGGACATAGTAATTGAATTTAAAATATATCACTTCACAAATTACTTGCTTTTCTTACGTTCAACATAGAAAGTTTAACCACATTTCAGCTTTGTTCTTGATAAGACAAATAGGTTTAGGCAAGAGATGGCTCAAATGATTCGAGATTTTTTAAAAATACGAACATCCTAAAACAAGTGCTTCGGAAGGTTTTCTCAGACCATTTTCGTCGTCTTCCCAACTGCCACCTCCCTCTGAACTGATTTTCATCGAAAGGAAAGGGAAAAAACGATTACATTATCATCTACTATACCAATCAAAATCCACCAACCCATAGTCTTTTCTGATCGCATAGTTTCTATTACTGCCCATTTTGTCCTTTTATCTTTTTCAGATGAAATCCATTCTGGCCTAGAGGACATAATGCCCACTCTCATTTCCAAAACTTTCTGTCATTAAAAACCCCAGTACCAATTAAACTGGCTGAAGGAAGGTATAATAACTGACTCAAAGCCATCGAAATTTTCATGGAAAGAGGATAATCAGATTCTAGGTTATTTTTGTAGACGTTTATGGGAAATTCCATTGAACAAAAGTGATAGAAATGATATTAACACAGCAAGGATAAGAACAGCAACCAACAGAAGGTTTGAAAAGCCCACCAAGAGAGAAAATTCCACCCACTTCTTATAAATCAACCGCTATATATTTTTCTATGTTTAGTACCTCAAAATGGTGATACGAATCCATTTTACGGTCAAATTCTTTAAATCCTACAGATGAAAACTGCCCTACTGTTTCCACATGTTTTCTTTTTCATTCTAATGGTAAAAAATAGTTACCAAAAGATAGAGTTTTATTGTGAAGCCCTTTCCAAGTATGCACTAATACAAAGTAAAAAATATACCCATACAGGCTTTTAAAAGTGATCAATTTCTAAGTTGGTTCTTCCAACCTGACACATTTTTAGGAAACCATCAGTAAGATCATTAATATCTTCAAACAGTAAAACCTCAAATACTAAAATGACATCAGAGGGGCCCACCATTAAATAGATTTTATGCACACAGCATTTCTAAAGAGGTGCTGTTCTGTTAATGAATACCAACAAACTGAATTTGTTTGGCCAGCTACTACCCTGCCAAATTTTAAATTCTCATGTCTTAAAAGCATGATAGAGATTATTCCTACTCTCAGTAAAGTATAACAAGGAGACATTTGACAGTCTAATCAAAGTGACTTGCAATAATTTTCTGTTTGGAGAATGAGAAAATTATAATAAAAAAATCTTAAAACAATGTTCTGATATTAAATGCTCTGTTCTACATGTATTAATTGCTCCAAACACGAACTTTAAAAAGAAATGAAATTGTGTCATTTATCTAATGTTCCATAAATGTCACAGTATTACTCTACTTTGTAACAAACATTTCTCCTTGAGCACACTTAATTTTTAAATATTTACTCCAAGTAAATTTAACTAAGAATTTATTCTCTTAATAGGCTCATTTTATTTATTCTTCTGAAAAAGAGTGATTCCTGCTAACACTTCAGAAAGATAATTATTTTGACAAATACAGTATTCATGGAAATTGCACAAAATATATTCTCACTTGATATATTGAATGTAATACTTGTAAAGCAAGTTCCCTAACATTTGGATTCTTTGTCGTCTGACCTAAATTCACACCCCATTTTTTCTCACATGCGCATTTCATATGATAATGTGAGGCATACATTTACAGATTTGCACACTTGTAGTGAAAATTAAGAGCTATTAAAGCAGAAATGAAATTCTTTGTGATATTATGTTTTTATTAATTATTATTTATTATTATTATTATTATTATTATTATTTTGGTCTTTCTTAGACAGGGTCTCCCTGTAGCCCCAGCTGTCCTGGAATTCACTATGTAAACCAGGCTGGCCTTGAACTCACAGAGATTCACCTGCCTCTGTCTCCCAAGTGCTAGGATTAAAGGCGTGTGCCACCACACCTGGCGTTTTTATTTATTTTTATTTGTGTGTATGTATATGTGTTTATAAGTTTGTATGCTGCTTGTGTGTAAGTTCCCAGGGAGGCCAGAAGAGATTGTCAGAGCCCCTGGACCTAGGGTTACAGGTGGTTATGAGCTACCTGATTTGGGTGCTGGGAACCATGCTTGAATTCAATGGAAGAGAAAATGTGCTCTCCACTGGGGTGCTGTCTCTACAGACTCACTTTCTAATATTTTAAAGACTTCATGATAACTTAATTTGAGAGTTCCTAGCATTGACTGCTATTTATTTTGATTCAGCTATAGTACATACTATAATCCATTTTTTAAAGCTGAAATGAGTGCATCACTACTCTTGATTACCTTAAATTGTAATTATTAATAGTCAGGTCTTACTGTATTCTCATGATATATCTAATTGGCTAGCTACAGCTGTTTTCTAAATTGAAATAAAATGCTGATTATTAATTATAGCATTGTGTTTCATTCAAATGCCTGATATTTCTGACTACTTGCCATTCTGATGAGGTTGAAATAGCTAAAGGATTTTGATATAAGATTAAAGGTATGTACTCCAATGGTCTAATCAAGCAAATAATATAAAATTGTAGTAGGTTAAAACCTCCATAAGTTTAAAGCCAAATATTCTTTATAGTTAGTCAATTTTGTCATCTGGGTTTTATTTCTCCTAAATTATGGGAGGCAATTGCATACTTAGAAATATGAAACAAAATTTAAATTTAAAGATTGTGAGCATATTGGATTATGTCACTTATTGCCCATGAGCATTAGAGCTCTAGCTCTCTCTTTCTCCCCCCCCCCAGTAAAGCCACACAGCCTTGCAGATTTGCTACAAGTCTATAAATCTGGAAAGGAGTAAAGAACATGAATAGACAATTTCTACCAAATAAAAAAGCATGGAGTATTATTAAGGAGAACTGTAAACCCTATATTATTCATAGTAATTACAGGATTAGATCAGGTTAATGTGGGGACCCAGGTGAGTAAGGTACTGTAGGTTCACCACTTTAATCTCCTTCATTCTATAGTCTGCCATATTACTGCACCACTTGACTCACTAGATCACTATGGGTACCATGAATGTCATGGGAGTTTGGGGCATGATGGGAATTCATATATTCAGTCAGTCACAACTTTCAGAAGAGGAAAAAGGTGAATTTCTCAGAACAATTTGACAAGTTTTTCCTCTTTCAGCTCAAATAATAAAGGTCAATTTTTATTTCTAGGTAATACCATTTTTAGTGCTCTTTTTACAATAAAAATCCATTTCCTTGTTAAATTTTTCATCTGTCCATCATTCACAGAAGATATTAGACAATCTTGATAAACATATAAATGAGAACTAAAACAGATTCCAATTTGACCTTGTATACCTTTAGATAATGCTTTTTCCAAATAATTTACTCTAAAAATTCTGTGGAAAATGAATGACTGAAACTTTGAAACTTCGTCTCTCATTCCAGGGATGTTTGGGATTTTGTTTATGTGTTTGGTTGGTTTGGGTTTTGGAAAGTGATTTCAGGTTTCAGTTCTTCCTTAACACTGTGAAATTTTCTTCTAATTAAGGTATTAATGTACTTCTATGTAATCTAGTATCCAAAACTGAGAATTGTTATACTTACTATTAATATTATTTTTCTTTTACATTTTTAAGGATTGGGGTGGTAGAACCATCTTACTCCCAGAAAAAAAATGAAAGTACTTCATGGTAACTAAAAACTCATTAAGCACTTGTTTTATTGTATAAACTACCTTTCTGATTCATATTTAAAAAAAAAAATTTTTAATGCAACTACTCCTTTGGGCTTAATGTAAATGTAACTTTGAAAGAAGTATTCCTTTAGTGATATTTATTTTTCAGGGTTTTGGCAAGTATTCTTGCGGTTGTTTATTTTTAAAATTATCACTCACTATAAAACAACTGATATTCAAACCTCCATGTCCTGGTTTTCTGGAACAATCTCCAGAAAAAGAGTTTGAAAGGCAAATAGGGAACGTGTTCTTCTATGGCTGTGTTCCCTCCCGAGCGGATCTTTTGTGTTGCCTCATTCTCTGTCTCTTTAAGTAAATAATGTTGATGAATAAAACAGAAAGTTATAAGTAAAGAAAAATTGTCAAAATATCTTAGCTATATAAAGATAGCATTATTATAGTGCAATAGCCTAGTCTGGACCCTGATTATTTATACTTCCTCTTTCTTAACGCTTAGCTTTTGTAGACTGCTAGTTTAGCACGTGTATATATGTAACTATTATAACACTATTCAAGATGAGCCACTTATCTTCTCAGTGCTGAATGAAGGAAGGAACTGTCTTATGTTTTGCTTTCACATTATTGTAGACTTAATAATTTAAATGTTAAGAGTTGCACACCATGGATTTTCACCATAATTTCAACAGGTGATTATTGTTTCATTAAGTTTAAATGCTTATCTTCTGTGAATCATTCATCTTATAACCAAAAAAAATGTAAATTGAAACTGTAAGTTACCTCTTTTCTATTAAAATTAAATGTAAGGAAACAGCAGAACTGATCATTAGCTATAATGAAGAAAAAGAACATGCTAAAGAAGAGGTTATCCAAGAAAGTTTCTCAAGATGTGTTAACGAATAGAAAGCTACCAAATACGTTAGTACTGAATGAGGGGAGATCTGGTGAACGCCAGCATGCAATATGGCAAAAACGAATCAATCAGTTCGGCTTAGTTCAGCCTCTGCAACTGGCCATCTGGCACAAAATCAACCGAATGTATCCCTGCATATTCATCTTCATTTTCACAAATACTCAAGAGAATGTCATTCTAGGGCAAAATAAAATTAAATCACCATAAATTTTAAGACATCTTTCCTTTCATGCCCTCTTGGGAATACTGTGTTTATTTGAGAACACTTATTGCTAGAAGATTGTTGCATAATTCTTATCTACATGTATCTTTTCTTTTCTAAAGATTAGAAACCTAACATTTAATTTTCAAAAAGCATTATTTCAAAGAAGGGAAGCTTCCATGAACATGTCAGTGTGATTTTCATTAAGCCATCCATAGATCAAGAAGCCTTAGCCAATTTCAAGCACCTTTACATTTTCATAATTGCCCTGATTCTGAATGGACTTGGCCTAACATAACTACTGTTCAACATAATCAAAACAGTACTAGCTCACATTTCAATCCCTGCTTACATAAAATCAGGAATGAAGACTTTATTTGATCAAATGAATGTATATCATAATAATCACACTACCACAAAATAATAATCAGATAAGCACTTTACCTAACTTTGAAAGGACATGTCTAGATGTCATTCCATCACTTTTGCAATGATTTTGAAATTTCATTAAATGTTTCTTTTTCAGTAAGAAGCTAAAGAACAATGTGTCTTTAGACTTTCACATTGTTTGAATTAGAATGCTAGCCTTATATTCTATTTTTAAACTAATATTGTGTAGAGGACTGGATCAAGCGTATTGGCAATTTTATCCTTTGCTTTTGACCTTCAATTGTGCTACTTTAGCTTATGTTTCATCTCTCTAAATAAAGTAAGTGAATATTAAGTAAGATGTCTCAAAACCCAGTAAGTAAATCATAACGAACCAATACCTTGGTTTCCCAATTATGTTGGTAACAGACATATAGAAAGCATTTAACTGAAAGAGTCAAATTCTATTCACCACGATTTTGCTCATTTGAAAAACTTTGCTGAAGGTTTCTAAGATGATAGGTGATTTAAAACTTAGATTTCTGATTTGTATGTTGCTTTTCATAAAATCAAAATTATAATTAATTCAGCCATAGGCATTGCTACAAAAGTTTTGAGAACTATATACAGACATACATCAATCAATAAATCATGGTATTATTTTTTAGTTTTAACCCTGGATCTCTCTGATGCAAAAGTATATGGCCTTTTTGGCAATGTTCTGGAAGCGATTTCGGTGTAAGATCATTAAATGATTTAGGATCTTTCCTATGGACCTCAGTTTGCCTCTGTGTTCGCGCGCATGTGTGTGTGTATGTGTGTGTGTGTGTGTGTATGTGTGTGTGTTTGTTTATCTTCATATGTATGTATGTATTTATCTATGTGTATGTATCTGTGTGTAACTTTGGGTGTAAAAGTAAGCGTATGTGTATATATGTGTGTGTGAACTTCCAGTGAGTGATCTTAATGTTTACTGTTCTGTAAACTGACTGCAGTTTGAAGTCATTTTTCTGATATTAAAAGAAACATGTAAAAGTGGACTCTGCTCATGTAAAATGTACCATCAGATGGAGTTATCAAAAACTGGAACCTGTAGTCAGCATTAACAGTCCTGGTCTCCTCACCCTAAATCTGCTGCAATGGAGAAAAGGCAGAGTCAGTTTTACCTTGACCCAGTTTTTCGTTGCATCATCGATTCAGAAATGTTGCCAAGACTATACAAACAAATTAAAAGAAGTTGAATATAAAAGATTTATCTATCTATCATACCCATATGCATTAAATTTTTTAAAGCATGCAACTTTAAGCTCATAAACATCATCTTTAGTTTTTGAGCATTAGGATTTTATCATGGTGAAACCCAGTTGCTACTGATAACTTATTTGCTTAAACAGTATACACATACATTCTCTTGCTTGATCTCTACAATAACTTGCAAAGAGAAGTACTTTTCCCTCATTTAAAAGAAAAGTGAGTCACAGGAATTACACAACCTGGGCAGCATTACCTTCTAGTTAATAAAGAATAATATTTACAAAAGATATATCTAGATTGGGGGTGGGGTCCAAATGTGCTATATTCCTGACTGCCCTTACAAGTGCAATACTAGAAGACAGCTTATTATCTCCTAATTTGTTGACTGTCTGACTGCATCCTGTAACTCTCTGATTTTAGTACAGGAGTAAACTGATAGCATTCAGCATCATCTTCCCTTTGGGATACCACTACCACTACTTCCTGGTTTTGATACTAAAATGTATGAGTTTATTTCTCTAATCTAGTCCCTCCCACACACGAACCTCATTCTATCTTAGCGTGCCAGAACTCCTTCTCTGTGTTCTTTAAACATCTTAATATACCTTTTCAGGGCACACCTGTGCCCTTTATCAAACCAGATGCATCATGAAAAGGACTCCATTCTTTAATATTTGTGTTTATCTCACCTGCCATAGTACTTAGCACATCATATATACCAATATATATTTGTTGAACAAAGGAATTAGTAAGAATCACAGGGAGATGGAAAAGGCATTCTTTTATTTTAAGAACGGACCTGATTCTGACTGGTAACATATTTCTCAATATACTGTTTGAAGTAATAGAAAGATGTAAAGACATGGATCAGACAGCAAAAGCCATGCAGCAAGGTCAAAGAAAAGCAACACTATTGTGTACAAGATAAAGAGAAATTCAGCTTCTGCAAAGGATTTGAGCATAGACAAATAGAAAAAAAGAGTGCACAGCAAGAGGTGATACCAACCACTAAAATGGATCCTTTAAAGATCTTTGGAGTAGGTTCTGCTGGGAATTGCCTGCATTGTTGAAACATATGACAGCCCTCTTATCTGTTACTATCCCTCCCCAGCCTTTACTTCAGTAATATTTCCCCCACTGACAACTCCTATTTGCAAGTAGTTATGGTTTAAATATGGTTTGAACTATTCCCTAAATCTTCATGTATTAAAATTGTATCTTCATTGTGAGATGTGGTATTTGTAGACACAAACTTTAGGGTTTGGTAAGGACTAAAGTCATTAGCCCTCTTCTTCTCCATGATTGAATTATGATGGCTTTATGGGAAGAAAAGACCAAGAGAGAAAGACATAGACACTAGACACATGTTTTCCCTGTCTCACACCAGGTAATGCCCTGTATCACCCCAGGACTCGGTCAGAGGAAGAGCAACACCAGATGGAGTTCTTTAACTTTATAGTCCTCAAAACATGAGCTTAAAAAGACCTCCCATTTTTATAATTCACCAAGCCTATGGTATTTTGTTACTGACAATAGATAGTAAACTAGTTAATATGGGCATCTTGAAAGTTGTAGAAGGATTTGAGTTCATATTTGGACTGACTTGATGCAAAAAAAAAGAGAGAGAAAAGCACAATAGATGAGGATAAAATATTTATGAGGACAAAAACCTACTAGAAGCTTGAGAAAATTTTCAGGTCACATTTAAATATCTAGAAATACAAATATGTGGTCTTAAGCCAAGTTTATGTAGATCTCAAGCAGATAAGAACCTCTGCTGACATACAGATTTCATAATAAATGAATGAATGAAGCCAGGCAGTAGAAGCAGAAAAAGAAATCTATGTCTCAGTTCACACAATCATCCATTCAGTAGACCTTTGAAGGGCTTAGGAAAGAGACCACAAATGTGGTACACAGACTTTTGAGGTGAGTCAAAGCAAGACTCTCCTTGTGACTTCCCTTTTGCCCTTCTGCCCTAAAACAGGCCTTGACTGATCCCTGTTGCTTTCCTACACAGTAGATCCTTAAACTTTCATTCCAGAGATGCCCACACTGTACCCAGGGAAAAGCAAAATTCTATCTCTGAAGGTACATGAACCTAGAGAATGATCTAAACTGTCCAGCCTTGTGGAATCCGCTGGTTATTACCACCAAGTCAAATCCTTTCACATCCCAATCATATTTTGTCAAGTGTCTGTAAAATAATTTTCAGTTTCTGAGTCTTTGTTTCTGGTTTCTGATGGCTCTTACATCATATAACACATTAAATGATTTTGGATGTCATGTTAAAGTCTTGTTGTTTTGTTATTATGGTCATCTCAGCCATTAATTTTGCAATGAGTGAGAAATTATTTTCCCCTCCTGTGCACCAACCAGTAAATTTCAGTCATTAGAAATATAACACTAAAATATGCCTAGCCCTTTAAACTTCCCAATTAAAATTTGTATACAGGAAAACACAAATAACCTGTGGTGTGTGATAAAAACATGGTGGTATCGAATGGTATACAGTAGTGCACAGAAATGACAACTAAATGAGACTGGTTATTAAAGGAAATTTTTTTGAAAATTATTTCTAAGCTAGAAATAGGAGTTCAGGCTTAGAGATGGGAAAGGTGGCAGAAACAGCATCTGGAAAGTCCCAGAAAAGAGAGGGGCCCTGACATGTTGACGGCTTAGAAGCAGAGCTGTATGTAGTGCTGGAGCCTAAAGAGCTCAATCAGTGAGACAGGAGATCAGAATGATGAGCATGAAGGATTTTATGCTGCGATCAGGAGGCTTTGCTTTGTTGAGAAGATACCATGGAGTCACTAAAGAGTTTTAAGTATAAGTGCTTCAAGTGGAGATAGTTGGGAAATACCAAAATACCATGCTAGCTGCAGTGTAAAGAGGGGATTAGAGGGAGGCAAGCAGAAGGTGGGGACAGAACTATGAGTGAAAGAAGGAAGCGTCATGTATAATGAGAGAATTTGCATGCTTTGAGGGATATTTAAGGCAATATCGGCAGCAGTTGGATATAATTTGATATGGGTGCTGCCTGATACTAGCTACTAGATATCACAGGAAAGGAATCTACTGGGGGCTTGGGGGAGGAGGTGGCAGATAATTATTCTTTTTTGAGATACATTGACTTTGATTATATATACATAATAAACTCACATTTGAAAGAAACTCAAGTCAGGATCTCCTCCAGATCATGCAGGTTGAGTGCCCTAAACCAGAAATCAAAAACCTGAAATGTAACAAAGTCAAAATCCTTCTGAGCACTAACACTAAACTATATACACACATGTGTAAGAAACACAAGTAAGGATGTGCTAGACACATTGCTGTCAACTTGAAACACCTTGGATTTGCTTCCATTGCACTGGTCTGTGATCATGTCTATGAGGCATTTTCTTCATTGTTGAGTGATATGGGAGGGCTGGGTTCACTGTGGGCGGTGCCACCCGTAAGCAGTTTGTCCTCTGTTGTGTAAGAAAGCAGGCTGAGCACAGGCCCAGAAAGCAAGCTGGGGGGCAGCTGTTCTCCATGGTCTATGCTCCAGGTTCCCGCCCTGGGTTACTGCCTTGGCTTCCCTTGATGATGGATTCCTCTTTTAAGCAAAAACCATTTCCTCCCTAAATTGGTTTTGTTCAGAGTGTATTGTCACAGTAATTGAAGGCAAACTAGAACGCAGTGTCTCCAGATCACACAGGTTGAGTGCTCTTATATAGAAGTCAAAAACCTGAAATATTCTGAGGTCGAAATTCTTCTGAGCACTAACATTAAACTACAAGTCTGAAAATCACACCCTATGAAACTTTGTTTTTTTATATACAAAACAACTTAAAAGTAGTGCATCAAATAATATTCAGGCTACATGGATATAGTACATATGAAGCGTAAGTGTTGCATTTAGACTTGGTCCCATCTCCATATCTCATTATGAATGTTAAAGATTCTAAAATCCAAAAGTCTCTTAAACCCATAATTTTGCTGATCCCAAGCAATTTGGATACAGATACTTCTAGTTGTATGAAAAAGGAATACCAAAAGAGCTCTGGGATACAGATATGATAATATAATCAAATAGATGTACTTCAAGGGAAAAAATAAACAAGATCATCCAGGGACCATGTGACAATGAGAAGATGATGGAGCCTTGGCCTCACCTCTGAGGAAAACTGCACTTTAAATGAAAGGCAGAGAAAAATCTGAGCAAAACAGTCTGAGATGAGAAATCCAAAAGTACCAGAGAAAACCAGAAGAGAGTATTGTCTGGGAGTTGAGCAAATCAGAGTTTTAAAATTTAAAAAATGATTCAATTATAAACACAATGAGGCTATCAAATCACATAACTATTCAGAGGCATCCACAGGATTTTTCTATAAACAAAGCATCGTGGATGTGTCTAAAAGAACTTTGAACAGCAAAAGAACTGGAAAAACATCCACATATTGGCGAGGGAAAAATGTAAATGTATAAAAAATATGGTAGAAGCTGGGGATCCTGAATTTGAGGCTAGCTTGATCTACATCACAATTTCCAGGGCAGAATGGACTATAAAACAGGATTCTGTCTCAATCAACAGCAAAATGACAAGAGTACATAAAATTAAAATTGTATTTAGCAACAATTAAGATCTCTAGACTATTCTCTGAGTCCAGACCCTCCCACTGCAACCTGATCCCCTGCACCCAGACCAGGTTAATTCACCAGCTTAGTTTGTTAGATCTTCGACAGGCTGTCTCCATTCCCAAGCTTTTCCTTGGCCTCCTGATCTGCCTGCCACAGACCTGTCCACTACCCTGATGAGGGCTACCACAGAGTTCCACTACTGGTCACACACAGATAATATTTGTCTGAGAGATGCCAAGCCCTAAGTAATACATCTGCAGTGGAGCCTTGACACGTAAGGCCATGGAACATATCAGATCAGGGAGCAGAAAGAATACTAATACCTCCCTCAACTCTCACCAGCAAAGCTTCCTCATACAACAGAGTACAATGCCAAAAGGCCCGATGCTATTCACTCTACTTTTTGGAGAAAAGGTAATGTGTATATGCTGTTTTTTAGGGAAAGAAAACACAAAGCTATCTTCTGGGAAACACTACCTAAATAACTATATCTCTTAGTATAAAACTTGTGTCTTAATCACTACCTAAATAACTGTATCACTTAGTGTAAAACTTGGGTCTATCTGTTTAAGAAGTGGACAATAAAGTAAAACAGCTGTCAATTTCCTCTTAGCCATGAAATGAGTTAAACAATTGCACATCCATAGGCCTTTGAGATAGTTACTAGCTCAGCACTGGTCACCAGGAGCATACAAAGTATTTCAGTATTAAAAAGACACATTTACCCCTGTCTCCAGCTAACCTTGAACCTAGGCCTGCTCCAATTCTTCTGCTTTGGATCTCTGGACTAGTTTCCTAACCCAGACTAATTAAACCCCTAGCATAGATTCCACTGCTCTTAATCTGTCTGATGAGCCCTCCTAATACCCTGACCAACCTATCTACTATCCTGCCCCACCAACTACTCAGACCAGCCTTGCAAGAACTTAAAACACACACAAATTTATTTTTCATACCTGAGGAAAAAACAACCAAGCTACATAAACAATATAAACAGAACCAAAATTCAATTAAACATGGGCAGAATACAAGTTCCTATGAGACACACAACCAACAAAGAACATCCCTATGCTCAAATGGCAATGAAAAAAAAAATAACATGAAAAAACAAGAGAATACGTCCCCAACAATATCCATTAGTCCTACAGAAGTACATTTAATGAGAATCACCCTAAGGAACACCAGGATGCAGAATTTAAAAGAACAATCATAAACATGATCAAAGAACTTAAAGAAAGCAGAGACAAACAACTGAAAGAACTCAAAGAGAATAGGCAAAAACTTGTGATGAAAGCTCAAGAATATACAAATTTGTGGCTAAATGAAATCTCAAAAATAATTCAGGACTTGAAAAGTGGATTCACAAAAAGATCTGAACTCCTTAAGCAAAGACTGCATAATTTTTTTTAATTCCACAGGAAAGGAATACACAGAAACTATGGGACAGCACAAGGCTAAATCTATGCATCATAGGCATACAGGAAGGAGAAGAATCTCAGGCCAATGGCAGTGACCAGCTCTTCAACAGGATTATAGGAGAAAATTTCTCTAAATTAAGGAAAGACATACCTATACAGAATCAAGAAGACATGGAACACCAATTAGACATGACCAGAACAGAAACTCACCACAGCATATCATAGTAAAACTATAAGATGTACAGAACAAAGAGAGGGTATTGAAACCTTCTAGAGAAAACCAAGTTACATATAAAGGAAAACCCATCAGAATTACAGCTGACTTTTCATTGCAAACTATGAAAGACAGAAGAGCCTGGACCAAAGAATTCCCAGTTCTAAATGACCATGGATGCCAACACTGAATACTTCATCCAGCAAAACTATCTATCATAGTTGAAGGTGTACAGAAAATTTTCCATGACAAGAATAGGCTGAAAGAATTTGTGTTCACCAAACCAATCCTACAAAGAGAATACTCACAGCAATACAAAGGACCAAAGTAAGGAAAGAGTATACCAAAGAGGCTACAGAAATGAAATAAAGAAAGGTATAATAACAGAAACACAAAATGGCCACAAACACAAAGGTAAAATGACAGGATCCAATACACATCTTCCAATAATAACACTAAAGATCAATGGCCTCAATTCCCCTGTCAAAAGACACAGGCTAGCAGAATGGACCAAGAAAGAAAACCCATCTTTTTGTTGTCTTCAAGAAACTCATCTCACCTTCAAGGATAGATACTACCTTAGGGTGAAAGGATGGAAAAACATATTCCAGGAAATGGCTCTAAGAAGCAAGCAGGTGTTGCAATTCTAATATCTGACAAAATAAACTTCAATTTAAAACTAATCAGAAGCGATAAAGAGGGCCACTTCATTCTAATCAAGGGAACAATCAATCAAGAAGATATTACAATCATGAACATATATGCACCAAACTCTGATGCACCCAATTTCATAAAAGCAGTACTCCAGGACTATAAAACACAGATTAACCCCAAGTCAGTAATAGTAGGTTGCTTCAATACCCTCCTATCTTCAATATACTGGTCACCTCAGCAAAGAATAAACAGAGAGACATCTGAATTACATGAAATGAATCTAACAGACATTTACAGAATATTCCACCAAGTGCCAAGGAATATACTTTCTACTCAGCAGTCCACACAAGTTTTTCTAAAATTGACCACATTCTGGGACATAAAACAAATCTCAACAAATAAAAAAAATTGAAATAATTCCATGCATCCTATCAGATCACAGTGCAATAAAGCTTATAATCAACAGTAAAAGAAGTTCTAGTAGCTACACAAATTCAGGGCGATTAAACAACACATTCCTGAATGATGAATGAGTCAAAGAAGAAACTACGAAAGAAATAAAAGTATATCTTCTGTGGCACTTTAAAAAGCAGTCCTAAGAGGGAAGTTTATAGCTCTCAGTGTCTACATTTAAAAAATCAGAAAAATCACATGTAAATGACTTAGCAGTACAACTCAAGACTCTGGACAGGCAACAACAAACCAACTCCAGTAGATGAGAAGGAAACAAAAATCAGAGCAGGAATTAATGAAACAAAACAAAGAAAATAATATGAAAAAAATCAATGAATCTAAGAACTGGTAATTTGAAAAGTTAAACAGGAGAGACAGACTAACCCACTTAACCATAAGAAATAAAAATCAAATCTAAATTAACAAAAGAAGAGATGAAAGAGGAAATATCACAACAGACCCTAAAAATATTCATAACATTGTAAGGGAATACTTTAAAAGTCTATACTCCATTAAATTAGAAAAATATAAAAGAAATGGATGAAAACCAAGAAGAGATCAACAACAGCTTGAATAGATCCATAACAAGGCAATCAAAACTTTAAAAGTCTATACTCCATTAAATTAGAAAATCTAAAAGAAACGGATGTAAACCAAGAAGAGATCAACAGCTTAAATAGATCCATAACAAGGCAATCGAAGCAGTAATACAAAACCTCCTGACTAAATTAAACACAGGCCCAGATGGATTCACAGCAGAATTCTACCAAACATCCAAAGAAAAGCTACAACCAGTATTGCTTAAAGTATTCAAAAAGTAGAAACAGCGGGAGAGCTCCAAACTCCTTCTAGGAAGCCAAAATTACTCTAATACCAAAATCAGATAAAGACACAAGAAATAAAACTATAGGACCACATCCATAATGAACATAGACACAAAAGTACTTAACATAGTACACCAAAACCACATACAGACACACATTAAAAACATTGGCCACCATGATCAAGTTGTCTTTATCCAGAGATTCAGGGATGGTTCATTACAGGTAAGACAATAAATGTAATAAAACATACAAATGAACTTAAAGACAAAAGTCCCTTGGTCACCTCAATAGATACAGCAAAGGCCTTTGACAAAATCCAACATGCATTCATGCTAAAAGTCCTAGAAGGAATTAATCTGAAGGGAAAACAGCTCAACATAATTAAAGCTACATTCAACAGACCCAGAGCCAACATCATTCTAAATGGAGAAAAACTGGATGCATTCCCATTAAAATCAGGAACCAGACAAGGATGCCCTCTGTTTCCACTCCTTTTCAATATAGTGCTTGAAACTCTTGCTAGAGCAATAAGAGAAGGGAATTAAAGGAGCACTAAT